>NC_138382.1:7472843-7490447 GCF_054177405.1 Leptonychotes weddellii
GTACTGTAGGCTACATGGATATGAATATCTCTCATGCTTTCTTTTATATCCTATCCATTCCCCAACCAACATCCACATTGTTGGATTGTTTCACTTTGGAATAGGTGCTTTGTTTGTTCAGCTTAGAATTCGTGTAACCAAACACCAGCCCAGCCATGCAGTGATGAATCCAGGGTCTCTACAGTTAGGTAACGATGGTGGTCAGTGGTGCTGGTCGCCAACATTTCCCAGCACTTCACTTCCATCACATCCCGTCTTCCCTGGGATGGGGGAGGTCACGGGAGCACTCTGGCTAAGGAGTTGTAAGTAGAAGCATGCCCTCCTAGGCCAGAGCACTCGAATCCTGCTATAAAATGTCTGGGGCTTTCTTCCCTTTGCCCAGAAAACCAGTGACCTTCCAGATTATGGCTGACCTTTCAGTTTGGGTCCTGAAGTCAGGATGACCCAGAGCTGGGATGGACATATAACACGAGAGAGAAATAAACCTTTGCTATTTAAGCCCCTGAGGTCTTTTTCTTCCCATAGTATAGCCTAGTCCAACTTGACTGAGAGAGAATATACTGTATTTCTTAAAGAAAGCGTTTTAAACTAACTAGGTTGGTTTCCAGTCTGACAAGATGATACCATATTAAATTTCTTTTCATATGTTTTTATCTCTATTGCAATCAAGAGATCATATGACAGCACACTAATGCTAATGATAAGGAAGATCTGTGTCCTAAGATGGCTTACCGAGCCAGCGAGAGAGTCCCAGTCCTTGCCCCGGGGCTCTTCGGGGTTCTTCTTCCTGCTCTGCTTCCCACGCGCACCAATCCAGGTCCTTCTCCCTGCCCTGCTTTGCTTACGCGCCAGAAGTGCCAAATATACGGAAGTAGAAGTGTATAAATTGCCCCCTTTGTTTGAGCTCGGGGCTCAGACCTTTGGAGATCACTCTCCTCTGAGCCCGCCGGCGTTAAATAAACCTCCTGTTCTCCAAGATCTCCGGGTGCCGCTTGGTTCTTCCATTGGGCGATTCAATCCAGGTTCCGTAATACTAATAGGAAGCTTTTGATCATGGGTCCAGATGATCCTGTTTCTATCTAGATTTGAACACATCCCGTCAATATGCAAAACAAACTTGTTTTCAACTGCATGCCTCAGTTTCCCAGCATAGGAAGGGTGGGAGATGAAAAAGTTTTATGGGAGAAAGCGAGTCATTTTGAATCTGGGTCCCTCCTCTCTAACCAGAGAAGCAAGTCAACCATCAACTTTGGCTTACAAGAAGAGCAGATTTTACTGTGGAAAATAATCTCATACTGTGAAATGAAGTTTGAGGTCTTTCTGGCTGATGATGTCAACGGTCCTCATTCTTAATCAGCTTATGGAACATTCTAAGAAGCACATCATGAATCGGGAAGAAAAAGAGTATGGGGACTCAGACCTTGGATCACATTGCAGCTACTGAGCTGACTGCTGTGTGATCTTGGGCTAGGAGCATAGTCCTTCTGCCCCTGATCTGACGGCTCTAAAAGTGGGATGATAACTTGTCACGATGGTTAAATGAGAGAATGTAGTAGAGTGCTCAGCACACAGGGTGCTTAGCAAACAGAGTGTTTAATAAGTGGTGGTAGTTGTTTTCGTTGTGACTGTGATTTGGCAGGTTTTTGAAATGGAAGCAACTCTAAGGTAGAAACATCATTTTAAGAGAAGAAAGGAATAGAGCCTCGGTCACATCTAAACCTACTTGCTATGGAGTGATTGAGATATCCGATATCAACATCGGGCTGGGTAACAGGAATACAATTTTCTGCAATGGAATTGTTTGTTTCAGCCAGAGGGTGGAAACAAAACAGAATGAAGCTGTGTTTGCTCCTCTGTGGCATCCGGCGCAATACATACTTTCGTGCAGCACAAAGGAGAAAGAGGCAGTGCGTTCGGTCAGAGAGGAAAGCCCGCAGAATTCAGAAACAGGCGGGATTCAGCGAGAAGTCTGGTGTTCTTGCTTTCCAGCTGTAGGAAGTGGAAGAAGATCATTATTCTCTCTTCGCCTCAGTGACCCTCAGCTGTAAGTAGGTATTGGCTAAGTGGGTGTGCCTTCTCCCCCTTAGCTAACTTGGTGCTGTTGTGAGTAATAAGGAAAACCAACACAGAGTAAGTACTATCCAAGTACTCACACATACTAATGCGTTTCACTAATGCGAATTCAGGCAGTAGGTTACAGTTACTACCCAGACAGATGAGATCATTGAGGCACAGAGGCGCTAAAGCCCCACTTCTAGTAAGTGATAGGGCGACGCTTTGAGACTGGGAAGTTTCCAGAGTCAGTGCTCTTAACCATTATGTTGTCTTGCCTCTCATGATAGTGCATGCTGGGCCAAACATCTCGTACACAGAAGGTCTTCCAGAATGATTACATCCCTTCTCTATCATGCAAAAGCCCTTTCTGTCCGCCCCCCTCCCCCAGATTCTCCACATCAACCGGGATGCAGTCAAGGGCCATTTCCTTTAAGAAATGTTCTTATATCCCCTGAGTTTCCTCATTCTCCTTTTCTCTTGAGCCCCTGAGGAGATCTATTTGTCATGTCTATCCTCTACTGTAAGGAGGCTCGAGTTCTTAAGAGTAAAACCATTCTAAATATTGAACACAGAACACAAGTTTGGTATTATGAATCACCCCACCCCATTACATGCCGAGAAAGACAGTCTTATGCCCAATAACTGAGGTTACGTTTCCAGTTTGATGTGGCACCTGATGGAAAGTTCTGGAACCTCTGAAATGAGGATTTGCTCCTGCTGTTTCAAAAGCTCCCAGCCTGTTCATGAAGGTGGTGATGAGTTATTTTCGAAATTTTTGGAGTTTGAAAGGATCCATGACTAATTGGTGGCTCTCCAACACACGAGTTCCTTTTGTTTTTGATCAAAATTATAGCCACTTAATGTCCACATCAGAAGCTCTGATTGGCACTTGATGACTGGATTTGTGAAACATAAATGATCAGTGGACTTCATGGAGGTATTGGAGCCAGAATTAGAGAGTGACAGTGCTTGAGCAGACTGCTTCCAGGACGGGTCAAAGGAGCCCAGCATCCCAAATGAAGGGCAGGGCAGTGGCTGTGGCCCAGAGTTGGTTTCCTTATTGATTCATTGCTCGTTAGCCTCAGCCTGGCCAGGGTTCAGCTGATTTTACCACCTCCTTCGTGTCTTAGTCTGCTCCAGCTGCTGTAAGGGAATATCATAGACTGGGTGGCTTAAACAATAGAATTTTATTTCTCATGGTTCTGGAGGCTGAGAAGTTCAAGATCAAGGTACCAGCAGATTCAGCTCCTGGTGAGAGCTCTTTTCCTGGCTTGCCCAGTGGCTTCTTGCTACATTCTCACAGGGGGGAGAGAGAGAAAGAGAAATAAAGCGCTAGTCTGACTCTCTTCTCAAGACACTAATCCCATCATGGGATCTCTACCCTCTTAGTCTCATCTAAACCCAGTCACTGGCCATGCGTCCCACCTCCTCATACCATCACATTGAGAGTTAGGGTTTTGACATATATATTTTGGGGGGACACAAACACTCAGTCCATAACACTTGGTAATTATGGATCCTTGTTGAACATTGGGACCATTGATTGCATCATGCTGGTGTTTCTCTTTTCTCCCACTTCCTGCTCCCTGAGTTCCATTCCCCTCCCTTCTCTGTCCTGCTCTTGCCTTGAGAGGCCAACCCCAGTAGACTGCTTGCTCTCTGGATTCTAGTTGATTTGGCCAATGAAAAGTACCAGCAGAAGAGGAGAGGGTGAAAGGAGAAAAACAACATATTTATTCCTTCTCCCTCTGTCACCTTCTTTGTGTTGTTCTGGAAATGGCTGCTTCCCTTTTTGACCAAAACCCTGTTGGGCAACATTGTGTTCCATGGCTTCCTACCTCAATGCGGCTCCTGCATCAGTGTCCTGTCCTCCCCTTCAGGCCCAGGAGTGTTCATGGTTTCCTGGTTGCTGGGTTCTGGGCACCTCACTTTCTCTTCTCTGTTACCTTAAACCAGGATTTTCAACCTCAACACTGTTGATATTTGGGGCCACATAACTCCTTGTGAGGGGGCTGTCCTGGGCATTGTAGATAGGATGTTTAGCAACATCCCTAGCCTCTATCCGCAAGATACCGGTAGCAACTCCCTTAGTTGTGAGAACCAAAAGTATCTCCAAATATTGCCATGTATCCCCTGAAATGCAGTCATCCCTAACTTGGCTACCACCACCTTAAACCTATTTCTGTAAACAGCCCTTTCATTTAAAAACATCTTAAAATATTCCACTGTGTTGTCTATTTCAGGATGCTGTTGAAAACAGGGATAAATAATAAGATAAATGGAATTGATTTATCATTTATTACACTCAGATTGGAGGAAGAATCTTTTAAAACAGGGGCTCCAAGGAAGAAAACAGTGTAAAAAGGGTCTTGATTGGTGGCAAGCCTAGAATGATTTATCACCTCAATGGCATGAACAGCCATTGGCAGATGTAGAAGGTTGCCATATTGAAACTTGTTTCAAACTGGGGCCATGGTGTAGGGAAGAGGCGCATGGTCTAAACTCCTGGGTACACAGTGACTGTAATCATCGTTCTGGGTTTAGACTGCTCAAGTTTAAATCCCAGTTCCACTGCATACCAATCCTATGACCTTGGACATGTTCATCTCTCTAGGATGGGGCCTTGACAGGGTGATGGGTACCTGGTAGTCCTTCTCTCACCTGGAAACTGGGTCTAATACCATCTCAGATTATTGTGAAGATTAAGTGACATAATTAATATATGTGAAATTCTTAGGACAGTCCTGACACATTGTAAACTTTGAAAGAATGACAAAAGGATTATTCTTGAATCACACACACACACACACACACCATACCACACCAGGCACACACTTATTAATCCTACAGACACACACCACAAAGCACACACTTATTAATCATGATGAATATGCTAAACCTGACTTACACTTTAAAAAATTAAAAATGATAATTCATGGTATATAAATCCATACTCACTGTGAAGATTTAAATAATACTAGTATTCCTGTCTTTAAATATACCTTGCATAAATGTTCACAGTAGCCAAACTATGGAAAGAGCCTAGATGTCCATCAACAGATGAATGGATAAAGAAGATGTGGTATATATACACAATGGAATATTAGGCAGCCATCAAAAAAACCCCACAAAATCTTGCCATTTGCAACAACGTGGATGGAACTAGAGGGTATTATGCTAAGCGAAATAAGTCAATCAGAGAAAGACATGTATCATATGATCTCACTGATATGAGGAATTCTTAATCTCAGGAAACAAACTGAGAATTGCTGAAGTGGTGGGGGGTGGGAGGAATGGGGTGACTGGGTGATGGACACTGGGGAGGGGATGTGCTATGGTGAGCGCTGTGAATTGTGCAAGACTGTTGAATCACAGACCTGTACCTCTGAAACAAATAATACATTATATTTAAAAAAAA
Source organism: Leptonychotes weddellii (assembly GCF_054177405.1). Classification (NCBI taxonomy): domain Eukaryota; kingdom Metazoa; phylum Chordata; class Mammalia; order Carnivora; family Phocidae; genus Leptonychotes; species Leptonychotes weddellii. The sequence goes on from NC_138382.1 coordinate 7,478,317, forward strand.
AAAATAGAAGATAGTAGGAAGGAAAAAATGAAGGGGGGGAAATCGGAGGAGGAGACAAACCATGAGAGACCATGGACTCTAAGAAACAAACTGAGCGTTCTAGAGGGACCAGGGTGAGGGGATGGGTTAGCCTGGTGATGGGTATTAAGGAGGGCACGTTCTGCATGGAGCACTGGGTGTTATATGCGAACAATGAATCATGGAACACTACATCAAAAACTAATGATGTAATGTATGGTGATTAACATAACATAATAAAATTAAATTTAAAAAATATATATACCTTGCATATCCTACTCCATTCCTCAGATAGAACCATTATTAATATTAGCTTAAGCATTATCACATTGCCATTTGTAGGTTGAAAATTGTCAAGTATTGTAATGCCATGTTGTTCATTCTTTTTTTTTTTTCATGTTGTTCACTCTAATAGTGTCAAGTGTGTTCTTCTAATTTTGTTCTGTGCATTTATACACCATTATATATACATATGCTATGCGTCATTAATGAATGGGTGCAATAATGTATTTCTTAACTATCAATGTGCTTGGGAAGTCTTTCTATGTCCATCTCATTCTTTTTATGGTCAGCATAATATTCCATTTTATGAGTGACTCAAGATTTACAGACTCTCCTTTGTTGATATGAACTTTCCAGTTGTATTGCTGTATACAAACTGTGTGCAATTAATACCTGTTAGAAAAATATTTGCGCATATAGGTGAGTATTTCTGCAGAATGGAATCCTAAAGTAGAATTGTGGGGTCAAGGCGCATATATATATTTAAAAACACGACAGATTTGCTGTCATTCACCTACCCACTGACAGTATGCAAGACTGCCAGTTTTCTCAATCCTCATCGCTGCTATATATTGTCAGGCTTTTAAATTTCTGCAAATGTGATGGGGATGGAAAAAGATAGCTCATTATAGTTTTAATTTGCATTTCTCTAAATACCGGTAATGCTGAATATCTTTTCATGTGCTTATTGGCTTTTTATTTTTCTTCTATAAATTGCTTGTTCATATCTCAAGCCCATATATTGGGATATTTGTCTTTTTCAAATTGTAGGAGCTCTTTATAGATGCTGGATATACATCTTTTGTTTGTCATACATGTTGCAAATATCCCTGTTTGTCACTTTTCTTTTTAACTTAGTTTATGGTGTCTTTCATCACTTAGAAGTTACGATTTCTTTTTTTTTTTTAAAGATTTTATTTATTTATTTGAGAGAGAGAGAATGAGAGAGAGCACATGAGAGGGGGGAGGGTCAGGGGAGAAGCAGACTCCCTGCCGAGCAGGGAGCCCGATGCGGGACTCGATCCAGGGACTCCAGGATCATGACCTGAGCCGAAGGCAGTCGCTTAACCAACTGAGCCACCCAGGCGCCCAGAGGTTACGATTTCTTATGTGATCAAATCTATCAGCTGTTTCCTTGTGAGCTGTGGAGTTATTGGGCCTGACTTCTAGAAATCTGGGGCATTATCCTAAGGTATCTTCAAGTCAGGATCTGGATGTTGCCTTGAACTGAGATAACTGTGGTTTATTTTTTTACCTTTTATATTAATGGTGGTGTATTTTTGCTTGGGAAAAAAATACTACACACATGCAAAACCAAGACTGAGGACACTAATACTTGTTCCTACCAACTCAAAAATAGACAAAGAATGGTCTCCTAGCAGACAGTCTCATTAAAAACATACACGGAGTTCTCAATGAATGTAAAACTTTAATAAGGGAGAGTAAAAGTCCAGTGTGAATGAAGTGTGTTTGTACAGACATCTATTTCTTAAAAAGCAAGCCCTTAAAACTGACTGTGTGCTCTGTGGTGATGCATCAGTAGGCAATTGCTTAAAAAAGATCAGCCAGTGTAGGAAGCCATTATTTTTTATTATTCTTATTAGAAAGCAGGGAACTGTAGCTCAATGATCATTTTCAAAGGTCAGGTAAGCTGGTAAGTGGCAAAACCAGACATGAAATCCGGCTTTCCTGCCAAACCTAATGTCCTCCTCGTTCTGAGACAGATGTTTACATACAGTCAAGGTGTGTAGGTGTGTGTGCACATATGTGTGCGTGGGGGGTTGCTTTTTTTTTTTTGTCTCTGTGTTTGTCTGTATGTGTAGTGTGAGTATGTGTGTCTCTGTGTTTGTCTGTGTGTGTGTCTGTGTGGAGAGAAAGAAAAAGGCCGGCCTGGAGGCTAGAGACCGGGGAAGAGCTGAGGTTGCAGTTAGAGCCCAAAGGCTGCCTTCAGGCACAACTCCATCTTCCTCTTGGGAGGTCCGTCTTTTTCCCTTGAAGCCCAGTAACTTCACAGAAACGTCCAGCATAATGTTTGGTCAAATATTTAGCTATCATAGCCTAGCTTACAGACAAAATTGACCATCACAGAGAGGGAACTGTGTTTCATCAAATGCATTTGAAGCGTGTATTGTATGATTTTCTCCTCTGTTGATACGACTTAATTTTATTATTATATTTTTGAATATTAGACTCTCCTGGCATTTCTAAGAGAAGTCATACCAGTTTTCACACACTAGATTTCCAAATATTTTAAGAGATTCAAAATAGGGGCGCCTGGGTGGCTCAGTCGGTTAAGCATCTGCCTTTGGCTCAGGTCATGATCTCAAGGTCCTGGGATCAAGCCCCACGTCCTGCTCCTTGTGCAGCAGGGAGTCTGCTTCTCCCTCTCCCTCTGCCTGCCGTTCCCCCTACTTGTGCTCTTTCTCTCTCTGTCCAATAAATAAATAAAATCTTTAACAAAAAGATTCAAAATAACAAGTTTTGGCATGGTCACTGGGACGTGGGTATAAGTGGCAAGTCTTTTTGGAGAGCAATTTGACAGGATCATTGGAAATTTTAAATATATCTCTTATGACCTGTGGGTTCCATTCCCCCCCCTTGTATCCCTGAAAACACATTTTCATGTAAACAAAGAAGCATGGGCAAAGCAGTTCATTATAACATTGTATATAAAGTAAAAAAAAAAAAATTGGAAACAACCAAAATATCAGGAGGAGGGTAATAAATGAACAACCAAACATCAAAGAAATACTAGCAGCAGTCGAAAAGAATCTCTTAGGTCTATACGTATGTACAGCTTAGAACTCTCTGACCTCGAGAGTTTAAAATTAAAGCAAGCTGGGCGCCTGGGTAGCTCAGTCAGTTGAGTGGCTGACTCTTGATTTAGGCTCAGATCATGATCTCAGGCTCCTGGGATTGAGCTCCGTGTGGGTCTCTGCACTCAGCAGGGAGTCTGCTTGAGGATTTCTCTCCCCCTTTCTCTGTCCCTCCCCCCGCTAATGCTCTCTCTCTAAAATAAATAAATCTTTTAAAAAATGAAAAAAAATAAAATTAAAGCAAGCTTCAGAACAATAAGCACAAGATGATATCACTCATATTAAAAAAACAACAAATCTTCATATGTTCATTATGATATAAACAGAAAGAAAATAATTTCAATTATACCTATCACACTGATAATTGTTACCTCTGGAGGGGTGTCAGGGAGGATTGCTATTTATCTGTACTGGTTGCATTTTTTACAATGGAAAGTACTAATATATTATTTATATAATTTAAATTCAACATTAAAGGTTCTAAGTTTACAAAATATACTTTCATCTCAAATATTAGAATTTGGTTTTGAATCTAGATATGTGAACTGTGTACATTAGAAGACAGATTACAAATTACAAAGTTGTTGATATCAACATTTTAAATTTATATTGAAAAATTAAATACTGAGCTCTTACAATATTATTTTAATCTGCAATATACAATGTCTAATCTCGAGACAAAAAGTGAATATATTTTATATTAAGTCAGATAATGGTGCTTTGATAAGAATCTTCTGCTAGTTTGGACAACACAAGTAGATATGAGGTCTAATTTTAGTTCACATGATAGTAATTTGAAAAACTAAGATATATTATTCTTTCATAAAATATTAGCTTTGTTCCTAAATAATTCCCAACATGCTGGGCATTGAGTGTCAGTATTTCACAGTCATAACCAAGGGGAGAGAGAAAGTAATAACAATATGATTCAATAAACATGGTTTCCTATAAAAAAACTAACAAACAAGTGGAAATATTTCTTTATAATTTCATTAGAGAAACTAAAATGTCCTCTAGGCAATCAAAAGCTGAAAATTATCTTCTGATACTTTTATTACACTGATCAATAACATACAACTTTCATGAGAAGATTTCTTGCTTCCAAGAAAAAAAAAATAATAATATAATAAAATCTCACATTTATTTTTATTTTTATGGATGAATTTAAGCTTTTTCTTAATTTTAGAAAGGGAAAAAAGCAAAAAACAAACAAAAAAATGCCTTGCTTTATCATTGGGAACACTTTTCTCAAGAGAATAAACTATACCCAGCCAGCTAGAGCCCTGTCCCTTCTACAGTAACAGAGGTCCAACTGGAAGGAAGTCTCTCTGGAGACAGAACACGATTTCCCCTACATGTTCCTGGTACCCAATGTGTCCTCCCTCTGTCCACCCTACCTGATTCTCTCAGCCTGGAATTCCCTTATAACCTCCCATTTGATGATTCATCATTCAAACACCCAAGTTGGAGCCGGCTTTGTGGTCATCTGCACTCAGCGCTTGGTTGCATCCTCTGCTGTTACAGTCTCAAAATACTTAACACTTCTCTCTTTGAGCTTGTGTTTTGTGCGTGAAGCCTGATGGAACAGAAGAGTGCACACATGAGCCATGCAATAGGCGTGCCTCTCTCCCTTGCTGCCCCATTGGCTCGTGGTGTTCAAGTCGTTTCATGAGCACAGAATTCTGGTGGGCCCAAGAAGCAAGACGGTTCAAGGTGAGTACAAGCTCAGGACACTTTCTCTACGACGAAGTGGGGGAACTGATGGCCTGGAGAAGCCACATACTCTGCTCTAACCTGAACTTATTTCAACACAGAAAGAAGGCAGTGGTGTCCTAAAAAACAGGAACAACGAAGGAATCCTACCATACCCTTCCTTACTCATGTCACTTCCCTCAGGCCACCAGTATTGGATTAACCAACCAGTTGAACTGAAAATGATACAGGACAGGAATAGGAAACATAGAGTAACCCATTGTTCCTTTTCCTTTAGTCCCTCCTTCCTTCCTCATTGAAAAACTGAAGATAGAATGAGCACATATCAAGAAGTGAAATTAGGGGGCTCCTGGGTGGCTCAGTCGGTTAAGCCTCTGACTCTTGATTTCGCCTCAAGTCCTGATCTCAAGACTGAGATCCAGCCCCACGCAGGGCTCCACGCTCAGTGGGGAGTCTCCTTGGGATTCTCTCCCTCTCTCTGCCTCTCCCCATGCTCGTGCTCTTTCTCCAAATAAATAAAATAATCTTTGCAAAACAAGAAGGGAAATCGAAAGAGTTCAGTTAGTTCTGTGCACTATTTCCACTGTTCTGGTAAGAATGAAAAACATATGCCTGTATGAGCTCCAAAATACGAATTGTGTAATGTTGGTCATTCTGCATGTTAATTAGATGCTCTTAAATTTACATTTGAAACTGGCCATTGCACAATATAAAGAGGAATGGTTTAATTCATGCAAATAATTTAATTTTGAAATTTTTCTTTACTTAGAATGTTATTAAGCAGCAAATAAAAAACACCATGACAAAAAAAAAAAAAAAAACCACCACCATGACAAGTCGAGAGACTGAGAACGAAAGGGAAAAGCTTTATATTTTAGTATCATTAATGCCACGCTTTTCCTAATTTTGGTAAAAAGGACTCCAGATTTTCATTGTGCATTGGACCCTGCAAACTATGTAGCTAGGTCTAGTTCAGACATCTCCTCTGCACGAAAGTTATCTTTGGTTCCTACCACTGCCCATTCAAAATGATTTGTTCTTTGCTTTTCACTTTTAATTATTTTTAAACTTGTATTTAGCACTCTATTTTGCCCATGCTGTTTGGAATTATGATGTAACTTCCCGGTAGCTACCGCTAGCAAGGTGTAATTTCCTCCAAATGTCACCTGTGGGTCATCTACATCAGAATCACCAGAGAGTGTTTGGGGCTTGGGCCTCTCCTAACAAGTTCTGCCTCAGGTTGGGAGACCACTGATGTGGGGCACAGGGTCTCTAAGTGTGGTCTGATGACCAGGAGCACCAGCCTCACCTGGGATCTTACTAAAACACGAATGTGTGGGCTCCCACCCCAGGGCTGCGGCCCAGCTCTCTAGAGGGCTCTGAAGTCCAGGGACCACTGATGGTGCAGGCAGGAACATGAGCTCTGGGGCAGCTAGACTGGGGCTTGAACCTGGCTGAGTCACTTACTAAGTGACTTTTGAGCAAGTTCCCTCTCCCCAGGATAGGCTGAGAACCTGAAACCAGAAGAGAAAACTTGTAATACCTGCAAATGTCCTATAAAAAGTCTCTCTTTGTTTAGAAACCATACTTTCTGCCTTTGATGCTATTGTTGAAGAACAAAGAGAGATCTAATCTGAGCGCATTGAGAGGGTTCTCATTAGATATTCACAGCTACCCCCACCCCTCCCTCAGGATGCCCCAGGAGAGCTGGAGAAGGCATGGGGCCGGGTCTTGCTGCAGAGCTGGCTGTGGGAGGGGAGACCCTTTCAGAGGTCAGCACCCAAGGAGCCACAGAGAGAGCTGATCCAGCTCAAAGGCACTGAAACCTCGGGAGGAAATCCATCATACCTGAACGCTGTGTGCACTGCATTTATTACGAGACAAACAGTGCAACTCTTTCGACTAAATTTTATCTCCCAGTACCTGGGAATTTCTATGTCCCTGTGACACAAGAGAAACTATAGTTTTACCCAGATTGGAGAGAGACCCCTAATTTTGATGAGCCGTACAAACGTTTTTTCAGCATTCGATTTAATCAAATGGTTAAAACCGAAACATAAGGAAGAAAGATACAGAAATCTTAAGCTCTGAATGGTCCTTCTATGATTGTTTGTTTATGTGTACAGGGGTGTGTGTGTGTAATTCTGGGTTTACTGTTTTATTTGGCGACTACAATACCAAAGTAAAATGCCAGTATTGGTAATTTGATACTTATTTTGCATAACATTAAAATACTAGTGTTGATCCGGGCATTTTTATGTTTTTTAAATGTATTCAGAGTTGATGAAACGAAAAGTAAAACCAAATACTTAATATGTAACAATTAAACAATTTACTCTAAACAAGTAAAAATGTAAATTTTAAAAGTATGCATATTAAGAATACATTGATATTCCAAAATCACTTGTTAGCAATATAATTAATAGAGTAATGCTCAAAAATGCTATATAGAAAGAAAAATGTTATCAACCATGAAAAGTTACAAATTAAATATTACTGAAAAGTTAAGTTTACATTAAAAATACACAGCGTCCTGATGAGAGTCTATTTGGGGACAGATTTTTCCAGCTATTGGTACACTGTAGGGGTGACAAAGGTGAAGTTAGTTATAAACTGGCTCCAAATATTTCCCTCTAACATGTTCGCATGTTATCTCTTGTTGACAACTCTGAGAAGGTGTTTTTGGCTTTTTCTTCGGCAGAAATCTCAATCTTTTGATCGACAGCAAGCTACAGCTTTGTGTCAAAGACAACGTTGCCCCCATGCCTTTGACTCTTCAGGTCTCATCGTGTGTGGACAGAGTATCTGATGCAGACCTACCTGCATCAATTTCAATTTTGTCAGGTTTATTTTCCACTTTCGCAGAAAGCCTTTGAACTAGAGTAAGAGATGTTCCTTGCAGTAGAAGTTTGACTTGCCTGATTGATATTTTCATTCTCCTCTTGAGGATTACGAAGGCATAAATGAACGCTTTCTAAGTGAGTGCAGTTTTGGTAGATTTGAAACTTTAATGCAGCAAATAATTCTTGGTATATCTCAAGTTGTAAAGAAGTCAGATTTCAGAATTAAATACATATATATATATATATTGCTCCAGGAAAAATACAAGTGTTTCTATACCTAAGAAACATGCACTGCAGTTATTTACATAGATGACATAATGATCACAACATGCTAGCTCACACACAAACACTAACTCACTTTTAGCGAAATTCTTGTTTATTTCACAGTCATTTCATGATGCTGTAGGTTCAGCAAGAGATGGCGGAAGAGAGTGCATCTTCTTCTGAAAGCAGTGAAGTCCCATGATGTCTAGCCACAAAGACAGACTTGATTAGGGCATCACAAACTTTGAAAACTCCAACGCACCCACTTGGGACTCAGGCATGTGCTGAATGCTCACTGCGGCCCACCCTGGCCTTGGGGCAATGTACAGAAGGCCCATTGCGGGTAAAACACACTGGACAATTCTCCCACCGGCCCACTTGGAGCCCCTGTGCTGGCTGAGAAGTGGCCCAGCCCAGTAGAGTTCAAGTCAGCTCTGAGCCCCGAGGATTCTCGGTTCCGATCAGAGTAAGGCTCCCGACAGCCAGACTCAACCCACTTAGGGAACTATGCAGATTAAGTTAGGAGACCAGCTGAGTCAGCAATACTCAGAGAGTAAGAAGACTAAAGTAGAGCTTTGTAAGGGGCTCCCGACAGGGCCTGCATCTGTTCCCCTGCCTCTATAACGCAAACTTGAAGTTTTAAGTGACAACCCTCCAAGGTTCTCCAGGCTCCTTTCCTTTTATTCAAATTCCCCATAGTGCTGAGCCCTGACGGCTGCCCACTCCAGCCTGGGCCGATTTTCAGTGGGTATCTGGCCAGCAGGGGACGGGTCCAGCATTTTCTCTTTCCAGAGAGTCAAATCATCCAGGATAATCTCTGGCAGCTGAGGAACCCTGGGAAGGTGCTTTTTCAGCAGATCAAATCAAAAGCAGATGGGAAGAGGAAGGTCATGGCTAAGAGGCCTGGCGATTCTCCATGACCCGCTTTTTCTTGGGAGGCTGGAGCCCATCCAGACTTGCACAGCTCCCTGACACCCTGGCATGCTTCCTGGAGGCCGTGTCTCTGTAAGGGACTCTCCGGATTGAACTGCTGATGTCTTGTGAATCTAAAACCACAGCAGGCAAATACACGGAAAAGAAATTGGAGTCCATTTGAAATGTCATTTAATGAACATTTGTGTACATTTATATGTCAGGCATCCTATTAGAAGCTGGGATATAAAGACAAATAGAATAAAAATCTAAGCATCCAAGAAGTTCACGCTGCAGAAATGTAAATACTCACATGGCAATGAATGCGACCGGCGTGTGGCTAAGACATGAGCACTCAGACAGGAGGCAGGGAAGGTGACCTAGGCTGGGTCTTAAGAGGTAAGCAGACCTCGTCAGGTACTAATAGGGAAAAGCCCTCTACTTCGGAAAACTGATATGGACACAAGCAGGGAGTCAGAAAAACCATGGTTGTAGTCAGAAATCACCGGGAAGCACCAGGTGGCTGGGTGTACGATTTAAGCCGGTGAGGAATGACTTGAAACAAGGTAAGGCTCTCTTACCAAGGGCAAGGGCCATGTCTGTCCCCGATTTCTATCTGGAGTTAATCCAGAATGGCATCGCTAGATTCCCAGCCAGGGAGGGCAGGGACAGCTTATGGTTGTAGAGAGTTCAGTTAGCCGGTAGTACAAAAGAATGAGAGAAATGGAGGCAGAGAAGGCAGGCAAGGGAACCTTTGAAAAGGAAAAATGGTGGGGCATCTGGGTGGCTCATTTGGTTGAGTGTCGGACTCTTGGTTTGGGCTCAGGTCACAATCTCAGGGGTTGTGAGATCGAGTCCTGGGCCAGGTTCCCTGTAAGTATAGAGTCTGCTTGAGATTCTCTCCCTCTGCCCTTCCCCTGCATGTGCATGCATATTCTTTCTCTCTCTCTCAAAAAAAAAAAAAGAAATTTTTTTTAAGGAAGAACGGAGATGGGGTGGTGTCCTTAAGGGAGAAGAGTATTGAGAGTATTGTTTGGAGATGGAGATCTGAACATGTTGTAGGCTGAAGGTCAGTTGCCTGGTGATGGGGTGACTGATGATACAGGAGAAAACAGAGAGAATCCAGAAGCAAGATTCGTACCCATGCCTGGCCCAGCATCTGATTCTCTTTCAAGTAACCAAACGCCGTGTGTCCGTTTCGGTCCTTTGGTAAAAGAACACGCTACATACTCATCGCTGGTATAACACCACACAATAATGTCAAGAGAGCAGAAGCCATTAGGGGAAGGCCTGCATTTCAGGGTAGGGGGAATGACATCGACTAAAAGAGTCTACCAACAAAGAGTAAGATGATAGATTAGACGAGATCATATAGAATAGTCAAGTTACCAGGAAACCAAAGTGCTGTGAAGGGTGGTAGAGAGGGAGGGCGGGCAGGAGGAGAGAGTTGAGAATCAAAGAGCACAGAGCCGAAAATGACAGTCGAGGGGAGGATAAACAAGGACAGAGGGGTCCCTGCCTTGTAAAGGGAGAATCATGACGTGGGGTTTTCACCAGCTCACGAACGAATCCTGGGTTCCCCTAAAGACTGGAAAGGCCGGGAATGAGATGCCGGCTGTAGCTCATTGTGTAAGAGGCTGGAACTCCGTGGGCTCTTTGGAAGTGGTTTGCAGCATCTCTGGGTCTCTTGGGTCACCCCATGGTAAGCTGGCTGTCCGTCTTTTCCACCTGGCTGACCACCACCCAGAATTGCAAAGAGAGCTGTCCACAGAAGGCCTGGTCCTGAGACCCTTGGATACACCGGGATCTCCCTTCACCTTCAATCAATCCCCTCTTGTCTCCTCAATAATGAATAAACATAGTGCTGTGTTCACGGGTTAAGGAGTGTTTACCTCTCCCCCAGTGACAGGTGGGGACAGGGATGAGAACAGCTGTCCTCACTTTCCAGACTCCTCCAGGAAGTGTGTTCAGAGCCCGGCTCAGTGCTGCTCAGATTTTAAGTTACATGAGAGTCACCTGGGAATCTTGCTGGAAATGCGGGCTCTGATTCAGCAGGCGTGGTGTGTGGAGCCAAGATTCCTAATTTCTAATGAAGCCTCAGGTGATGCCCATGCCTCCAGCCCGTGAACCACATCTCGCGTAGAAGGGCCTAGGAGCCGCCCCTCGGTCTGCAAGGGGAGACTCCGCGTAGAAGGTACAAGATGCCGGCTCTGCTTTACCACTCCCCGGGATCGCCGTGAAGCTGTCCCTGGCTCTGCTCAGCCCCACATGGCCTTGGCATCAGGGTTTCTGACCACAGTCATTGGAGCCCGAGGCTCATGGAAATCTGTAAGTACGATTTCTCCATCTTTCTTAACAGATGAAGGCGAAAGTTTCCTAGAAGGTTTATATTTCGGTTCTGCCCAAGGGGTGTTCTTTTTATCACCTGAATGTGTCACTTTAATTTGACAAACAGCAGGAGATGCGAGACTGGCATTGAAAAATACTTATAACATTGGGCAATGCTTCACTTAGTCCAGCACAGTGCATTCTTCTAGGAGGGAAGTTTTATTTTCCGTCTTGTCGTGTCAGTTTTGTTCAGCTCGACAAACACGCATTGAGTGTCTATTTAGCAGGCAGTGTGCTGGGCGCTGAGCACACGGGGTAAAAGAGAAATGGTTGCTGTCACAGGGGACCCTCGGTGCTATGTGGGAGACAGACAAGCAGAGAAAGCACGTCTATGCAGTGTTGGTGCAATAGTTGAGGGGAGTGTTGGGGGCACCTGTGAAGTCTCCTTAATCAGCCTGGAGGTCAAGGTAATGGAGTGCGGAAGCTTCTCTGAATGGATAAAACCTGACCTGAATCGAGAAGCGTGAGTAGGAATTCAGTAGGTGAAGAAGCTTTAAAAAGGTGAGTGATTAATACTATTCATTGGCTCTTCCTAGTTTTTCCTCTCTTTGGCACCCAATGGAATAGTCTGCCCCATCCTCTTGAATTTAAGTGTGGCCATACATTGTGCTTGAGCCGATGAAATGTGAAATGGACGGACGAATGTCACTTCTGGCTGGAAGCTTTATTTTATTTTTAAAGATTTTATTTATTTGACAGAGACACAGCGAGAGAGGGAACATAAGCAGGGGGAGTGGGAGAGGGAGAAGCAGACTCTCCGCTGAGCAGGGAGCCCGATGCGGGGCTCGATCCCAGGACCCCGGGATCCCGGGATCATGACCTGAGCCGAAGGCAGACGCTTAACGACTGAGCCATCCAGGCGCCCCTGGCTGGAAGCTTTAAATGCTAGGATGTG
>NC_138382.1:7490947-7524565 GCF_054177405.1 Leptonychotes weddellii
AAAAAAAAAAAAAAAAGCTCAGCTTGTCTTAATTGGGCGCGAGCACCAGCTCCCTGTGTCTCGGGACAAGAAGCTTTTGGCGCGGTTGTCCCCGTGTTCCAGTTTAACTTATTTCATGTTCTTGAGGGAGTCGAGCAAATCACACCCGGTCCCCCGGAAAGGATGCTGACAAGGCAGCTTCAACGGAGCTCCGAGAGTCTTCAGATGAGAGGGACTGGCCCCCGTGTCCTCTACGTTTGGCTTTTCAGAGATTCCCAGGGCATCAGGTGCAGGTCTGAAAAGGGCTGAGGCTTCCTTTCCTGATTTAATCATCAGTATCACATTTTTATAACTTCGATATATCTGGTACAATCTTTACAGCACTTAACGTTGACTGTTGACCTAAAATACCCTCATAAATTTTTTTAGGAGATAAAAACCTCCTGGCGATGTTGCGAGTGCCTAGGACAGGTATCAGGAACACAGGATAGCTGCTATCTCCCCGCCTTCATCGCCCCCCATTTGAGGCACTGTCATCCCCTCCCTACTCCATAATGCTAGGGCTCCCCGCTAACCCTCCTCCATGTCCTCAGGCCCGGTCTTCTGCCTTCTCCTCCCGCTGGGGACAGGGACAGTCATACCACTTCCCCAAGTCCTACCCCTTGTTTCAAATAATAGAGTCTGCAGCATTAGCACCTGAGTTTTGAAATGTTTACTTCTTGTGGTTGAAAAATGATCTTCTATGTGGTTGCCAAAAAATGTAACCTTGCTCTGCACTTGTGAACATATTGGAATTTACGGAAATGACCCAGTTAATCACGACTCAGGTTTTCCCCTGACATTCACAGTGGTAGCTCGCAGTTACTGTGAGACATGTCTGAACACAACTGGGCATCAGAGTACGGAGGCTTTGGATAGAGAGGGTGGCTCCGGAGCAGTTTCCACCGTGCATTTTTCAGACGGTCGGGATATTTTAATAAATATTTTAATAAATATTAATAGGGAGAATAGGACATTCTAACTAAGAAGATGTTAATAACTGGGGATAGAGGTAAGTAAGCCTTATTCATTGGAGCTCAACTCTGGAGTGGGCAAGGGTGTCCTGGACCTGCTCTTTAAGGGTGAGTATTTATTGGCTTGGCATCCGGTACTGCACTTAATCCTTTACCTGACCTCGTTCATTTTAATCCTGACAACCACACAGGTAGGTCCTGCACACACCCAACTTTATAACGAAAGAACAGAAGGATTAAGTAATCATCCCAATCATCCCACACAGTCTTTAATGAATGGAAGAACAGATCCCGTCCTGGAGTCCAAGTCTGCCTGTCACCAAGATCTTTGTCCTTCACTTAAAAGCTCTACTGCTTCCCTGTGGAAGTTTCGTGTCCTTGGACTGCCTTGGCAGAGATTTGAATAAGGACTAGTGTGGGTCAGGAAGATGGAAGTGGCCCCCAGGATGCTCTGGAATTGAATGTCTGCTGATGTGACAGATTGGACTCAACCAGTATCTCCGGGGATGGGGGCCAGGCTGAGATTCAGGCCTGTCATCCTTGTGTTTCTGTCTTGAGTTGATGCTGCCCTTCTTCCAGTTGGGGCAGAAGCAGCATTCCCAGCTGTAAGCCTCAGAAGGAAGACTTGTAAACACTCACAGCATTACTGTGAGTGTGGTCCCCTGATCGGCAGCATCGGCATCCTCTGGGTACTTGAAAGAAAGCCAGGCTCTTGGACCCCACTTCAGACCTCATGAATTAGAATCTGAGGATGGGTAAAACCCAAAAAACTATTTTAACAAGTCCTGCAGAGGATTCTTAAACATACGCTAGTCCAATCTCTCATTTTAGAGATGATAAAACCATGTCGTAGGGTAGAGAGTTGAAGTGCTTTACTAAGTTCCTGCAAGTAAGTATTAGTCGAGTCAAGTGGTGGGGATGCCTTGATTTTACCAGCCTAACTTCCATAGTCCCTTTTTTTGGTAACAATCCCTAGATTTTCCTTGGGGTGTCCTGCCTTATCCTCTTTATTCGTGTGCTTTGGATGGAGCAGACTCCATGCTCCCAGACTTCAAGGTGGGTGCCAGACCCAATCTGGTCAAACAGAGTACCCACCAGCCTGGCCACAGATGCTTGGTTCAGGGATGGGCCTGTGACTCAAGCCAAGCCTATGAGACTGGCTATGGGAATTTTACTGGAATCTCAGGAAAGAGAATCTTTCTTTCCACTGAGATTGATAGTGATTAGGATGAGGTATGAATGACCTGTGGACCATGAAGCCCACCTGAGAAGAAGTCTCATCAGGAAGGTGCCTCTGGCTTCATTTGCCTCACTCTGGCCTCCAAAACCTCGATTTGAGCCATCAGCTAGACTCCAGTTAGTCCAGGTACCTGCATAATCAGCTCTCAGAGAATATTGCTCATGAGTCTTTTGTGATGGCAGGCTTGCTGATAATGTGACCCCTCACTCTGGCTTGAGAATTACAGGGAGTTCACTCAATGTGATAATCATCATTGAGTGCTGAAAGTCAAAACGCAGACTCTGATGGGAATCTCTCAATCCTTCTTAACAAGGGAGTAGTCATCATTCTTAACCAACGTGGCCAAGGTGACAGTTCTGGTCTGGACTGCCCCACTAAGTAGAAGTGTGGTTGATAGATATTGCTGTGGAATGCCCTTAAACGTTCCTGGAAAGGAAGCAACAGTTCAAGGCTTTTCTGTTAATCATTCTATATCCAATATTGTGTGAATTACAAAAGGACTTCTAAATGTAAAACATCATCACTTGGAAATGAAAAGTTTCTGTACTATTTCATCCCTGATGAGTAAATCGTCTGGACACAAGAGAGAGGTTCTCCCAGCCATGCTGTAAAACTGTAAGGATAACATTTATGGAGCATGATGTGCCAGGTACTGTGCTCACACTTTGGTAATAACATCTCATGAGTCTACAAGGAACCCTAGGAGACACTCGTTATGGGAGCCAGCATCCTGTGAGCACCTACTCTGTGCCAGACACTGTTTTGTGCAGTAGACGTACATTAGCTCTCTCTATCCCCACATCTTCAAACCCTGACAATCTAACACAGAGATCGTTCACTACCTATGAGGTGCCGGAGTAGGTGAACAAAACTGGCAGGACGTGAGACAAATGATAAACCTCCTTTTGGTTCCCTCTCCAGGCTAGTGAACTAAATACTTGTTGGGTTGGAATCCTCAGCAGTAAAATGGAGGCCAACATCCATCATCTCCAAAGTCTCTTTTGGCTCTATGGTCAATAGATAGAATGTGATTTTTTTAATGTTCTTTCTTCACTGCCTCCAAAGCAGCAGGACCCCTGGGGTTCCTCTGTAAGTTTCAGAAGAGGTAACCTGGTTGGAAGGTGAAATTAGAAAACTTGAAACTCCAATTACATGGCTGGCGGGCTATGTTTATATGGATTGTATGCTTATTCAATGTAGATTTTAGAGGCTAGAGGTTAACAGAAATGATTATAATGCCCTCTCCCAAAAGCTACCCCTGGGTATCTCCAGATATGGCTGTGAGAACACCCATTGTTTTGGGGGGGCGGGGGAAAGGGAAGAAATTCCTGCACTTGGAAAACCTTCTTTGGATTTGGTCTGATACGGAGGATTTTGCTCTCCTTAAATTTCGGAGGTCATCTCATCCTTCAGATAAGCCCCCAAAGATAGTGACAGCGAGTCTATACATAACAAAGGAAGTACCTATGCTTCAGCTCTGGGTCAAAATCATTTAGCTTAAAGGTATTTTCTATTTGTAATAAGATTTTAGACTTTATTTTAATCAGCAGGTTTTTCCTTTGAGTGCAATCTCAGATCTCTTTCTTATGAAGGTTATGTTACATTCCCCCTACCAGGTCTTGGGAGAGAAAATAGAATTCTCTGGGAAAAGCAGTCACTTAAGATAATAATTGATTGAGGGATGCCTGGGTAGCACAATCAGTTAAGCTTCTGACTCTTGGTTTTGGATCAGGTCATGATTTTAGGGTGGATGAGATCGAGCCCCGAGTCAGGCTCCATGCTCAGTGCAGAGTCTGCTTAAGACTCTCTCCCTCTCTGCTCCTTCCTGCCACGCATGCTCTCTCTCTCTCTCCAAAACAAATAAATAAATCTTAAAAAAACAAAAAAACAAAAAAAACAATTGATTGACTATTGCTCTGGATTTAGGCTGAGCACCTTCCACATGAACTGCAGAGGTTATGAGAATGTAAACCATGTGTGGTTTTTCAAATTTGGTGGTCAAAGCAAGGTAGAAGTGGTCTAGCAGAGCACCAGCAGTCTTCAACTCTGCTTTGTTTGGTATTAATAATGTTCACAAACCACAGGATATGCAAACACAGCAGTCACTAAATGGTTTTTGCTTTGGGGCAAGTTGCTTCAATACCTGCAGCTACCACCATCTTCCTTATACTCTAGCAGCTCAAAATAACTCTTTGGGTTACTGTGTCAGTCCCTAGCAGACTTTCCAGTTCTTATTGCTGCCATCTCCCTAATACCTGTGGTATTAGGATTCTCTGGACTCATCTCTGAAACTATGAGCCTTCCCAGATAAATGATAGAAAAGGAAAGAACTGGTCTGAGAAGTGGCAAATATTTATTGACATCAGTAAAGTTTACAAAGTTTAGTGAAGAGAACCTTAGCTGGGGACTAATCACACTTATTTTCCCTGGGTCTTTTGAATGTAGGCAAGTCACTTTCCTATGTTTCTATAAAATCAGGGAAATCTGACCTGCCCTGTGTCCTGAGAAGAGATGTTAGAATTACAACATTTTGAGTATTCTGGGATATTAATTTTTCTTTTGGAGGGCAATAGAAAGACTCAATCATCATCTCCTTCTGCATAACCCACTTGGGTTTGGTTTGTGTGCTTGCAAGTCACAGAGTCTCTCCAGGAGGTTCCAGTTGAAAGGGTTTTCCTGTGAAAGGACTGGCTCAAGGGGAACTCGAATCTCCTTGGTAATTCATAAGAGAAACTGTTCCTGTGGCCAAGTCCCCTAAAACCATATCTGGCGACAATCCATTCTAGATCCACGTCTGCCGGCACTAGGGTCTCAGTGGCTGAGGGGCTCATGCACAGATCTTCACACGGTCATTCTAACATGAAGGAAACTCAGTATTGTCTCATTTTCTGCTTCTCTTACCGTGACTTCTCAATTCTTTTCCTGCTTCCATTACACTTCCTCTGTCTCCGTCAAAGCGTCCACTTATTAATGGTTCTCATGCCTCAAGACGTTGACTTGTTCAAAACCTTAGCTTCTTCATCATCCCCACTCTCCCTAGTGACATTTCAGCTTCTGCTTCTGCTCTCGTTGTGTCATTCCATATTTTTCAGTTCAAATTCATGAATGAAAGAAAATTTAGTTGGGCCATCTAGTTCCTCTGTGGGTAGAACTTTTTAGTCCTAGGTCATTGTCTACCTTGCATATACCTTGATCTGGGATCAGTTGCCAACTCCAGGTTCAAGCACTTTCATTCAGGTGGGAACATGGGACAGGGAGAGGACTGGCTTCATAATGGAACAGAATATCCTTTCCGGGTCTGCCTTGTACCTCCGGCTTTAACCTCATCTCACCTGGGCCACCAGAGGCATCAAGACAGAGGGGACTGCAAAGGAGGGTGCCTGTGGGGGGGTCAGAGGAGCCCATTTAGAAAATGTGGAAATTCTGCTCAAAGCAAGGACCCTCCATGTCATGAAATATGTGCCATGTGCTGGGAATAAAAGAATAAGATTCGGTCCTGCTCTAACAACATGAGTCATACTTCTTGAGGTTCAGACTAAGGATGAAGAGGAGGAGCTAGAGGTGGTGATTGTAAACTACTCTTTTCCAAAAGTTTGATGGTAAAGAGAAGAGGAGCTCCGGTGGTTGCAGTGTTTGCGAGAAGATTAATTTCCAATGTGTGTATGAGAACAAAGGATGCCTGAATATGTTAGTGGATGACAGAGCCAAATTGAGGATGAGGTAAAATGGATGGTCTCCCCATGAGATCTGTTCATACATTCACACATTGATTTATTGATTAATCCCATATGCTTTACTATCTACTAGGCTTGGTGCTAGGCTCTGGAACAAGATAATGCAAAAAAAAAAAAAAAAATCCATCCTTTCTGAACTCAAACCACTTGGAGGTGTGCTTCTGCCTTATGTTCACCTTCACTCAAAGCCAAGTTTTTCTAGCTCCATCACTGACTGTTTTTGTGGAAAGGTCAGAGGAACTGATTTTGCAAGGTTTCCTGCCTTGGGTAAAGCCCACAAGAGCCTGGTGATTTGGCGCCCCCCAGGGGTACCCATTCAGCCCCAGTTCCTGCTCAGTGTTGGATTCCTGCCCCTGAGGGCAGAGTGAGGCTGGCAGTTAAACTGTCAGGCCTTAATGACAGACTTTATCATGTGCTCTGGACTTTGCTCATAATAAGGGGGCAGGGGGAGGGGAGGTTGCAGCCCTTAGAAGCTCTCCTTGGTGTAGCTGACATTGTGAGTCTTAGAGTCCTGACATGAGTGGAAACCTAATTCTGCGCTGCCCTAGTCCTGTGACAAAGGACAAATGACTTTATATTTCCTCATCCGTGAAATGGGGCCAATGATATCTAATTGAAATGCTTCTGTTAGAATGAAATTATGCAGTGACTTGATGCATTTCCAAATGACCCACAGAACTCGTACAGACCTAGTTTCTCAGCCCCCAAAGTCTGGAGGGTCCTTGTAGTTTTCAGGAGTGAGGAGAGTTGAGGGCAAGCCACACCCACTTCTAGGAAGCCAGTCCTCATCCTGAGAACTGGTGTAGCCCCAGACAGCCTGGAGTGAGTCAGCACAGGGGGGTCCTTGGGTTGCCAGGTGTCAAGCAGTTCAAGTATGAAATCTGGGGTCCCCATGGTCTGTGGATTGCCAAAGTATGCTGATTGGCCAGCCTGCTCTCCAGACAGTGGGTTCAGTTCCCACGGATCTCAGCCCAGCCCGATACAATCAGATAAGGATGTAATGCTCTTATTGTTTTGTTTTTCTCTTAGTCTTTAATCATCAAGTGGAAGTCAAAAACTCACTGGCTTGGCAAGAAAGAAATCCCAGGCTTTGTAATCAGTCCCTCCCTGAAAATCAGGTCACGGTGTTTCAAAAGACAATTTTCTAAAGAAAGAGGTTTTTATAAGAAAATGCCCAAACTTGCTGGCATTTTCACAAGGATATTATTGATCACCCATGTCAATCCTCCTAAAGAACTGTTTGTCTTCCTTCTGCTATTGCTATTTGCAGTACGTCTTATCAAAGTGGGGGGCTGGGGTGACAGTGACCTATGTAATGAAGAAACCAAACAGGGCTTCAGAAGCGTTCAGCCTCCCTTGGGGGAATTAAATCATTGCTGAGACTTAGGGCCATCGGTAGGGAGATAAGCTGTCTTCTCTTAGGCATAGATACCTTCCATCATAAAAATCATAGAGTATTAGAGCTAAAAGAAACTCGAGGGCTTTTGTCCATCCAGCCCCTTCAGCCCCTTCATTTACAGATGTGGAAACTTAGCGCCAGGCAGGTGGAGTGATTGGCCCAGGGTCAGCCAGAAAGTGAAAGGATTAGAACTTGAACCCATGTTTTCTGACTCCCATGCATGAAGCCCTTTCCATCACATTTGCTTTAGTAGCTAATTCTGGGTGATGTGTTGAGCTTTGTAGGATGAAGGCAGAAGAAAGATCCCAGCCAGGGGCATCTACACAGAGGAGCTAGAGTTGGGGGAGGGAGGTAGCCAGTGGAGGTTGGTGGGTAGCACAGGGAAGTCAAGGAGAGACCTCTTTACTGCCCAGGGCAAGTGTATCAATCATCGGGGAAGAGCTCTCCGAGGTATGTATGGACTCACAGAGAGCCCAGAAGGAGGGAGACTGTAGCTTCAGAATGTCACTTCTGGGAGACTTTAAGACAAATTTCTGATCAATGCCACTGTGGAAATCAGAAGAGAATAAGGACAGTAAACCTGTTTGTCTCATTCACTCCTGTGGCCCCAGCACCTGGTATAGTCATTCATTTATTCATGACATTTATGGGGTGTGCACTATGGGCCAGACTTGCACTAGATGCTAGGGAGAAAATGAGGAGCAGATATTGCCATTGGCTTAGTCCTTGTGGAGATTATAGTGTAGTGGCAGAAACAGAAAATAAATTGTCAAACAAGTAAGTGTAAAATTATATGGTGATAAAACTATACATTTCTACACATACATCATTTATGGGTATACACATGTATTGAAAAAGGGAGAAGAGAATACATACTAAACTTAGAGTGGGAAGGGGGTTGGGGACCTCCTGCTTTAAGTGAATTATAGGAGTTTTTAAAAAACAAAAATGTTCTCATGACATGGAAATCAAAATAGTGGTCATTACCCTTGGAAGGAGGTGTGGTCTTTGGAAAGGGAGGCTTCTAGGATGCTGGAATGATCTGTTTCTTGACCTTGAACGTGCATGAAAAATCATGAAGCTGAATTTCAAGTATGGCTTTACTGTTCGTGTTATATTTCCATAAAAGGTTTACCCAAAGTGCATTCATGTCTTTTGCTGTTAATATAAAAATGTTTAAATTGCCACCATGTGAAATGCTACAAATGTCCAGTATCGTGAGCACATATCATAGGTCAGCAGTGGAATCTCACCTTGATAGGGAAATTAAGGAAAGCTTTCTGAGGATGTGAGGTTTGAACTGAGATCTCAAGGATGAACAGGAGGTTTTGTGTAAAGAAGTGAGGGGTAGCGTTACAAACAGGAGGAGCCGTGTGTACAGATGCGCTGTGGCAGGAGGGAACCTGGTGTCAATGAGGAATTGAATCAACATGGGTTAGACAGAAGGGTAGAAAGTAAGAGAGATGATAGATGAGAAGAGGCTGGAGAAATGGGTAGGGCCAGATCATGCAGGGTCCTGTTAGATCTCTGTGTTAAAATTTTGATGTTGCTCTGGTCAGCCACAGAAGTGTGTTGAGTAGAAGGTGCCATGACCAGGTGTGTATTTCAAAATGATCTTTCTGGCTTCTGTCAGGAGGATGGACGAGAGCGGGTAGGCATGAGGATAGCGAGCTTCTAAGGGGCTAATGTGTAGTAGATCAAGGTGTTGGTGATGGATGAGAAGGCAAAGCAAATTCAAGTGGGACACTCAAGAGGCATTCAACAGTAATATCATTAGGACTTAGTGATGAAGCCTCAAGGATGGTTCCTAGTGACTCCTGAGAGTACTGGCATTGAGCCAGCATGCAGTAAATGTGCACCACATGTTATTGAAACTAGTAGGTGCTCCTGGCCTATGTTGCAGTTCCAGATGATGCTTTGGAGCCTGCGTAGTGCTCAAATGTATTTGTCAGCTTTCACTTCATCCAAAAAACTCCTTTGGGAAAACTGGCATTGCTTTCATTCTGGAATGTTCTACCATGTAGGTTAATAGGATTTTTGTCAGAGACTAAGCCCACATTAAATTAGAATACAAAGCTGCAGAATGAAACCACACCTTTTAGTTTTATTTCTCTTCATGTTGGCACTCTCAGCTCCCATTTTGACATCAAATTAGAAGCCAAGCAGCCTGTGGCTGATGGGATTCTCAGGACGCGAAAGAGAAGCTGGATGAGAATGTTTCCAGGATCTCAGGGAAATCTCAGTGTTCCAGAGAGCTGGCCTTCGGGGAAGGAGCCAGAGTGGAGCCACCAGCCTGCAGGGGGCGTGACAGTAGCTGTGGCGAGAAGAAATGGCGGTAGGGTGAGTGGTTGAAGAGAGTAGACAGTGTAAGCTAGATGTCTCCAACTTCTCTAGGCTTTGAGGTCATGCCATGCTTCCTCCCCTGTAATCCTCCAGTGGCATGAATCTGATGCCTCATCTCACTTGACCTCTGAAAGTCCAATTTTTCCCCCTAAATTCCTTACTCAAAGTATTTCTGGGACTCTGTGATAATGAACCCCAATGCCACACACCTGTCCCATTTACTTGTTGCCAAAGCCTTGGCTACTTCTGGGACCTTTGCTACAGGTTCACATTATACAAGTTCAAGGACTGCCATCCACATTGCATTGGTTGGGATCTGTACCCCCTACCTGAACTCAAGCAGTGCTCAGCTACGTGGCCATATGCAGTGCCCTTTTCCCAAGCCTACGTCTTCATTCTTAACACATTCCTTCTCCAAAGCACAGAAAATAGTGGGCTATAATGTTTTGAAAGATCTACTGTACTCTAGGGAATAACTGGAGGAATCACACATGGAAAAGAAATCTTCAAATGAGACGTGAGGTGATAGGTTTGGGGTCTTTGCCCCAGGATTATCGGCCAGGCCTTTCTCTCTCTGCTTAGAGCTAGGCAGGCTACCATGTTGCAGAGGCCAGCTCATCTTCATCTTCCTCCAGTGGGAGCACCGTAACTATGCTTCTCCCACCCAGAGTCCAAATCTCTGAGCTCTTATTCCTAGAGGAATAAAAAGGAAGGAAACTTTTGGTTTCTGGGTCAGCATGTAAGGAGATTGGAAGTCACACTCTATCCTAACAAGTGAAAAGCTGAAAAATCAACAACTCTACTTCTATCTGGGACAGAATTGTGGTCACAGGGAAAATTGCTGCCTCCAGACTGGAGAGATAGACAAGCAAGCACAGAGAATTACAATGTAGAGAAGTTGAGGCATAGGGCATTCCTTGGCCTAGCAAAACCTGAACTATAATTGAAAAATTGCCAGAGGGTCAGGGTAGACAAGCCTGCGAGTCAAAAACTTCAGGGGCGACCCAGTCACAGGCCGGTTCCCATACTTTTGTGAGTTTAACCTCCAGGACCTTGAACAGACTCTCACAGTGAGGATCAGAGAAAAACTGTGCCGTGCTTCTGGCAGGGGAGGGAAAAGAAGCCATCTTTTAAATACAGCATAGCATTCTGTTCTTCTTAATAAGGCCAGCCCTCAGGAGAAACTAACCAGATCCTAACCTGCTAGGGTTTTTATCAAAGCATCATTTACCTGGGGGAAGGGAAATACCCAACTCCATGTCCCACCAAAGCCATCCTGTCCCACTCAGGGTTTGGAGGGGGTTACTGGGGTGCTGTCATGAAGTTCATGGTCCAGAGGGACAGGCTCAGTAAAAGACAGAGGATTAATCAGATGCTTTTTCCCCCCTTACACCTTACCCCATCACATTACTAAAACTCTCTTTACAGCAGTTCCTTTTATCTCATGTATCATGTCTGGCTGTCAAGCTACTAAAAGGCAAAAAAACAGTTTGTAAGGAGAGCAAGCATCAGAAACAGGCTGAGATAGAGCAGGATGTTGGAATTCTCAGACTGGGAACTTAAAACAACTATGATTAATATACCGAGGGCTCTAATGGATAAAGTAGACAGCATGCATGAACAGATGGATGATATAGCAGAGAGAGAGAAATTCTAAGAAAAAAAATGGAAAAGAAGTGCTAATAATAAAAAATGCTAACAGAAAGGAAGAATTCCTTTGGTGGGTTCAATAGTAGATTGGACATGGCCAAAAAAAAAAGAATCACTGAGTGTGAGTTTTTCAACAGAAAATTCCCAAACTGAAAAGCAAAGAAAAAAGAGCCTGAACACACACACACACACAGAGAACTGTGGGACAATTAAAAAGGTGTAACATACATGTAATGGGAATACCAGAAGGGAAAAAGGGGAAAGAAAGGAACAGAAGCAGTTTTTGAAGGAGTAATGACTAAGAATTTGCCCAAATTAATATCAGACACTGAACCACTGATACAGGAAACTCGGAGAACACCAAGTGGGATAAATGAAAACAACAACAAACACCTAAACATATTATAGTCCGATTGCAAAAAATGGAAGGTAAAGGAACATCTTGAAAAAAGCCAGATTAAAAAAAACAAAAAACCAACAACCTTACCTGTAGAGAAGCAAGGATAAGAATTACATCTGACTTCTCAGAAGTATGACAATGTTAAGAGGAAAAAGCCACCAACCTAGAATGCTATACCTTGTGAAATTATCCTCAAAGGTGAAGGAGAATTAAAGACTTTCTCAGACAAACAATAATTAAAGGAGTAGGGTTGCCTTGCAAGAAATGTTAAAAGAAGTTCTTTAGAGAAAAAGAAAATGATATAGTTCAGAAACTTGGATCTACATAAAGAAAGGAAGGGGAGAAGGAGCAAAAGAAGGTAAAATAAAAACTTTTATTTTTCTTAATCTTAGTTGATCTAACCAATAACAGTTTGTTCAAAATAATAGTAATACTATATTCAGCCATTCATATATATGTGTTGCAACATTTATCACTTACATATACAAATACCTATGTGCTCGTATAGCTTATATGTACTTATATACAGTATAGTATTATTTGAATGTGAACTTGGATTAGTTATAAATACATACTGCAAACTGTAGGGCAACTAATTTTAATTTTTTACTTTTCTTATTTGTTTAATTTTTTAAATTCAATTAGCCAATATACAGTACATTATTTGTTTCAGATGTAGAGTTCAGTAATTCATCAGTTGTGTATAACACCCAGTGCTCATCACATCACATGCCCTCCTTAATGCCCATTACCAGTTACCCCATCCACCCAACCACCTCCCCTCCAGCAACCCTCAGTTTGTCTCCTGTAGTTACCAGTCTCTCATGGTTTTTCTCCCTCTCTGATGACTTCTCATTCAGTTTTCCCTCCCTTCCCCTATGATCCTCTGTGCTGTTTCTTATATTCTACATGAGTGAAACCATAAGATAATTATCTTTCTCTGATTGACTTATTTCACTCAGCATAATACCCTCCAGTTCCATGCATGGCAATGTAAATGGTAGGTATTCGTCCTTTCTGATGGCTAATATTCCATTGTATATATATACCACATCTTTATCCATCCATCTGTTGATGGGCATCTCGGCTCTTTACATAGTTTGGCTACTGTGGACATTAGTGCTATAAACATTGGGGTGCAGGTGCCCTTTCAGATCAATACATTTGTATCTTTGGAGTAAATACCTAGTAGTGCAATTACTGGTTTGTAGGGTAGCTTTATTTTTAACTTCTTGAAGAACCTCCATACTGTTTCCGAGAGCGGCTGTACCAGCTTGCATTCCCACCAACAGTGTAGGAGGGTTCCCCTTTCTCCGCATCCTCGCCAACGTTTATTGTTTCCTGTCTTATTAATTTTAGCCATTCTGACTGGTGTAAGGTGGTATGTCATTGTGGTTTTGATTTGTATTTCCCTGATGCTGAGTGATATGGAGCATTTTTTCATGTGTCTGTTGGCCATTTGGATGTCTTCTTTGCAGAAATGTCTGTTCATGTCTTCTGCCCATTTCTTGACTGGATTATTTCTTCTTTGGGTGGTAAGTTTCATAAGTTCTTTATAGATCTTGGATATTAGCCCTTTATCTGATACGTCATTTGCAAATATCTTCTCTCATTCCGTAGGTTGCCTTTTAGTTTTGTTGATTGTTTCCTTTGTTGTGCAGAGCTTTTTATCTTGATGAAGTCCCAACAGTTCATTTTTGCTTTTGTTGCCCTTGCCTTTGGAGTTGTGGCTAGCAAGAAGTTGCTGTGGCTGAGGTTGAAGAGATTGCTGCCCATGTTCTCCTCAAGGATTTTGATGGATGCCTGTCTCACATTTAGGTCTTTCAACCCTTTTGAGTCTATTTTTGTGTATGGTGTAAGAAAATGGTCCAGTTTCATTCTTCTACATGTGGCCGTCCAATTTTCCCAGCATCATTTGTTGAAGAGACTATGCTACCCATAGCAATCTACACATTCAGTGCCATCACTATAAAAACACCATCGACACTTTTCACAGAGCTAGAACAAATAATCCTAAAATTTGTTTGGAACCATAAAAGACCCTGGATAGCCAGAGGAATGTTGAAAAAGAAAACCAAAGCTGGTAGCATCACAATGCCAGACTTCAAGCTCTATTACTAAGCCTTAATCATCAAGACAGTATGGTACTGGCACAAAAACAGACACATAGATCCATGGAACATAATAGAGAGCCCAGAAATGGACCCTCAACTCTATGGTCCACTAATCTTCAACAAAGCAGGAAAGAATATCCAATGGAAATAGGGCAACTAATTTAAAAATAAAAAATAATAATAATAAACAGCTAAGAAAGGAGAGACAATAGAAACATTTAAATTGCTCAATTAAAAACACAAAAGGCAGAGGCGCCTGGGCAGTGAAGTCGGTTAAGGCTCTTGATTTCGGCTTAGGTCATTTCAGGGTTGTGAGATCCAGCTCTGCTTCAGGCTCTGTGCTCAGCTCGTAGTCTGCTTGAGATTCTCTCTCTTTCCCTCTCTCTCTGCCCCTTCCCCCCCTCATAAATAAATAAATCTTAAAAAAAAAAAGAAAACAAGACAGAAAAAGAACAGAAGACAAACATAGAAACATAGAACAAGGGCAACAAATAGAAAACAGTAGCAAATATGGAAGATATTAACCCAACTATATCAGTAATTAATTTAAAGGTCTGTGGTCTCAATATGCCAGTTGAAACCGATTGTCAGAAAGCACCCAGACCCAGCTTTTTGCTGTCTAAAAGAAACCCACTTGAGATATAAAGAAAGACACATATAGATTAAAAGCAAATGGAGGAATAAAGATCTATCATGCTGATACTAACTGAATTGGGAGTAGCTATATTAATTTTAGAGTAGACTTCTGAGCAAGGAAATTTATCAGGGAAAAAGAGGGGCATTATATAATGAGAAAGAGATAAATTCTGCAAGACAGAACAATCCTTAATATGTATACACCTAACAACAGAGCAGTAAACTATGTGGGGCAAGAACTGATAGAACTATAGGGGGAAATACATGAATTCATTATTATAGTTGAAGACTTCAACACCTCTCCATCAAAAATGGACAGATCTAGCAAGCAGCAAATCAGTAATGATGCAGTTGAACTCAATAGCACTATCAGTGAACTGGATGTAATTAACCTTTGTCGACTGCTTCATCCAGCATCATCAGAAAACACATGCTTCTCAAGTTCATGTGGAACTTTCACTAAGACTGATCGCAGTCTGGGCCATAAAATACATCTTAACAAATTGAGAAGAATAGAAATCATTCAGTGTCTCCATTCAGATCATAATGGAATTAAACTAAAAATCAATAGCACAAAGATAGCTGGAAAATCCCCCAAATACTTGCAGATTAAACAATAAACTTCTAAATAACACATGAGTCAAAGAAGAAATCTCAAGAGAAATTTAAAAACATTTTGAACTGAATGAAAATAAAAACACATCTTATCAAAATTTGTAGCACAAGGCAGAACAATGCCTAGAAGGAAATATATAGCACTGAATGCACACATTAGGAAAAAAATCTAAAATCAATAATCGAAATTCCACCTTAAGTAGAAAAAGCAGAGCAAATTAAATCCAAATTAAGAAGAAAAATAAAGCATAAATCGATGAAACCGAAAACAAGAAATCAATAGAGAAAATCATTAAAACCAAAAGTTGGTTCTTTGAAAATAAAAGTAAAATTGATTGGCCTCCAGCCAGACTAAGAAAAAAAGAGAGAGGACATAAATTACTAATATTAGAAATGGAAGAGGAGGCATCACTATAGATCCCTTGGTCATTAAAAGATTAATAAAGAAATACTGTGAAAACTCTATCCCTAAATGTGATAGCCTAGATGAAATGGATCAATACCCTAAAGGATACAATCTGCTGAAACTCATATAAGAAGAAATAGACAATTGGAATGGGCCTTTATCTGATTATGTATAATATTATATATAATTAATTGAATTAATAATTATCCAAAACAAAGGCCCAAATGGATTCCCTGGTGAATTCTACCAAACATTTAGGAAGTTATTATACCAATTCTCTACAATCTTTTTCAGAAGATAGAAGAAGAAATAATACTTGCTAACATACTCTTTGAGGCCAACATTACCCTAATATCAAAACCAAAGACATGACAAGAAAAGTACAGATCAATAGCTCTCATGAATATAAGTACAGAAATTCTCTACAAAATATTAGTAATCTGAATCCAACAGGCATCACAACCTGTGTGCAAGGCTGCCTCACTATTCAAATGCTAATTAATGTAAACCATCACATCAACTGACTGATGAAGAAAAATCACATGATAATTTCGATACAGAAAAAAGCGTTTGACAGAATGCAACACACATTCATGATAAAATTTTTTCAGCAAACTAGGAATAGAGAGGAACTTCCTTGACTTGATAATGCACATCTACACAAAAGCTACAGCTAGCATCATACTTAATGGTGATAAACTCAAAGCTTTCCCACTAAGATCAGGAACAAGCCCAGAAAGTCACCTCTCATCACTCCTTTGAACATCATACTGGAAGGCCTAGCTAATCCAATAAAAAGGAAAAGAAAATGTTGGGAAGGAAAAAATAAAACTGTATTTGTTTGCAGGTCATGTGATTATATAAAAAACACAAAAGAATTGATCACCAAAAATGGAACTAATAAGAAGTTATAGCAAGGTTGTAGTATATAAAATTAATATACAAAAGTCAATCCTTTTTCTATGCACCAGCAATAAACAAATAGAATTTGAAATTAAAAACAGAGTACCATTTACATTAACACCCCCCCCAAAATGAAATACTTAGGTATAAATCTAATGAGAATGTGTACAAGATCTATACTGAGGAGAACTTCACAACTCTGATGAAAGGAAACAGAAGAACCAAATAAATGGAGGGATAATCCCTTTTCATTGATAGGAAGATTCAATATTGTGAAAATGTCTGCTCTTCTCAACTTGACCTATAGATTCAATGCAATACCAATCAAAAGCTAGCAAGTTATTTTGTGGATATGGACAAGCTGATTCTAAAATTTATATGTAGAAGCAAAATATCCAGAATAGCCAACACAGTATTAAAGGAAAGAGCAAAGTTGGTGAACTGACACTATCTGACCTCAAGACTTATAATAAAGTTATAATAATCAAGACAGCATGATATTGGTAAAAGGATAGACAAACAGAGCAGAATAGTATCCAAAAATGGATACACATAAATAGTCAGCTGATCTTTAACATTTGAGCAAGGTCATACAATGGAGAAAAGATGGTCTTTTGAACAAGCCATCCTGGAACCACTGGACATCCACATGCAAAAAAATAAATAAATAAATCTAGACACAGACTTTATACCCTTATAAAAATTAACTCAAAATGGATCATAAACCTAAATGTAGAATGCAAATCCATAAAACTCCTAGAAGATAACAAAGAGAGAAAATCTAGATAATCTTGGGTTTGGTGAGGAGTTTTTATAAACAACACCAAGGACGTGATCCATGAAAGAAATAATTGAGAAGCTGGACTTTGTTAAAATTATAACTTTCTGTTCTGTGAAAGACCATGTCAAGATATGGGAAGACAAGCCATAGACTGGGAGAAAATATTTACAAAAGACAGTTCCAATAAAGGACCTAAAAAAATGAAGAACTCTTAAATCTCAAGAGAAAGAAAACAACCTGATTAAAAATAGGCAGAAGACCTTAATAGACACTCCACCAAAGAAGATAAACAAATGGCAAATAAACATAGGAAAAGATGCTTCACATCATGTGTCCTTAGGGAAATACAACATAAAACAACAATGAGATACTACTACACAACTATTAGAATGGCTAAAATCCAGAACACTGCCAGCATCAAATGCTGACAAGGATATGGAGCAACAGGAGCCCTCATTCATTGCTGACGGGAATGCAAAATGGTACAGCCACTTTGGAAGACAGCTTAACATTTTCTTCTAAAACTAAACATACTCTTACCATGTGATCCAGCAGTTGGGCTCCTGGGTATTTACCCAAAGGAGTTGAAAACTTATGTCCACACAGATGTTAATAGCTACTTCATTCATAGTTGCCAAAACCTGGAAGCAACTTCAATGTTCTTTAGTAGGTGAATGGATAAATAAACTGTGGTACATTCAGCACTTTAGTCAGTGCTAAAAAAGAAATGAGCTGTCCAGCCATAAAAAGACATGGAAGAAACGTAAATGCGTATTACTAAGTGAAAGAAGCCAATCTGAAAAGGTTCCATACTGTATGATTCCAATTCTATGACTATGTGCTTTCCTGGAAAAAGTAAAACTCTGGAGAGAGTAAAATGATCAATGGTTGCCAGGGGAAATAGGGGAGGGAGGGAAGAATAGACAAAGCATGGAGGATTTCTAGGGCAGTGAAACTATTCTG
The DNA here is from genome assembly GCF_054177405.1 of Leptonychotes weddellii. Lineage (NCBI taxonomy): Eukaryota > Metazoa > Chordata > Mammalia > Carnivora > Phocidae > Leptonychotes > Leptonychotes weddellii. The sequence continues at coordinate 7,509,124 of NC_138382.1, forward strand.
TATGATGCTATAATGGTGGATACATGCCATTATGCATGTATCAAAACCCATAGGATGTACAACACCAAGAGTGAGCCCTAATGTAAACTATGGACTTTGGGTAATGATGATGGGCCACTGTAGGTTCATCAGTTAGAGCAAATATAACACTCTGGTCGCAGATGGAGATAATGAGGAAGGCTGTGTGTGGGTGGGGCGGAGAGTATATGGGAAATCTCTGTATCCCCTGCTCAGTTTTGCTGTGAACCCAAAACTGCTCTAAAATATAGTCTATTTTTTGTAAAGTAAAGGGAGTATATTTCAGAGCTTAGTTCGGCCTATAGACAGTGAACAGTGACCTCCAGTCTCAAACTGTGTCATCACGATGATTTTAGTTTTGCAAGACTTAAAAGACTCAAAATGTGATCTTCCGCATCCCTTCCATTCCCTACCAAAGTCACCATAGCCCCCACCTCCAAGATGAATTCAAGACTTGACTTCTAGAAAAAGAGAGAGCCTGCTTAAAGTTTGAAAATAGTGGTTTCTCACCCACCTCTGGTTATCAAGCTATTGAAAAATGACTGGTGTGCTGACTTAGCTAGAGCATCCCAATCCTCAGTTGGGAGCAGTGGCTGGAAGACTCGAGGTGACTAGAGTAAGTGAGGCCTAACCCACTCCCTCCAAGAGTCCTCACTGCGGAAAGACAGAACCATCTAGGTGACTCTTCTGCCCCATTGGCCTAGGGGCCTCAATCCAGGTCACTGACCATCACAGACAAAGCAAGAAACAGAGGCTGTCTCCTTCCCCTCAGTAGCTGAGTAGTCAGTGCCAACCTTTTGTGTGCTAGGGCCTTCTTCTACCTTGATCATCACTAAAAGACATAATGCTTGACTCTTCCTATCTAGAACTCAAATGTGAAACTTTGAATTGATGACACACCAAATGGGAAGGATCAGTAGAGTTCATTTAGTACAAGAGAGAGAGGAAGCAACACATCTACGATTACCCATATGATTAGAGGCAGAGTTTATTTCAGCCCCTAAATTCCTACGTAGCACTTTACCCACTGTGTTCCCACTGTACTCAGAGATCCTTTTTCAATCCTCGGATTCTTGAGGATTCGAGATACATGAATTGAAATAGTGTTAAGCATGATTGGTTTCTGAAAGATGTTACAGATGTTAGCATTGTTTATCTTTGCTACAACTGAAATATCCCGAACTGGAAGGCTAGCATGTGTTACTCATTTGTTCAGATAACAAACACATCATCAGCCCTTGGTTCCAAACACTGGGCCACACCCTTGTAATTCCGAGCCTTCTCCAGCATGGTCTTAAATCATGTTGTTGTAACTCATAAAATCTATCCTTTGATACAATAGTTGGGTTAACATGCTTCTTTAATAATCCATAGCAGTGTTAAGGAGGACTCCTGCTGAAGTAGGACTATAAATTATCGATGTTTTGAGTCCTGGCCTTCTGAGTCAATTCCATTTTTCCACAGAGGAAAATGAACTTTTTTCTCATCGACTTTGATCCCTCTTACTCTTTTTTATAGTAAACATTGAGAGACTTGGCGAATCACGCATCTAGTCATCTCTGTCTGGTCTTGTGTGGTCATTAATTCCTAGGATGGGAGATGGATGGCTTGTGCAGCTCTCCTAATTCATGACACAGGACTGCCACCAGCCTATAAATAATTAATGAAAGGAGACTTTGCTAGTGAAGGAAACTGTCAGGCCCATTAGATTTAAGTCCAATTTCAGTTCCTTTCCTGTTAACTTTTATTGAAATTTTTACAATGTACAATCAACTTTTAGTAATGCAATAAAATGACATTAATTCAGATCGGGGGGGGGCTTGTGGGAAGGGAGACTAGTTAGAATTAATGAAAGATAGGATTATTTTTGAATTATGGATTTTTTTAAGAAACACCATGGATTAAGCTTGGCTACAAGAGGCTTTTCTGGTGGAACTATTCTAGTAAGAGACAGCTTGGTTGCAAAGAAGAGGGACTCCCTCTAGCTTAAGTAAAGAGACGTGGGTGAGTATAGCTAGCAAGTGCTCTTGCTCCCCCCTCTGCCCCCATCTTCAGCACTCACTGATCCTTCCATCTTGATAGAACCTTCCTGTTGTCCACTGGAGGGTGACCTCTGGCTGCAGGATCATGCAAGGTCCATGCAGGATATGTTGGAAAGTTGACCCTCCTTACAGAGGAGCCTCAAACAGTGGCCAGCAGGAGTTGGGTGGTAAATGTTTTCGCTCCTCACTGTTGTGGTAGGACAGCTCTGGGGCATGTTCTACAGAGTCTCTTAGAGGTCCCCGGTGGGATTGCACCCTAGTGGCCCACAGCAGTAACCTCATTAACGAACATTGCCTTGGCTCTCTTCCCTTCCTTGTTTTCATTTCCCATGCCCCTGGGATCACCTCCCAAGCTGCTTGCACTCAGATCTTCATCCCAGGTCTACTGGTGGAAGAACCCAACCTAAGACGGCAGTGAAGGCAATGATAGTGATGATGGGCTACGAGAGATGATTTTATTGAACATACAAGGACTAGTAACCAAGGACAGCCACGTAGATAAAGAAATCAGCCCATACATAGTAAGTCTGCACCCTGTGTCAGTAGAGAAGGAAACTAAAATTCTCAGCACAATGTAGATCTATAATAGTTTAATGACAAACATTGCAATCTTTTCTAAATAGCCCCTTAAAAATGGGCTACCCTATGAGCTCAAGGCCTGCCTTGACCATCCTGGCAGAGCAATAGAAGTTCTTTCTTCTACCCGAGCATCTGGAGGGCCTTTGTCCCTGCTGATCATATGATGATCTTAGAATAGTTCCTTGCTTTCTTTGGGCAATGCAGTTCATATGATTAACCAAGTGTTATTTTTCAAATTATGAGTTTGGGGTCTTTGTCTCCTCAAATTGGTCCCATAGGTCCTGAAACTATGAAGTTTGGAATTCTTGGGTCTCTCCAGAGTCTGTCTCATCTCTTGTCCCTGAACGTCTGTGGATGTCTGCTCCTTTCTTCTACTTTAGATTCTGTGTTTACTCAGTTTTTTGATTCTGTCATTGGCACGACTCCAACAACACCCAAATGTTGTCTCTGTGTCTTTACTTAAATTCCCAAGAGAAAAAATGCATTTGGCCATGGTGAGCCTATGCATTCATCCAAATGGCTGTAGCCAGAGGGACAGCCTCTGGGGTTCATCCTTCCACCACAGGGGGGCGGAGGTTGGGTGAAAGGAAAGTTTCAAAGAAAGAGGGATGGGCTGCTAAGGCATCCCAAACTATAGCAACTACAGTATTAATATTACATATCTGTTAATAACCAGAATATCTATTGTTATGATTAAATGGTGTTTCTTAAGTGCTTGAGGCTGCTTGAAGGTTGTTTTCTCAAACAGAATAACCTTTCCCTTCGATTTCTTCATTGGTGAATGTTTGCTGTGCTGAAATGAACCAAAAATAATAGTGGGTTAGTGATATTTAATTTTAGTTCACTTATCATGTTGGCTGTAATAACTTTCCGAACTTCCTCATATTTTGGGCAAAGTCCTATTTCCTATTTGTTTTCATCCCCTAGCTGTGTTAGCTTGCCTTACATAATCCACTGTTCATTCATTTGTGGTGAATGAATGATAATACGTAGGCTAACGAGTGATTCACTGAATTGTGTCTTCTTTTGAGAATCAGTTGTGGAAAACAAGCTTCTGGGGAAAAGGGGGAGACAGGGACAGACCAATTAATTTACTGTATTGTTGAGGATTTGTAATCACTCTGAAACAGTCTTTCCCTGGGACGAATTTTAATTTGCCTCTAAAGTTGATAATAAATGAGCTTAGATGTTTTTGTGTTTCTGTTGATCCAGCCCGATTAATAATATCTTAGATCTACATGCTATACACTTAATAAAGAATAACACGAGCAGGTTGAGAGGCAGACTTGCTGAGGGATTAAAAACAGGGCAGGGCTCTGGCACCACTCTGTCTGCTTAAATCCCGGCTCTGCCAGTTACTGCGTGACCTTGGACAAGTTGTTGAACGCTCTATGCTCGTTGTCGTCATGGGTAAAATAGAATACAGTACTCTCTACCTTGCAGACTCATTTTGAGGATTATTTTTAGAGCAGCACTTGGACCCATCCTAGTACCTACTAAGCCACAGTAAAGTTATCAAGTGTTACCATTTAATAAAAATTGGGTAAAAAGCTTAAAAACCAACACATCACTGTTTAAGTAAACATAGATTGTCTTTTCCATGCGTTTGCATATTGTCAAGAAAGATGATTCTTTCTTGTAGTGAACATGGAAAACAGTTATGAGTGGTATTTATCATTAGATTCTGGGGTGGGGGGGTGATGACAGAGAAGAAAACGAACACTCATTGGGTGTCAAGCATTTGATGTGTATTACCTCATTTTCTCACACGGTTCATTGGGATTCAGTCCAGATCCATGTGGCTCCAGATCTCGCCATGCTACTCTCCCTTCCAAGTAAAATAAAATCCCTTCCCGTCTTTATCCAGTGAACTAAGAAGGCAGGACTGTGGGTTTTAATTCACCTTCAGTCTCTCGCTAGTTCTATGACCTTGGGTGACCTCTCTGATGCTCTGTCTACTCCTGCTTTTTACCTTAGCTTTCTGTACATTCTTTTTCACTGAACTCACCTAAGGTCAGCTCTACATGACCCAAACCATTTCGTGTCCTGGTCCTGTTTCTCCAGATCCCCGGACCATGTTTGCTGCTAGGACTCTACCCTCTTGGTCATGGCTGCTTCAACTTCCAGACCTGCTACGAGGCAGCCAAACCAACGCCTGAGCTTGGATGAACAAGGAGCCAAGCCCCTGGGTGTTCCCCCGAACTGTACAATTCCTCTTGCTTTTGACTTGTTTTCATTCCATGGATCAGAAGACTGTATTTTTATTGTAGCCCTGAAGGAAAGACACTGAGATATCAGTGCTGCTTTAAGCATCCCACTGTTGGGAACTGTTGCTCTGTTCTCAAGTTTCAGCAAAGCAACTGACTTTTAAAAAATAACAGATCAATTTGAAGTTTCTTGTGTCCATAAGCTTGCTTCTGGGAGAGTTGTTTTGATAGGTCTGGGAGTAACTCCATCATTTCCATAAAGTGTCATCAACTACTGTGTGATATATAGCCAGGTTAAGTGAAATATCACTGGTAATTGATGTTTCATGGAGGCTTTCCAATGGACTTTCCATCTGTCTGCTCCTAGGCTATTCAATTTCACTTCTTTGAGCATTGCTTCGAAGCACATATCCTTACCAGGGACAGATAGGTTTTAAGTAAACAAGGAAGGAGGCAAATTCTGGCCATGCTCATTAGCAAAGGCTTTCCTTAAAATAGATTGAATGCTACGTCTAAGATTTAATCAATTGGACAAAATATATCAGCATGGTCTTCCTTCCTCTTCCCCCTTTTACGTGGTCAGGACTAATGAAATACCACTTATTTAATGATATGCATTGCCTATTTGCATTGCATTTGACAACCTGGTCATGAATTTTTTCTTCTTTAATTATCTGACTCGAAAGAACATTTCAATAGTCTTTTCAAGACCTTCTTAAGTTATTATTCCACTTTTGAATGTAAGAGTTCCTCTTCCCCTCCAGACACATAATCTCTAATCATTTTCCTCATATAAAGTTGACAATTCATTTGTCTCCTAAGCAATAAGACATGACTGCCTCTGTGCATAATGAAGAATTGCAAAGTCTGAATTTATTGTGAAGCACATAGCAAAACTAATTGCATTTAACCACAAAAGCCTAATCAAATAAAAAATTAGAATATAGACAGTCAGTGAATGCTAGTGCCAGAAAGGACTTGAGAGATCATTTATTATCTGTGCAGCTTACAGATGAGAAAACTCATCTGTCCAGAAAGATTAAGAAACTTCTGAAGGTCACAAACTAGCTCCTCGCAAAGCTGAGTCTAAAATCCTTCTTTCCAGAGTGTTCAAGCTTTTTTCTCTTAAATGAACCAACTTTCTCGTATGTTAGGAATTTTGAAAGAGAGATTGCAGTGTATTTCTTAATGTTCTTGAGAAGAAATGTAATTTGCTGAAGGACATAGATCTTTTCGATCTTAGTACAAGATCAGGTCAAATGCTACCTTTACCATGCAAGATCTGCAGATAGCACCCTAAACTGGGAGAACTTTTTACTGTCTGAATTCTCATGTGACATTCTCCACCTGTCACAGGACACTTGGCTCTTCCTATCCTATATTACATTTATCTATGTCCTATGACTTATCTTCTGCACTAGATGATTAACTGCTTCAGAGTAGAATTTCTACCTTTGTATCTTTGTGATTTCCAAAGTACCCAGTACACTGGTTGGTGTAGATATGGAATATCAATCTCTCCTTCTCTCCCATCTCCCTCCTATAAACTTACAGTGCCATATTCCAAGAATCTCTGAAATAATGTTGACTCTTTTAATTTGAGGAAAGATTTTTATTTGTTTTAAACCAATAAAATGATGATCCAGTGCAGAGGACATGCAGAATATGCAGTAATTTGAGCAGGGGTCTATAACTTGACAATATAGTGGTGTTGTACTTAATTTCATTACTTTGGGCTTTCAGTAAATTGAGCAGGGTGAAGTTAAGCTCAAGCTGGTGGAATATTTTAAATAATTAAGCTTAAATTTATTTTTTCACTGTAGTTTTAAGAGAAATTAAAATTTACAATTTGCATTTTTGTTGTCACCTCTAGAATTAGGTATAAAGCTACGATTTCACTGTAGCCACTTACAGGAAAGTCAAAAGTTGGGCAATATTATTTTAAAGACCTGTTCTAGCCTTTTTATGTCTTTATCCATTCATATGGTCAATAAATATTTATTGAATGCTAGCTATGTGCCATTCTGATAGTGGACTGGACACTATGGATACAGGGGTGAATAAGAAAGAAGCGATTCCCTTCCCTCAGGAAACTCATACAATGATGAGCAAGACAAGTAAGCTAGTGGAAAGTTAGAGTTATGTGTGATAGCTCTGACAGGAGAAGCAAACAGAAGAAGTCCATATGGCCAGTCATTGGAGAGCAGAGCAGACTTTCTGGAGACAATGACATCTCAACTGAGCCTTGAAGGGCAAGTGGGAGTTAGCCAGGTTGACATGGTGGTGTTGGTAAGAATGTTCCAGACAGAGAGAACCACAAGTATGAAGTCACAGAGGCAAGAGAGAGCTCAGTGTATTAGGTAATGGGAGAAGTCCAGAAGGTCTAGGTTTGGGGATGACAACTCAATCACAGCAAGGACCTCAATATTGTAAAAGAGTGTAGTGGGTCTTCATGACCTTTCAGGAAAGGGTGCTTGTGATTTGTTTCCTGGTGCTTACTGCCAGGCAGAAATACAGCCCTATAAAATTAAATTTATAAATTTTCAACAGAAGTTTGAAGTCTAGACTTTTATGAGAAATCTAGCTATTTTTAAACATTGGTAATTACTCCAAAAAAGTTTTAAAACACTGTGTGGTCCAAATAAATTGGTCTCCCTGCTGGATCCATCCTGAGGGCACCAGTTTATAATTTCTGGTCTGGAACAATGGTTCAGAAAGTATGGTCCAGAGACCACCATCAGTACCAACTGTGAATTTGTCAGAAATGCAAATTCTCAGTACTGCCTTTACTTAATGAATCAAAAACCTTGGGGGTAAAGTCAGAAATCTTTTATAATGAGCCCTCCAGGTGATTCTGATGCAGCTCAAGTTTGAGAGCCTTCGGTTTAGAGCCATGCTGTCCAATATGGCAGCAGCATGTGGTCAATAAGCAATTGAAATGTGGCTAGTCCACACTGAGATATTCCACATGTGAGATACATACTGGTTTTCAAAAATTTTTTTATAAAAAAGTAAAATATCTCTAACTTTGTATATTGATTACATATTGAAATAACATTTTAGGAATATATTGGGTTAAATATAACATATCCGTAAAATTAACTTCTCCTGTTTTTTTTCATGTTTTAAAACGTGGCTAGTAGGAAATTTAAAATTGCACATGTTAGATTTCCACTGCTCAGTGCTAGTCTACAGTGTAGTTTGTGGGGTTGGGAGTGTGGGTTAGTGAGGCTGAAGCTGGTAAGCAGAAACAAGCCTTGTAGGACTTTGTAAGCTGTGCTAAAGACCTATACTTGACTCCTAGGAAACCTTGAAATGATCTGAGCTGATGGGAAGTATGATCAGTTTGGTATTTTAGACAAACACTGACCAGAGGGTGGCTCATGCAGTGGAGAGGTGCCAGACTATCCACACAAAGACCACATGGAGTAATCCAGTGTGGGAATGAATGCTGGCTGGCATTGACATTAGGTGTGTTCTATTTAATATATTTTTTTGGTGCATGTTACTCACCTGGGTGGAGGAGAAGGGCTCACCCAAAGATGAATAATATAATCTGTGTCCTCTAAGGAGCGTATAGTCTAGTACAGAAAAGAGACACTGAGAAGCAGGCTTCTGTTCTAGTTAGAGTCCTAGTTAAGAGAAAGGACTCTGGAGCTGGTCAGCTTGAAGAGTGGATCCCAGCTCTACTACCTAGCAGGTGGGTGACCCAGGACAGGTTGCCTCTCTGAACCTTTGTGAAATAGGAATAATAGTGCCTACCTCAAAGTTGTTGCAAAGATTTTAAGTGAACCTATACATTTATCCTTTTATCTGTCTGTATGTCTGTCTCTCTAAGAGCTTAGAGCACTACACATGGTGAGCAATATTGCAGTTTTTCTCACAACTCAAGGGGGACTACAGGGGAGAAAAAGGAGATGAGTTAAGGAATTAACCTCCACTCTGAACTGAAATTCTCTGTAATGCACTGTTTAAAAATCCTGGTATTCCCAAGGCAAAATACAGGAAAATAGAATGGATGAAGTTTCTTAAGCTTAGGACCATCTTGACCTCACTTTCTCCATTTTGTTAGTTCCTTTTACCCTGGTCTGCGTCTTTAGCGTTCATGCCTTTCCTTCTCTCCAGGATCCTACTGCAAATTTCCCAGTCTTACCTAAATCATCATCAAATAGTTATAGACCTTCAGTATTTCCTCTTGAATATCTATTCCCGTGTGCCATATGTCAGCCTAAAGAAGGGAGTGCAGTTGACCCTTGAACAATGTGGGGGGTTAGGGGCACCAACCCACTGCACAGTTGAAAACCCATGTATAACTATGGACTCCCCCCAAACATAACTACTGAGAGCCTACTGTTGACCAGAAGTCAACACATATTTTGTATGTTATATGTATTACACGCTGTATTCTTATAGTAAGGTAAACTAGAGAAAAGAAAACATTAAGAAAATCATAAAGAAGAGAAAATACGTTTACAGGACTGAATTTATTGGGAAAAAAAAATCCATGTGTAAGTGGACTCAGGTGGTTCAAATCCACGTTGTTCAAGGGTCAACCGCAACGACTATTTCCAAGACCCTTTCAGGACAGTGAGATGGACGTTAATCTTCCAGGATCACTGGCGGGGGGGGTGGGGTACAAGTAAAAAAGTTTAAGGGCAGACATTTCTTGTGAATTATTTGAAATCTGCACATTCTAAGCACACTCTACCAAAAGAAGATGGCGGGTGGCTTCTTCATGACCTACCAAGATTAAAATTCCAAGAGCAGTTTGACTTGGCTCATCTCTATCTCTCTTGGGTCTCACACCTAATTTCACTTCCTCCACAAAATCTTCAGGTTCCCTCCATAGCATCTGGCTCCCACCCTTCTCATAACATTTATCACTTTTGGCAACAATAAATAAACACACACTAGAAACAACCAGAATGTCCATGAGTCTGGAACGATTTAGGTTAGTTATAATAACAACATAATGGAATATACATGCAGTGGTTAGAAAGAATGAGGCAATTCTTAATGCACTGATATGAATGCTCTCCAAAATAAGTGAAAAAATGAAGAAGAGTGTACATAACTTTGCTACATATGATGTGTGTGAAGGAAAGGGAAAAAATACAGAATATTTTATTGACACTAAGACATCATCAATTGTAGATGCATTATGTTTTTCTCTCTAAAAAAGGAAAATTGCTGCCAAACAAGATTATGACATCATAGATTAAAAAACATTGATGTGTTTTTTACAGATGTAAAAACATGTAAGTTTTAACATTGACAAACCGTAATGGTATTTGCTTGTTAAGCACATGGGATATCTCTAGTTAATATCAAATCCTCTAGGACTGGTGGGAACTGGAGCTGCTCTGCTCAGTGGGCTCCTCACTCTGCATAGGCTGCACTGACCACAGAACTTTGGATACACCTCCATGAGCCACTGAAGGGGGCCAAAGAGGGGTGTGTTCGCATGTTGGTATCTTTATCTGGTGTACATCCTTTACACTGTTTGCTTGCTGGTTTGGGAATAAACAGTAAAAACAACTTAGAACCAGGTCCAAGTTGTGATTCCTATCCATCCTGCAACAGAAGAGTTGCTCTGGTTGGCTCTTGGTCAGCCTTATAAAGCAGGCCAAAGAGTTGGGCACTCAGTAGGTGATGAGGCCATGGCCATGATCATTGGCCATGGAAGACAGAGTGAAGGTAGCAGAGTGGCCAGGGAGGGGTCCTGATTGTAGGGGTGATGCAAACAGGTATTAGGGTTTACTCTTCCTGATATTCTCCCCAGCACTGAGCATGGGCGTGGGATACCCTCTGTGTGTTTTATAAAGGAAGATCATCAAAGCAAAGTTACAGGCTGAAAAGTGGGAATACACTTGGAAAGCAGTGGAAACCGTATTCAACTCTAGGGAAATTTTTCCTATTTAGGCTGTTGATTGAGGACTCAGACTCTCAAAAATATTCCTAGTGTGTCCATAGAAATTCTACAAGGTCATATGTGCTGATTCATACTGAAGGAAAGTGTGCTCAGAATTAGACACCTCAAGTACGTCATGCCCTGCAAATACAGTACCATCCCTTAACACTGCTGTAGGACAAACAAATCTTATGGGGTGACATTTGACATTGTTAGGCTGGCTCTTTTCTAGAAGTAGTATTTATATATGGGGCCCGTGTTTGAGTCAGTGTAATATGGAAAGCTCTTTTAAAATTTATTTTTACTGAAGTATAGTTGACACACGTTACATCAGTTTCAGCTGTACAACATAGCGAGGTGACAAGTCTATACATTATGCTGTGCTCACACAAGTGTGGCTGCCATCTGTCCCCATACAGCCTTATTACAGTACCATTGACTCTATTCCCTATGCCGTACCTTTTATTCCTGTGACTTAACTTACTCCGTAACTGGAAGCCGGGACCTCCCATGGCCCTTCACCCATTTTGCCCATCTTCCTACCCCCCTCCCCTCTGGCTACCACTCATTCAGTGTATTTATAGGTCTGTTTCTGCTTTTGTTTGTTTGTTCGTTTGTTTTATTTTTTAGATTACACATATAAGTGAAGTCATATTGTATTTGTCTTTCTGATTTACTTCACTTAGCATAATATTCTCTAGGTCCATCTGTGTTGTTGCAGATGGCAAGCTCTCATTCTTTTTATGGCTGAGTAATATTCCATATATTCCAATATTACATATATATGTATATATATATGTATATATACACACACACACACACACACTACATCTTCTATTGATGGACACGGGTTGCTTCCATATCTCGGCTATGGGAAATAATGTTGCAATTAATACAGGGTGCATATATCTTTTTGAATTAGTGTTTTCAAGTTCTTTGGGTAAATACGCAGTAGGGGAATTGCTGGATTGTATGAGACTAGTTTTTAAGTTCTTGAGGACGCTCCATACTGTTTTCCATAGTGGCTGCACCAGTTTGCATTCCCACCAACAGGGCACAAATGTTCCTTTTTCTCTACATCCTAACCAGCACTTGTTATTTCTTGTCTTTTTGATTCTAGCCACTCTGATAGGTGTGAGGTGTTGGTATTTCATCTGTGGTTTTGATCTGCATTTCCCTGATACTGAGTGATGTTGAGCATCTGTTCATGTGGCTGTTGGCCATCTGTGTATCTTCTTTGGAGAAATGTCTGTTCATGTCTTCTGCCCATTTTTAAATCTGACTGTTTTTTGGTAGTGAGCTGTGTAAGTTCTTCATATATGTTGGATATTAACCCCTTATCGTATATGTGGTTTGCAAATATCTTCTCTCATTCAGTAGGTTGCATTTTTTTGTTGTTGTTGTTGAAGGTTTCCTTTGCTGTGCAAAAGGTTTTTATTTTGGTGTGGTGCCAGTAGTTTATGTTTGCTTTTGTTTCCCTTGTCTGAGGAGACAGATCTAGAAAAATGTTGCTAGGACAATGTCCAAGAGATTACTGCCTATGTTTTCTTCCAGGATTTTTATGGTTTCAGGGCTCATATGTAGGTCTTTAACCTGTTTTGAATTTGTTTTTGTGTATGGCGTGAGAAAGGGGTCCAGTTTCATTCTTTACATATAGCTGTCCAGTTTTCCCAACACCGTTTATTGAAGAGACTGTCTTTTCCCCATCATATACTCTTGCCTCCTTTGTAATAGATTGACCACATAAACGTGGGTTTATTTCTGAGCTCTCTATTCTGTTCTCTTGATCTATGTCTTTTTTTTGTGCAAGTCCCATACTGTAGTGATTATAATAGCTTTGTAGTATCACTTGAAATCTGGGATTGTGATACTTTCAGCTTTGTTCTTCTTAAGATTGTGTTGGTGATTCGGGGTCATTTGTGGTTCCATACACATTTTAATATTAAAAGGCTCTTAAATGAAGTTGTATCATTTCTCCAAATCAACCAGCCTAAAAAAATGCTAGAATAAATATAAATTCTCTGGACTTACTTGAATGTGAATTATTACTATCAGGCTGCCCTTCTCTGGTGGATTTTACCCTTGGGGTCACACTCCAAGTATCCCACATGCCAGACTCACTTAGAGAAAAACCATGGTATCTCTATTAAACCTCAGCAAACATTAAACTCATAGCCTCACTACAGAGAGGTGATTTACAGCTAGTTATCGCCCTTATGAACCAGCTTCCCCAAGGGCTTACCAGGCTGAGAATATTTCTTTTTTTTTTTAAAGATTTTTTATTTATTTATTTGAGAGAGTGAGAGAGAGCATGAGAGGGAGGAGGGTCAGAGGGAGAAGCAGACTCCCCACAGAGTGGGGAGCCCAATGTGGGACTCGATCCTGGGACTCCAGGATCACGACCTGAGCTGAAGGCAGTTGCTTAACCAACTGAGCCACCCAGGCGCCCGAGAATATTTCTTTAGTAGCTCAACAGTGGCGAGTGATCTTGTGTTGAGATTCCTGTCAGCACAGGGATCTGGCAAAGAACTAGACCTCACACCCCTGCAGTTCCCAAACTTTGCCTTAGAGCATCCAGAAAAGCCCTATTTTACAAAATTTAGTGACAGGGGCAAATATGGGCACTTTGCTTTCTAAAGACCTTTCAAAAACAAACAAACAAAACTCTTTCCAAATGCAACTAAATTATGGGGCATAAGCATCTCTTTAAAAGAAGGTGGAGGTATTGTTGTTATGAAAATAAGTGCCTGGTAGTTTTGGTTTAACTGATCAAGCATAAACATGACTGAGAAAGAAAGCAATCAACTTTAGTTTTTGATTTTTTTGTTGGTTTGTTATTAAAGTCCTGTGTAATTGGGAGGGAAATGTTTTCAGCAGTGACTTAAATGTAATTTTGCTAATTTGTTTTTAAAAAGAGAGACAAAAATTATAGTCAGAGTGAGTTTAATGATTTTCTAGAATTATTGATAATGGCTGAAAAAAAAACCCCAAAACAAAAAAACCTCCACTGGTAGCAGCTCAAATGTCTGTCAGAAGAGTAAATAGTTACCTAAATTATGACACATTCATTGGGAGATCATACAGTTAATTCAAAAGAATGAGTATTAGGGTGCCTGGGTAACACAGTCACCTGAGCGTTCGACACTTGGTTTCAGCTCAGGATCCTGAGATGCAGCCCCGAGTTGGGCTCTGTGTTCAGCACAGCGTCTGCTTAAGTTCCTCTTTCTCCCTCTGCCCCTGACCGCCCCCACCCTTGCACTCTTTGCTCTCTCTCAAATAAATAATAAATCTTAAAAAAAAAAAAAAGAATGAGTATCAAAGTGGTGACAGCATTTTGCCTTTGTACTGCTCCATATCATGTCAGCTCTTTTCCATTGTCAATCTTTTTAACTTTAGCCATTCTAGTGGGTGTGTAGTGGTATTTCATTATAGTTTCATTTTGCTTTTCTTTAATGATGAGAGATATTGAGCATCCTTTTTCATTCTTTCATGTTCTTACTGAGCATTCATCTATCTTCTCTTGTGAAGTGTCTGTTCAAATATTTTGTCCACTTTTCTATTGGATAGTTTGTCTTTTTAGTGAATGGTAAGAGATTTTTATATGTATTCCTCGAACAAGTTCTTTTTTTGATATCTGCTTGCAAATATTTTCACCTTCTTTGTGGCTTACCTTGTCATTTTTTTTTTTTCCTGAGAGAGAGAGTGAGTGTGTGTGTGTGGGGGGGAGCTGAGGAAGGGGAAGAGGGAGAGAGAATCTCAAGCAGGCTCCCAGCTCAGTGTAGAGCCTGACCTATGGCTCGATCTCACAACCCTAAGATCATGACCTGAGTCAAAATCAAGAGTCGCACACTCAACCAGCAGCCACTCAGGTGCCCCACCTTGTCATTTTCTTAACTGTGTTTTTCAAAGAGAAAATTTTTTTAATTTTGAAGAAGTCTGTTTTATCAACATTTTCTTTTGTGGTTCATGCATTTTTTGTGTTCCATTTAAGAAATCTTTGTCTAAACCAAAATCATGAAGATTTTCTCCTGCGTTTTCTAATAAAAATATGTTTTAGCTCAGAAATTTAACATCCATTTTGATTCATTTTCAGTTAATTTTTGTGTATGGTATGAGGTATAAGAGTTTATACATTTATTTTTCTCATACAGATAGCCAGATGATATTACCTTATAAAGTTAAATCTTTACATTGAATCTAACAATCTTATTCCTCAGTAATCACCTAAGAGGTTTGAAAACATGTCGATACAAATATTTGTACCTCAGTGTTTACAGCAGTCTTATTTATAAGAGCCAAGAACTGGAAACAACCCAAAATGTCTGCCACATAGTGAATGGGTAAACAAATTGTGAGATATTCATATAATGGCATACTACTCGGTCATAAAAAGGCACAAAACACATATTTAACATAAATGAATCTCAAAAATATTATGGCAACTGAAAGAAATCAAACACAAAAAACCACATAATGTACATTCCATTTATATGGGATTCTAGAAAAGGTAATACTTTAGGGACAGAAAGCAGATCAGTGATTTCCTAAATCTGAGGGTCAGGGGAAGAAACTGACCACAAAGGGGTATGAGAAAAATTTTAGGATAATAAAAATGTTTTATATCTTGATTGTGGAGATGTCTCCATTACTGCATATAATTGCCAAAGCTCTACTTTTTTTTTTTT
>NC_138382.1:7525065-7542564 GCF_054177405.1 Leptonychotes weddellii
AATGAGATCATATGATACATGTCTTTCTCTGTTTGACTTATTTCACTCAACATAATACCCTCCAGTTCCATCCACGTCGTTGCAAATGGCAAGATCTCATTCCTTTTGATGGCTGCATAATATTCCATTGTATATATATACCACATCTTCTTTATCCAGTCATCTGTCGATGGACATCTTGGCTCTTTCCACAGTTTGGGCCAAAGCTCTACTTTTAAAATGGGCACATTTTATTGTGTGTAAATTATATCGTAATAAATCTAGGTGAAGTACATAGGAGAACATGTAAAGGAAATAAATTAAAAATTTAAGAGTGATTCTCTCTGGGGGGAGGCCTGGGTGATGCAGTCAGTTAAGTGTCCAGCTCTTGATTTCAACTCAGGTCATGACCTCAGGGTCATGAGATCAAGCCCCGAGTCTGGCTCTATGCTGAGCGTGGAGCCTACTTAAGATTCTCTCTCTCCGGGGCACCTGGGTGGCTCAGTTGGTTAAGCGACTGCCTTCGGCTCAGGTCATGATCTCAGGGTCCTGGGATCGAGCCCCGCATCGGGCTCCCTGCTCGGCAGGAAGCCTGCTTCTCCCCTTCCCACTCCCCCTGCTTGTGTTCCCTCTCTCGCTGTCTCTCTCTGTGTCAAATAAATAAATAAAATCTTAAAAAAAAAAAAAAAAGATTCTCTCTCTCCTTCTCCTTCTGCCCCTCCCCCCATTCATGTTCTCTCTGTCTCAAAAAAGTGATTCTCTCTGGAGAACAGATACTTTAATCATGTTATCATGTAATGACCCTCTATCTCTGATAATTTTCCTTGCTCTGAAGTCTGCTTTGTCCAATAGTAGAGTTTCTCCATCTTTCTTTTGATTAGTGTTAGCACGAGGTATCTTTCTCTATTTCTTTACTTTTAGTCTATATGTGTCTTGTCTACAAGAAACCCTTTTAAAATACCAGCAGTGAGTTGGGTCTCGTTTTGAGGTTCACTGTGACAATATCTGTTTTTTAATTGGTGTATTTAAACTATGGACATTGTAAGTGATTAATGATAGATTTGGATTAATAGCTACCATATTTGTTACCATTTCCTATTTATTGCCTTTCTTTTCTTCTCTTTTTTGTTTTTTGTCTTTCTTTACCTACTTTGGTTTTGAGTATTTTGTATGATTCCATTTTTTCTCCTCTCACCATATAATTTTTATATATAGAAATTTTTTTTCATCAGTTGCCCTACAGTTTACAATATACATTTACAACTAAAGCAAGTCCCTTTTTATATAACACTATACCACTACATGGGAAGTGCAAGTATTTTTTTTAAGATTGTATTTATTTGAGAGAGACAGAGTGAGTGAGTGCAGGGGGAAGGGAGAGGGAGCAGCAGACTCCCTGCTGAGCAGGGAGCCCGATGCTGGGCTCAATCCCAGGATCCTGAGATCATGATCGTGAGCCCAAGGCAGATGTTTGACTGAGCCACCCAGGTGTCCTGCAGGGCAAGTATTTTACAATACAGTATTTCCAGTTCCTCCTCCCATCCCTTATGACACTGTTGTCATTCATTTCATCTATCCATAAGCTATAATCATGGAATACATTGTTACTATTTTTATTTCAAACACACTCTTACCTGTTTGGTCAATTAAGAATAAGAAACATGAAATTTTTATTTTATCTTCACTTATTCCTTTTTCCAGGGCTCTTCCTTTCTTAATGTAGATCCAAGTTTCTGATCTATATGGTTTTCCTTCTCTCTGAAAACCTTCTTTTAACATTTCTTACAAAGCAGGTCACCTCCTGCAATTTTTGTATCTGAGAATGTATTTATTTCTCCTTCCCTTTTGAAGGATAATTTAGCTAGGTACGGAATGTTATGTTGGAGATGCCTTTAACACTTTAAATAGTTCTCTTCGCTGTCTTGCATGGTTTCTGAGGGAATTCCAATGTAACACCTAATCTTGCTTCTGTATAGGTACGGTATCCCCTTCTACCCACACACATGCTCGCTTTTTCAAGATTTTTTTTCTGTCTCTAATTTTCTGCAGTTTGAATAGGATATGCCTAAGTGTAGGTGTTTGTTTGTTTTGTATTTAACCTGCTTGGTTTTCTTTTAATTTAAATTCAATTTAGTTAACATATAGTGTATTATTAGTTTCAGGGATAGAATTTAGTGATTCATTAATTGCATATAACACCCAGTGCTCATTATATCAAGTGCCCTCCTTAATGCCTGCCCATCACCCAATTACCCCATCCCCCACCCACCTCCCCTCCAGCAACCCTCAGTGTGCTTCTTATAGTTAAGAGTCTCTTATGGTTTGCCTCCCTGTTTTCATCTTATTTTTCCTTCCCTTCCCCATGTTCATCTGTTTTGTTTCTTAAATTCCACATATGCGTGAAATCATATGGTATTTGTCTTTCTCTGATTTATTTCACTTAGCATAATACTCTCTATTTCCATACACGTCATTGCAGATGGCAAAATTGCATTCTTTTTGATGGCTGAGTAATATTCCATCGTGTGTATATATTACATCTTCTTTATCCATTCATCTGTCGAGGGACATCTGGGCTCTTTCCATATTTGGGCTATTGTGGACATTGCTGCTATAAACATCAGGGTGCATGTGACCCCTCAAATCACTATGTTTGTATCCTTTGGGCAGTGTAATTGCTGGATTGTAGGGTAGCTCTATTTATAACTTTTTGAGGAACCTCCATGCTGTTTTCCAGAGTGGCTGTACATTTTGCATTCCCACCATTTTCTTTAAGCTTCCTGGATCTCTCATTTGGTGTCTGTCATGTTTTGGGAAATTCTCAGTCATTATTGCTTCAAATATTTCTTCTGTTCCTTTTTCTCTTTTCCTTCTGGTATTCCCATTATGCATATGTTACATCTTTTGTAATTGTCTCATAGTTCTTGGATGCTGTTTTATTCTTTTCTTTTTTTTCCTCTTTGGATTTCAATTTTGGAAGTTGCTATTGACATTTGTTCAAGCTCAGTGATTATTTCCATGGCTGTGACCTGTCTATGAATGAGCCTATTTAAGGCATTCTTCATTTCTGGCAGTGTTTTGTTTTGTTTGTAGTGTTTCCTTTTGATTCTTTGAAGTTCCATCTCCCTGCTTACATTACCCACATTCTTCCATGTTTTCCACTTTTTCCAATAGTGCCCTTACCATATTAATTCATTGTTTTAAATTCCCTGTCTGATAATTCCAACATCTTTGGCATATCTAGTCTCCTTCTGATGCTGTCTTTCCAAAATGCATTTTTTTTTTTTGTCTTTTAGTGTGCTGTGTAATTACTTGTTGCGAATAGGATATAATGTACTATGTGAAAAAAAATAATGTACTAATAGGCCTCAATGTGAGATTTTAAATATTCATAGGTAGATAGGCTTTAGTGTGAAATTTTAGGTTTTTCTGGCCAGGGTGTTTGCTATAGCTGTTGGTGTCCAGGGCTAAACTTCCCTCTGGTGTCCTTTTTTTTTTTTTTTTTGGTCTCCTTTGTTATCTTTGGGTTTCCCTAGAGACTTTACAAATACTATGTGTGATGCATGGTGTGGTGAGGTGTGTGTGGGGGGGAGCCCTGTTCTCTAGCCCTGTGGTCAGGTCCCAGGCCCTTAGAGACCTTGTGCCCCTGGGGCTGTGACTTTCACAGGTGCTTCTCAGATCGTTTCCCTCCCCCTTAGGAGAGACAGGGAAGCCTAGAGGATACTCGAGTTGGGTATTTCCCTTCTTCCACATTGGCTAGGCTCTGGTAAAATAGTTACAGGGAGGACAGACCTTGTTAGAAAGAACAGAATATTCTGGACATATTTAAAAACAGCTACTTTCTCTGTCTGTCTGCTGCAAGACTGAGGGGATTTTTCTCCTGTCATCACTGTGAAAATGTGATAGGCTTCTGGATCCCCGGGTGTTTTTAACTCTCCACTTGTCCACATCGGGCCT
The DNA here is from genome assembly GCF_054177405.1 of Leptonychotes weddellii. NCBI lineage: Eukaryota > Metazoa > Chordata > Mammalia > Carnivora > Phocidae > Leptonychotes > Leptonychotes weddellii. Next base: position 7,529,002 of record NC_138382.1, read on the forward strand.
CCAGTAATTCGTTAGCTACAGATTCGGTTTTCCTAGGCAGCTTTTGGACGTCTGCTCCAGAGAACGCAGCAGTGACTCTGTCTGCCTGTGTCCTCACTTTTTGGAGGCAGTGGCTTGCTCTGTGACTTCAGTTCTCTGGCGCATCTAAGAAGAGTGATTGATTTTCTGTGTGCCCAGCTGTTTCCTTGTAAGAACGGGAGAGAGGACTGCCCAGCTCCTGAAATGCCAGCCAGGAAACATGGAATTCAAGTGCTTCTCTCTGGTTGATAGGATATCAGTGATTTCTTCCTTGGTACGTTCTTTACTTCCCACATTTTCTACAATGTGCATATATTCCTTTTAAAAGGGACAGGAAAACAAATGTTCTTTTAATATAGAAAAAAAGTTAAAAATGAGTTTAATCTCTGTTGGCCTGGAAGAAAATAAGGCAAGGTGCAGAGAGTAGTACGGTACTTAAAAAAGAAAGAATAAAAAAGAGGAACATTTACTCCTCCCCCACAGCTTACCATCCACATTAAAATGACTTTACAATTCCATTGTGTCATTAGTACAATTTTAGTATGCAAGGAGACTCTTGCCCAAGCAAATTAATTACGTTAACTTCCTGAAGGACACATGAGCTCTTCCATAAAGCACCAAAACTGATATTTATGCCCTAAGACCCTTTGACTCTCCACCCAAAATCCTTGCTTTACTACTTTCCCCAATCCTAAATTACTCTATCATGATCTTTCTGCAATTCTAAACAAATTCCCACATTGAAAGGCATACCTTAAGTCAAATTTCAATTAAGTCCAACCTTGACCTTCCCTCTCACATGACCAAAGCTCCATCAAGGAGCTCCCTTACTGTAGGAAGCAATACAATCAGCTCATCCTATTAGCGGGTGATGTTGGTGATAGCTGGGGAGCTGGCCTTTGACGAATATATGATTCTATGTGTTTATGTGAACAAGAAGAAAGGGACAGAAGTAACCACATCAGGCTATTAAAGCTGATTGTCTGGTGGGGGTAAATTCTAAATTTTTTTTATTGCACTAATTGTGGTGGACCCATGTCCATTTTATAATGGACTTTAATTAAAGCTTTTGCAAGACAATTTATAAAATACATATATTTGCTGGAGGGACTATGCATCCATTCTCTTTGAAGTTCAGAATCCCACAGTGAGCCTTGCTTCGTAACAGTACTTGGGTTCACAAAGGCCTCTTTCTCGTACACAAGTACACAAGAAGCCCCAGTGTTTATAAACAGGAAACTGGTTTCCCCATATGCTTGACTTAGTTGTTTTGCCTTAGGCAATTTAGAAAATCCCTTCGGAAAATCCTTACTGAAAGTGATGCAGAATATGGATGCCCTCTTAGCTAAAGGGCTCAGTCATTCAGAGCGTGTCCCTTCCACTTTCCATTAAGTCCACTGTCCCAAACCACACCAATGATGGATATCGCTCACCTGGACATCCCTCTAGCAATTCCAGACCTATCTGTCATTGTCTCTCATGCTACGCTTCCATCATCTTTGATCATCTCTCCCTAAGCACAGCAGAGATTGAAACCCTGCGATTCATACGCTACAACAGTGTATCTGAGGAAGGACAGCAATTGTGCTTTATTGGGCTTGATGTAGCTCTTATTTAGTAAATTTTAGGAAGAGGGATAGAATTGGCTGTTCTTCCAGGTCTGTAGATGTAAGATAGACTGTTCATCTAAAATTCTCGCGGGGACCACCTTTATTCATAAGGGGAGACTAGGTCTCTGTCCTTTGGCTAAGCAGACCAGAAACATTCCCCCAAGTATTTACCCCTTTTCAGTCTGAATGAGGTTCGAGTCAAGCACAAATGAAGTTTGCTTCCTGGTAACGTAGAGAGGGAGGGAGGGAGAAAACATTCGGCCTTTGCACTTACTCCACGTGGCCTCCCGTCGCTCCCCAGGAGTGAAATAATGGAGATTAACAGTATGGTGGAGCTAGCATTGCTTTTCCAACTGGAGCACGCCTCAGAGTCACCTGGAGGGCAGTCGCAGTGTCCACACCCGCTGGGTCTGCGGCTGCAGCTGGGGTCTAACGGACAAAGGTTCTGGCCCTTGGGGCGGGGCTTGTCGCTGAGCAGGAAGAGCCAGGATAGCAGAGGAGCTGAGCCCAGGAGCTTGGGTCTCAGAGGAAAGTCCAGAGCCAGGACTGATTTGTAAGCACGGTTGTGTCTCCAAGTGCAGAGCGAGCGCACGCCTGGGGTTTATCAACGAGACCAGTGTGGCGCCTCCCTCGCTGCATGGAACATGGGCCCAGGAGCCGCTTCCAGATTCAGCTTTGGTGCACCGGCCACAGCTATTCGGTCTCGTTTGCATGATCCTTACTTGCAAAAAGGGAACAAGCACTGTGCCTTCTTCACAGCGTTCCTATAATTAAATAAACCCATTAAGGGACCCAGTAGATTGCCCTATTCTCTTAGCTCCCTTCCTGCATTCCTAGTAAACCAGGGACCTTGGAAAGAACTGCGCCGCCTACCTCGTGGGCTCAGCTACGCGAGCTGAACAAAAGGGCTGTCCCAATGAGGATGCAAACAGGCGGCACCCCAGTGCAGGATGGCCTGTCTCGTGCTCATGTGCGCTCCCTCTCCCTGCCTCCTCACCACTGTGGAGTGGACCACCTTCCCTGCCTCCTGTCCTGTCTGCCAGAGCGAGGGAGAATGACACACCACAGGCTGCGGGATCAGAATTCGGGAACATTCTTCCACAGTAGAAATCCTGAACCATAAAGGCCATGGTTTGGACGGCTTTAGAACAGCAGTACCTCCAAGGCCGAGAAGAGAGTCTGGTTTGCACATGGAGTAAAGGAAACGGAGGGTAGCAGTGAAATGGGACTCTTCTCTTTGAACTGAAACCAAACCATTCAGTAACAAACTCTAATCCAGTTCCCTCTTACAGGGGAAGCTCCAAGCCTCTTGTGGTCAGCGGAAACTCAGCACCATCTGTGGTGCTCAGACTAACTAGAAATGCAGACGGGACAGTGGACACTTGGAGGGACAAGGGAGTGTCTGAGGAGGATGCATTTGGCGTGGGTCTGATTTCCTACAAGATTCTAAGTAGGATGCCTTGGCGATACTTCGAGTTAGGAATGCCGGATTTGTGGCATTCTCCCTGGGGGATGCTAGGGAAGGAAGTTTCCATCAACCGAGGAGAGAGGAGAGAGAACTTTTCCATTTTGGGCCCTGGAGTCATGAGTTCCATAAGGAAGAAGGTGCTAGCCGCCTTTGAAAACTTTTGGGACAGCTGGGGAAACGGGACTGTGATGACACAGGAGATACTAGGAAATGTTAATTCCCTTTGGTATGAAAGTAGGAGTGTGGGAGCCAGAGGGATGGCTTGCATTGTAGGGAGGTTCGTGCTGAAGTATTCAGGGGTAAAGTGTCATGATGGTTTAATAATGAAAAGGGGAGGAGGACAAAGTATTAACCATGGTTGCATCTTGGTAGGAGAACATAGGCGTGCGTGGAACCCCTCTTTCCCTTGAGCCCTTTTGAAATCTTTCAAAATCAAGAGCTATTAATACAGATTTGTTACATATCATATTATAGCATACTATAAATCTGTATTACCATATAGATGAGCTGGCTAGTAAACAGAATTTTAAGCACTAGAAAATGTTGAGCAGGGGCTTAGCGCGGGTGGTGCTTAGTGCTTGAGATGATGGATTCCTCTCCTTTGCAACAAGCCTGGTTCATTCCAGGAGACTGGCGCTCTCCGTCTTTTTCCTACCAAGCATGCTGTAGCCAGAGACTATCCAGCCCTATGCAGGAGACCTTCACTCAGGCACCAGGGTTTCAATCCCCTAGAACTCAAAGAACAAGAGGCAGTGTTTGTTGAGCTAAATTATCTCTTTATTAGGAAAGCACCAACACCACATTCTTGGAAATTACTGGAATTTTATTTGCCTCAGGCTTATGACTTGCAACCAAAGACATTGTGCAAAGAAAGCAAAGATTAAGTACACTTTAGGGAGAAGGAGACGATACACATCAGTAACATAGGAGATCAGGTGGACAAAAGAAGCCATCCAATACACTATATAGATTGCAATATTCAATAGCGTTTTCAACAAAACTTTGTTTAAATCAAGAGCAAAGAAAAAATTAAGCAATGTTTACAGTAGACATAAATCTTATACAGTTCAAAAAGCATTTTTTTTCAGATCATAGAGCATAAAATGGAAAAATGTCTATGCAGGTGAAATCTAACTACTGTACATTTATCACCTATTAAAGTTGCTTATATGTACCACAGTGTAAAAAAAAAAAAAAAAACTGAACAAATTAAAACCTTGAAAATTGCCTGATGAAAAATAAAATAACCAGTGGCTTTTAATGGCTTCTCCTGGTTATCAGTGCTACAAAAAGAAAAAAAAAAATCTTCTCATCTGAACAGGTGGTAAAACCAGGCACAATCAAACCGTTACCAAATGAGACCCACCCCTAGAAATATACTATCCACCCACATATTTTCCATCAAAAGCTTTGTCTATTTGTTTTAATCTTTGAATCTTTGAGGCCCATTTGGTCACAATATGTTACAAATATTTGTGTGTGTGTATGTGCATGTTGTGTGTTTTTACACCATGATATCATATGTTTGTCTGGCACTATCCTAAAGCTAGTTTATAGATGATGATGATACAGAAACCACCCAGGGCCCATAGGACAAATGGACTCACTGGGTAGAAATGAGAGAGGGGAGGAAGGAGTTCAGTTCTACCGAGGGGGGAGAACGGTCCATAGTGATCACTCATCATCAGTCCCACTTGCTTCTGACTGTTCCTAAAAATAAAAACATGATAAAAATGCATGAAATCACACGTAAGAAAAAGGTGTAACAAACCCTGCAGAGGCAAAGTAGAAAAGAAAAGACCGCTTGGAAAGGGTTAGCCCACGTCTCCACATTCTGTGGCAAGGTGGCAGGACACTGGAGAGGAATCCAGGCTCAAAAGGGGAGCTTCTGCTGGGGAATCCCAAAGCACTACCCACCATCTGTACCACAGTTTTGCTTTCTTTTGCTTTGGCACAAGATCAAGGCTAGGAACTTTTATTTTTAGCAATGTGGGTTTAGAAAATTCACCAGAGGTCCAAAGGACCATGCATTTGATGTCTACTCACAGTAAGTCTTCTAAAGAAAACACAGCATTTTAAATGTGTTTGAAAAAGCCTGGGACAAGGGTGAAGGCTGGGCGGGTCAGCATTAAGAATTCTCAAATGTTTTTCATCAGACACAAAGGGCAGTGCACTGAAGGAATACCCAATAGCATACAGACTCAAATGTTAAATTCTCTTTCCAGAGGTGGTGGGGGGAGTGGGGGTGATAAGGAACCTGAGGTCTCCTGGAAAGTGAATAAAATGGAGGCCGCTGCCTCGTGTCACTCACGTCCAGGGACAGTGCCCTAGACCCGGTTACACTGTTTGGGTCTGAATCCAACCTCTGCTGTTTGCTTCCAGGACCTGGAGCCAAACACACCTAACCTGGGCCCGGATTTCTAGGACATGGTGCAAATGACAGAGCGCTCCTCGGAGGCTCCCACTAACATTAAAGATGATATCACAGGGGAAGGTAAGTATTTCAGGGACTGCCTCCATCCCTGGTCTGGAATTTTTCAAAGATTAAAAATAACCGGCCATCGAGAAAACTGTATTTGTCAGGGGTGGAAAGGTAAGAAAGTAGAAGAGGAAACTCGACGGAGTAGTTTTTCAGTTTTGGACACTGACCAAAAGCCCAAAATTCTTTGTTGTAGATCATGTAGCTTAGCTCACAGCCCTCAGGAATGAAATCTCCCCAAGACTTTACATTTCCATTTCTGGATAATAAAGCGGTTACATGACAGGAAAGGAATGGAGAGGACTTCTGGGCTTCAGCCAAAGCCCGTTCCACTTACATTTTCATCCTGCTCCTCATCACTGTCGAAATCACTCACTACAGGCTTGGCTTTTCCCCGATTTGGCCTTTTCTTGCCTTTGCCTTTGTCCCGGCCTTTCTCGTCTTTTTTATTGAGCTTGATTTTCACCTTAACAGATTTTGCTACAACAAAAACAAAACAGCAGTGAGGAATCGCAGGGAAGTCCTTCCCCAGGGAGTGAAAAGATTGCCAGGCTGCAGCTGACAAACCAAAGGTTCCGGGAGTGCCCAGAACATTGTCGATTTATGCCTGTTCTCCATCGTCCTGTTAGCACCTGCTTTCACTCACAAACACATCTTGGTTAGGAGGATACACTACATTGTTACCCCAAACAGGCTACATGAGGGGCTGAGATCCCGCTGCAGGCTGGGTCCTTTTTGCAGTCACTTAATGGTCGGATGGGGATCTTCCTAATAAGCAGGAGAAGCAGAGCTGCCTTTCTTACTTGTGGAGGGTTGTGGGTGTTTATTCAATAGAATTTTGTCAGGAGTAAGTATAAAGCCTTTTTTTTTTTTTTAAAGGCCAATGATACTGTGTAGATAACCCCAGTTGACTTAAAAAGAAAATTCAGAGTTGAATAGTAGTATTGACAGCACAGAAAGGTACAAAATGGAAAGTGTGAACACTTTCTTTCCCTCATCTCTAGTATTTCCTGATTGGTGATGATTTCCGGAAACAATTTATGGTTTATATAATTAGAGAACATAAAGAATTCAAGCACATGTACACAGTCATTCACTTGCTTTATGCATGCCCCAACTTGACACCTCTTTATTCTCACCTATGGGGGGACACTTCTATCTGTTAATATCTACCAGCCTAATTCTTTCCAAGGCCTGAGGGTCCACTACGAATGGCTTAACCAGTCATCTCATGATGTCTCGTGATGGGTGCTGAAGTTCTCAGCTTTTTTTTTTTTTTTTTTTGCCTGTGTAATAAGCAAAGCTGCTGAAAACCTCTTTGTTGACAGATTGAGGGCAGTACAGTGAATATATCCGTATGGTAAATTTCTAAGTGTCCTGTTAAATTAGCCTTCAGAAAGACAGCATCCCTATCCACCGTCGCAGGGCTCTTCTGAGGAAAGGAATAAAAACACATGGGAGAGTTCATTGTGCAAGGTCACTGAGGCAGGCGTGTAACCCAGTTGGTCCAAGGAAAATCTGTTCTGGGCTAGGTGTCCACAGCATACCATTTTTAGGACTTGATGAGGAAGTCCCCGAGGATGTGGGGCTCTCATTCAAACCAGTCATACTGGAATTTCATGTTGGGTCGCAAGGCACCTAGAAATAAATAGGTACTGGCCTGGAGGGAATTATAGCTCCACAAGGAAGCTTGGGGAGGAGAGTTTCTCAGACTTCTTTTGTGAAATGGGGGGACCCACCACAGTGTTTACAAAAATGCAATCTTCTGTGGAGGCCGGCTGACAACACAGTTGAGGTCAGAGCTGTTCTGAACCGCAGTACCACCTTACACCCTCTGCCCTCCCGAACGCAGCAGAGACGGGCAAATCTGAGTACTCTGAACAGCACTCCTGGTCTGGCTTCCGGCCCTTGTACCCAAATGTCTGCTGCATAGTGGACTTACAAGGTAGGGGCCTCCCGTTTGGCTGGAGTAATTCGGGAAAGGAAGAAAAGGCCGACCTATTCACAGAAATGCATAAAGATATAAAGGCCTCTCAAAGAAAAAGTCTTGATTGAAAAAAAAACAACAACAAAAAACGAAATATCTATCCATACAGGTGGAGCACTTCCTGACATTTGGAATACAGAAAAATCCATGCAAGGTGTGAAAGGGCAGAAGATTGGCAGCAAAGGTAAGAAAATGTCTCTCCAAGTAGATCATTTAACTCCACCTTGGAGGGTGGGATGCTCTAAAACTACCAGGCTCTGTGTGTCCGTGGACACGGACCTCAGAAAACCCACCCAACAGGCTGCCAGGCCTAACTTGGTTGAAACACTGGACCAGCAGGGGGCACTATAAAGAGCAGCCTAAGGCTTTATGATCCCACCCTTATGGACCCATAAAAAGGGCTAATTATCAAGGGTGGCAGGCAGAATAACGGCCCCTTATACATGTCTGTGTCCTAATCCCCCAATTGTGACGTTACATGGACATAGGGATGAAGGTTGCTGATCAGCTGACTCAGAAGGGGAGATAATCCTGGATGAACCAGGGGAGCCCTGAGGCCTTAAGAAAGGAAGAAGAGGTCCTGGTTCAAGATGGCAAGATTTCAACGTTCAAAGGAACATTCTGAACTCACCTCCCAAGGACACACCCAATCTACAGCTACATGTAGAACAATTTCCTCAGGAAAGCAGCCCAAAAATGAGCTGAGTGACTTCGACACAGCAGGTAAATAAGGAAAACCCCTCAAACAGGTAGGAGAGGCTGAGACACACACTCACTATAAACCTCCCCCTGGGGTGGTGCCCCAAGATCAGGAGGGAACTCAAAACCTGGAGACTCTCCCCAAGGAGTGAAGGTGTTGAAGCTCACATTGGGCACCCCAACTTTTAAGAGAGGAGTCCCTAAAACCTTTAAGTTTCACATGCAAGAACCCCACAAGGCTTCAGTGAGCTTAGAAATAGGTCTCTTGCCCCAGGACAGAGGCAATGACCAAGCAGCACCCAGACTTTAGGTGAAAAGAGGCTTCTTTGTTTTGTTAAAACATCATCCCGAGGGGCAGGTACCAAATTTGACACCTATCTGAAGGCCTGTTTGGGTGCTCTCTAGAGACGGAGGCATCTTTGCACTTTCCCTCTACCTCACACCAGTTTACCTCCTGGAAAGGAGCTCGTACCCTCCTCTGGTAACCTGATTTTAGCAGTTACCACCCCCTCAGGGCACAGCAAAAGACAAGAGTCCAAGAACCCCAGTCTTTTGGTAGAGGAGACCCATCAGCTTATCTTCACAGATACGGTCGGAGGGACAAGCTTCTAATAAAACACACATCTACCTCAGGCCAGACAGTAACCCTTTCGCACGACCTTGCAAGGTGGGTGTCATCTTTGAGCTCTTCCTCTGACACACGCCAGGGAGCCAGTGTCCCCCAAAGGGCAGCATTCACACACATTTAACACCCTGGGTGCTAAACGCTGCTGGGACCATCACAAAGGTGAGAGAGACAACCGAGAGCGAGGGCCAGGGGGAAGAAGTTTCATCTCCACCAAGAGGCTACTACTCCTTCAAGAGTCAGAGAAGTGGAGGTTTAAAACTAAGGCATCGAAACCAACACAGAGTCAAGGAAAACAAAGAGAAACAGGAGTGTGTTCCAGATGAAAGAGGAAGATAAAACCTTAGGTACACCCCTGACTTCCATTTTCTTACTAACTTTTTCAGAAGAGGAATTGAAAATAGTGGCCCTAAAAGTGCTCACTGAACTGGGCAGGAGGACGGACGAAGACAGGGAGAACTTCCACAAAGAGGCAGAGAGTACCAACAAGTAGTGGTAAAAGTCACAGAGCTGAAGAATGCAACGACTGAGCTGAAACCTCCACAGAAGACACACTGAAACCCAACCGGAGGGCGTGAAAAGTACACCGGAAACCCCCTAAGAGTACAGCACATTTTTTAGCAGAAACTTTCTACATCAGAAAGGAGTGGCAGATCCATACAGAGTGCTCAAAGGGGGGCAAATTAAGAACACTCAACTTGGCAATTTTGTTACTCAGAATTGGAGAGAAAAATGTTTTCCAGACAAGCAACAGCTCAAGTTCATCAACACCAAACGGACCTTATCAGCAGTGGTACAGGGACTTTTCCCCGCTAAAAAGAGAAGAGCAAATAAGAAATCACACCTGATCACTTGTAAAGTTAGTAGGAAGGTTAAAGGACAGAAGTGGTAAAAGTAACTATAACTATAATAACTAGTTGAGATGCACAAGTATATATGCAAGATAAAGAGATGTAAAATGTGACATTAAAAACATAAAAGGTGGAATGACACCTGGGTGGCTCAGTCGGTTAAGCGTCTGCCTTTAGCTCAGGTCATGATCCCAGGGTCCTGCTCCGCAGGGAGTCTGCTTCTCCCTCTGCCCCTCCCCCTGCCTGTGCTCTTTCAAATAAATCTTTAAAATCCTAAAAGGTAGGGAGGGGAGATTAAAAATGTAGAGCTTTCTGAGTATGTTAAAACTTAAGTTGTTATCAACTCAATACAAAGCAAAAGCCTATAGTAAATAAAAAGATCAAAAGAACTAAGGATACCTCTAAACCAAGTCATGTAGCCACAGATGAAGAGAACAAAGGTGCAGAGAGGAACCATAAAAACTCCAGAAAGCAATTACCAAAATGGCAATAAGCACATAGCTATCACTAATTAATTTAAATATAAAGAGGCCAATCAAAAGCCAGGTTGACTGAATGGATTAAAAAACAAACAAAAAACCGAGACCCAACTCTCTTCATCCAGGACTACAACCACACAGACTGAAAGGGAAGGGATGGAAAAACAAAATACTCCAAGCAAATCAAAACCTGGAGCAGCAACAGTTAGATCAAACAGACTTTAAAACAAAGACTGTATTAAGGGAAAAAGAAAGGCATTACATGATGATAAAAAAGGTCAATCCAAGAAGATACACCCTTCATAAATACTTATGCACCCAACATAGGAAGACCTAAATACATGATGCAAGTATTGAAGGAAAGGAAGAAAAGGACAGTAAAACGAAAAAAGTAGGGGACCTTATTACCTTGCTTACATTGGTTAATGGCATTAAATGACACACGAGATCACGTAAAGGTAACACATGTTTAGAGAACATTCCATCCAAACACGGGAGAAGACACATTCAAGGGCACGTGCAACACTGTCCAGGGCTGAGAACATGTTGGGCCACAGAACAGTTCTCAAAACATCTAAGAAGAATTAAATCATGGAAAGCACCTTTTATTTTTTACTACAACAGTATTAAACTAGAAATCACAAGAAGAAAACTGGAAAAAACACAAAGATGTGGATACTAAGTATTCTAAAAAAACCCACGAGTCAACCAAGAAATCAAAAATCTCTTGCACAAAGGGAAATGCGAGGTTTCAAAACTCTGTGGATGCAACACAAGCAGTTCTAAAATGGAAGTTCACAGCACTACAAGCCTATCTCTAGAAACAAGAAAAATCCCAAATAAACAACTAGAAAAAGATAGCCCAAATTAGTGGAAGAAACGAAATAAGTCAGAGAGGAAATTGTGACTAAAAAAACAGAATGCGGGGCACCTGGGTGGCTCAGTCGGTTAAGTGTCTGCCTTCAGCTCAGGTCATGATCCCAGGGTTCTGGGATCAAGCCCCGTATTGGGTGCTCTACTTCTCCCACTCCCCCTGCTTGTGTTCCCTCTCTCGCTGTCAAATAAAATCTTTAAAAAAAAAAAAAAATAGAACACATCAATGTAACTAGAAGTTCATTGTTTGAAATGATAAATAAAACTGATAAAACTCTAGCCAGATTCATCAAGAGAAAAAGAGGGCTTAAATAAAATCAGAGATGCAGGGGGCGGAGTAAGATGGCAGAAAAGTAGGAGACCTGGATTTTGTTTGGTCCCAGGAATTCAGCTGGATAGGGATCAAACCATTCTGAACACCTATGAACTCTACAGGAGATCGAAGAGAAGAATAGCAGCAACTCTCTGAACAGAAAAGTGACCACCTTCTGGAATGTAGGATGTGCGGAGAAGTGAAACCGAGGCGATATTCGGGAGGATAGACGGCGGGGGAGGGGCCTCCGTTGGCCGCGTCTGCAAGTGATAGAGCCACGGAGCACAAAATCGGAACTTTTAGAAGTCGGCTCCGCTGAGGGATGTCACTCCGGTGGCTAAGCAGGGGGTGGGACCCTCGTGGGACAGTGTGGTCTCAGTACCCTCGGGGTTACAGAAAGACCAGGGGTGCCTGAGTGCGGCAGAGCTCCCAGGGATCGGAGCGGGGAAGCTGGCTGCAAAGATGGAGCCCAGGCGCGGGCTCTCAGCTCGGGGTTGTCATAAACCGTGATCCGCGGCACAGTCGGGCCACTGCTCCTCCAGCAGAGACCCAACAAATGGCAGATCAGGGGAGACTCCCCTTCCTCCCCCGGGAGGAGCGGCATGGGAGCGGACCGCAGGGTTCCGCGGGGTTTGGAGACTCCACACAGGGTCATGTGCCAGAGACAGAAATGCTCGGTCACAGGCCAGGGGCGCACGGAGTGCAGCCGGAGACCAGGGAGACAGGAGTGACTGACTGCTTTTCTCTGGGGGCTCACTGAGGAGTGGGGCACCGAGTTCTCAGCTCCTCCGGGGCAGAGATTGGGAGGCCACCATTTTCACTCTTGGCCTCCAAAGCTGTAGGGAAAGCTTGCAGGGAACAAAAGCTCCCAAGAGCAAACCCAGACGGGGCAAGGGCGGGGCAATTCCACCTCCGGCAAAGACGTTTGGGAACCACAGCAACAGGCCCCTCCCCCACAAGATCAGCCAGAACAGCCAGCCAAGAACAAGTTTACCCATCAATGAGAACAGCAGAACTCCAGCACTAGGGGAATACTACACATAGAATTCATGGCTTTTTTACGATGATTCTATAGTCTTTCAAAGTTATTTTTTTTTTAATTTTTTTTTGGATTTTTCTTTTTCCCTTTTTCAACCAACATCTTATCAATCCCTTTTCAAAAAACCTTTTTATTTTTCATTTTTGGAGTCCTATTCTATCCCTTCATAGTAGTTACCCTTATTTTTGGCATGTAAGTTGTTGTCTCTTTAAAATCTTCAGATAGTTTCTTCTAACAGATCAAAATATACCCTAAATCTCTAGTGTATGGCTTTGTTCTAGTCTCCTGCCTGATCACATTCTCTCCTTTTTTAAATCCTTTTTTTATAAACAACTTCTTATTCCCTTTATAAAATTTTTTTATAATTTTCATCTTTACAGTCATATTCCATCCCTTCATCATATCAACCCTTATTTTTGTACATATATAAGTTTTCTTTCTTTAAAATTTTGGGGGGCACTTTCTTCTAACAGACCAAAATACACCCAAAATCTAGTGTGTGGCACTGATCTATGCACCAGCGTGAGCATATTTGATCATATTCTGGTTTTTGTTTTGTTCTGTTTTTGTTTGTTTTTATCTTTTTTTTTCTTTCTTTCCCTTTCTTTTCCCCTGGCTTCAGGTCTTTGTTTAGAGTATATTTTCTGGGGATGTTGTTACCCTGTTAGCATTTTCTTCTCTCATTCATCTATTCTCCTCTGGACAAAATGACAGGACGGAAAAAATCACCCTAACAAAAAGAACAAGAGGTAGTAACGACTGCCAGGGACCTACTCAATACAGACATTAGTACGATGTCAGATCTAGAATTCAGAATCATCACTTTAAAGATACCAGCTGGGCTTGAAAAAAGCATGGAAGTTATTAAAGAAACCCTTTCTGGAGAAATAAAAGAACTAAAATCTAACCAAGTCGAAATCAAAAAGGCTATTAATGAGGTGCAATAAAAAATGGGGGCGCTAACTGCTAAGATAAATGAGGCAGAAGAGAGAATCAGTGATATAGAAGACCAAATGATGGAAAATAAAGAAGCTGAGAAAAAGAGAGATAAACAACTACTGGATCACGAGGGCAGAATTCGAGAGATAAGCGATACCATAAGATGAAACAACATTAGAATAA
>NC_138382.1:7543064-7592079 GCF_054177405.1 Leptonychotes weddellii
ATGGACTCTGAAAAACAAACTGAGGGTTCTAGAGGGGAGGTGGGTGGGAGGATGTGTTAGCCTGGTGATGGGTATTAATGAGGGCACTTTCTGCATGGAGCACTGGGTGTTATGCACAATGAATCATGGAACACTACATCAAAAACTAATGATGTAATGTATGGTGATTAACATAACAATAAATTTTTTTTTTAAAGATTTATTTATTTGAGAGAGCAAGAATGAGAGAGAGAGAGTACATGAGAGGGGGGAGGGTCAGAGGGAGAAGCAGGCTCCTTCGCTGAGCAGGGAGTCCGATGCGGGACTCGATCCCGGGACTCCGGGACCATGACCCGAGCCGAAGGCAGTCGCTTAACCAACTGAGCCACCCAGGCGCCCAATAAAAAAATTTTTTAAAAATAAAGTCTGATGCAAAGAATCATAAGCAACTACTATAAACAACTATATGCCAACAAATTGGAAAACAGAAAAAAAAATGGATCAATTCCTAGAAACTATCTTCCAAGCCTCCATTATGAAGAAATAGAAAATCTGAATAGAGCAAATCCAAGTACTAAAATTGAATCAGTAATTAAAAACCCCACAAAGTCCAGAACCAGAAAGTTCTACAGTTGAAATCTACCAACCACTTAAAGAACAGTTATAACTGATCCTTCTCAATTTATTCCAAAAATTGAAGAAGGAATGCTTTCAAATTCATTTTACAAGGCCAGTATTTCCCTGATACCACACAGAGACACCACAAGAAAAGAAAATGCAGGCCAATATACATGAAGTACACAGATGCCAAAGTTCTCAACAACATGTTAGCAAACTGAATTCAATAATGCGTGAAAAGATCACATGCCAAAGTCAAGTGGGATTTATTTCAGGGATGCAGGATGGTTCAAACCCACAAAACAATGTACTATATCACATTAACAAAACAAAGGATAAACATCGTTCTCTCAACAGATGCCAAAAACACATCTGATAAAATTCAACAGCCATTTATGATAAAGATTCTTAAAATAAGTATAGAGGGAACATACCTCAACATAATGAAGACCATATACAACAACCCACAGATGAAAACATATTCAAATGCTGAAAAACTAAGAGCTCTTCCTCTAAGATCAGGGACAAGCCAAGGATGCCTATTCTTGCAACTTTTATTCAACACAGAATTGGAAGTCCTAACCAGAGCAGTTACTGAAGAAAAGGAAATAAAATGTGTCCACATTGGAAAGAACTAAACCTGTAATTACAGAGGACCGGATAGTATATTTAGCAAAGCCTAAACACTCCACCAAAACACTATTAGAATGAACAAATGAATTTGGCAAAGTAGTAGGATACAAAATTAACACCGAAATCTTTTTTTCCATATATGACTAATGAGCTATCAGAGAAATTTAGAAAACAATCCCATTTACAATTGCACCAAAAAAAATAAAATACCTAGGGATGACTTTAACCAAAGAGAGGAAAGACCTTTACTCTGTAAGACACTGATGAAATTGAAGAGCACACAAATAATGGAAAGATATACCATGCTCATGGATTAGAAAGCTTAGTATTATTAAAAAGTCCGTATTATCCACAGCAATCTAAAGATTCAGTACAACCCCCATGAAAACATGAATGGCATTTTTCCACAGAACTGCAACAGGTAATCCTTAAATTTGTATGGAACCACAAAGGACATCAAATAGCCAAAGCAATCTTGAGAAAGAACAAAACCAGAATTATCAAGCTCCCTGATTTCAAAATACACTACAAATCTACACTAATGAAAACAGTACGGTACCGGCACAAAAACAGACACATAGATCAATGGAACAGGATAGAAAGCTTAGAATTAAACCCATGCTTATTTGGTCAAAGGAAGCAAGACTATATAATAGGGAAAAGACAGTCTCTTCAATAAATGGTGCTGGGAAAATGGGACAGCTACATGCAAAAACGTGAAACCTGACCACTATCTTACACCAAATAAAAACTAAATTCAAAATGTAATAAAAGGTTAAATGTGAGATCTGATACCATAAAACTCCTACAAGAAAGCACACAGTAAGCTCTTTGACATCAGTTTTAATATTTTTTTTTTGTACTAGTTTCTTCAGGGAAGGGCAATAAAAGCTAAAATAAACTAAAGGGACTACTTCAAAACTAAGAAGCTTTTGTACAGTGAAGGAAACCATCAACAAAATGAAAAGACAATCTACTGAATGTTAAAGATATTTGCAAATCATACATTCAATGAGGGGTTAATATCCAAAATATATAAAGAACTCACAAAACTTACTATCAAACACAACCTGATTAAAAAATGGACAGAGGACACGGATAGACATTTCCCAAAGATGCCAGCCAACAGATACATGAAAAGAGGCTCAACATCACTCACCATCAGGGAACTATAAATCAAAACCACAATGAGAAAGCACCTCACACCTGTCAGATCGGCGATTATCACAAAGACGTAAGTGTTGGTGAGGCTGTGGAAGAAAAAGGAACCTTCATGCACTATTGGTGGGAATGTCAATGTGTGCAGCCACTACAGAAAACAGAACGGAGATTCTTTAAAAGTAGTACTACCACGTGATCCAACAATGCCACTTCTGGGTATTTATCTGAAAAAGGAAAACATGAACTCAAGGAGATAGATGTGCCCCTCTGTTCATTTCCGTATCATTTACAACAGCCAAGACATGGAAGCAACCCAAGCAACTGTTGATAGGTGAATGGATAAAGAAGAGGTGATATATAGAGACAATGAAATAGTATTCGGCCCCAAAAAAGAATGAAATCTTGCCATTTGCTACCACATGGATAGACTGAGAGAATATTATGCTAAGTGAAATAAGTCAGGCAGAGAAAGACAAATACCATGTAATTTCACTTACATATGGAATCTAAAAAAAAACAAAAGAAATGAACAAAAGAGAACACAGATACAGGAGACAAATGATTAGTTACCAGAGTGGGGAGGAGTTGTGAAGGAGACTTCACAAACCTCGATTTATAAAATAAAGTCTTGGAGATAAAATGGACAGCATAGGGAATATAGCCAATAATACTGTAATAACTTTTTATGGATTCACTGGTACCTAGACTTACTGTGGGGATGAGTTCATGATATATATAAAAAAAATCAAATCACTATGATGTACACCTGAAATTAACAGGACATGTCAATGATACTTCAATAAAAAGATCCATCTATATGCTACCTACCAAATAATTCAGATCTAAAGAAACACAGACTGAAAGTGAAGGGATGGAGAAAGATATTCCATGCAAATCAAAACCAAAACAAAGCTGGGGTAGCTATAGTTGTATCAGACAAAATAAACCTTTAAAGAAGACTGGAATAAGAAAAAGAGCATTATATAATGATGAATGGGTCCATCCACCAAGAGGATAAAACATTCGTGAATATTTATGCACTCATCACAGGCACACCTACATATATAAAGCAAGTATTAATGAACCTAAAGAAAGAAAGAGATAGCAATACAATAATAGCACATGAGGTTAGTACTCCAATTACATCAATGGAAAGATCAACCAGACAGAAAAGCAATACGGAAACATTGGTCTTAAGTGACATGTTGGATCAGAGGGACTTAATAGAGACATACAGACCATTTCATCCAAAAGCAACAGAATACACATACTTCTTAAGTGCACATGGAACAAGCTCCAGGATAAGTCATGCATCGGGCCACAAAGCAAATCTTAATAAACTTAAGAAAACTGAAATATAAAGCATCTTTTCCGACCACAATGGTATGAAAATAGACATCGACTGTAAGAGGAAAACTGGTAAATTCAAACATGTGGAGATTAAACAATGTTACTGAACAACCAATGTGTCAACAACAACAACAACAAAATCAAAGGAGAAATAAAAAAAAAAAATACTTTGAGACAAATGAAAACACAGCATACTAAAACTTGGGCAGCAAAAGCACTCCTAAGAGGTTACTTGGACAAGGAAGAAAAGTCTCAAACAACCACCTTTACACTTCAAGGAACTAGAAGAACAAACCAAGTCCAAAGTTAGTAAAAAGAAGGAGATAATAAAGATCAGAGCAGAAATAAATGAAATAGAGAGTAAAAAGACAATAGAAAAGATCAATGACACTAAAAGCGGTTTCTCTGAAAACAAACAAAATTGACCAACCTTTAGCTACACTCACAAAGAAAGTAAGGTCTCACAGACAGAAATGAAAGAGAAGTTGCAACCGATACCACTGAAATACAAAGGATCTTAAGAGACTACTATGAACAATCATATGCCAAGAAATTTGACAACTTAGAAGACATAAGTTCCTAGGAATATACAACCTACCAAGACTGAATCATCAAAAGACAGAAAATATGAACAGATCAATTAATGTGTAAGAAGATCCAATCAGTAATCAAATACCTCCCAACCGACGGAAGTCCGGGACCAGACAGCTTCACTGGTGAATTCTACCAAACATTCAAAGAAGAATGAATAAGAATCTTCTCAAACTCAAACAATGAAGAGGAAGAAACAGTTGCAAACTCATTTTCCCAGGCCAGCATTACCCTGGTACCAAACCAGACAAGGATGCTACAAGGAAATATTACAGGCCAATATCCCTGATAAGCACAGAGGCAAAAATCCTCAATAAAACATTAGCAATACAAATTGAACAACACATTAGGAGGATCATATACCACAATCAAGAGGGATTTATTCCAGGGCACCTGGCTGGCCCTAGCTGGCTCAGTCGGTCAAACAGGTAACTCTTGGTCTTGGAATTGGGAGGCCTACATTAGGTTAAAGATTACTTAAAAATAAAAAATATAGGGGCACCTGGGTGGCTCAGATGGTTGAGTGTCTGCCTTTGGCTCGGGTCATGATCCCAGGGTCCTGGGATCGAGCCCCACATCGGGCTCCCTGCTTGGCGGGGAGCCTGCTTCTCCCTCTCCCTCTACCATTCCCTCTGCTTGTGCTCTCTTGCTGTCAAATAAATAAATAAAATCTTTAAAAATATATATATATATATATACATATATATATTAAAAAAAGAGGGATTTATTCCAGGCATGCAAGTATGGTTTAAATCTGTAAGTCAATCAACATGATACATCACATTAACAAAACAAAGGATACAAATCATGATCATCTCAATAGATGTAGGAAAAGCATTTGACAAAATTCAACATCCATTTATGATAGACACTCTCAACAAAGTACATATAGAAGGACGATACCTCAACATAATAAAGGCCATGTATGGCAAGCCCACAGCTAATATCATACTCGAAGAAAATCTGAAAGCCTTTCCTCTAAAATCAGGATCAAAAACAAGGATGCCCACTCTTGCCCCTTTTATTCAACACAATATTGGAAGTCCTACCCTGCACAGTTAGGCAAGAAAAAGAAAAGGCACCCAAGTTGGAAAAGAAGAAGAAAAACTGTCACTATTTGCAGATCTTATTATATATAGAAAACCCTAAAGTTTCCCCTAATGATTTCTTTTTTTTTTTTCCCCTAATGATTTCAAAGTATGTTAGAGCTAGTCGAATAATTCAGTGGAATGATAAAAAATCAATATGCCAAAATCTTGTGTGTTTCTACACACGAGTAACAAGGTCTCAGAAAAAATCAAGAAAACTATTCTACTTACAGTTGCCTCACAAAGAACCAAATAGCTAGGAATAAATTCAACCACAGAGGTGAAAGACCTGTAAACTGAAAGCTATCAGACATTAATGAAACAAAGTGAAGCATATATAGAGAAATGGAAAAAATTATTAGTGCTATCAACTGGAAGAAATAACATTGTTAACATGTCCATACTACACAAAGCAACCTGTAGATTCAATGCAATCTATCAAAATTCCAATGGCATTTTTCACAGAAACTGAGGAAACAATCCTCTAAAATTTGTATGAAGCCACAAAAGATCCAGAGTAGCCAAAGCAATCCTGAGAAAGAACAAAGCTGGAGGTACCACAATTCCTGATTTCAAACTATATTATAAAGCTATAGCAATCAAAACAGCATAGTACTGTCATTAAAAACAGACACACAGATCAATGGAATAGAGAGCCCAGAAATAAAAGTCAATTTACAACAGAGCCAAGAATGTACAATGGTAAAGGGACAGTCTCTTCGGGAAGTGGTATTGGAAAAAAACGACAGCCACATGCACAAAAAATGAAACTGCATCACTATCTTATACATAACAAGAACTATTTCAACATGGATTGAAGACTTGAGCATAAGACCCCAAACCATCAAACTCCTAGAAGAAAACAGGCAGTAAGATCCTTGACATTGGTCTTGACTTATGGTGTCTGCTCCGAAAAATCACTGCCAGCCAAAGCAAAAACAACCGTGACTATGTCAGATGAAGAAGCTTCTGCACAGCAATGGCAACGATCCACAAAATAAAAAAGCAACCTACCGAATGGGAAAAAAAAAAAAAACTGCAAATCATCTGTTAAAGGAGTTAATATTCAAAATCTATAAAGATCTTCTACAACTCAACAGCAAAACAATCCAATTAAAAAAATGGGCCAAGATTTTGAATAGACATTTTCCCAAAGACATACAGATGGCCAACAAGTACATGAAAAGGTGCTCAACATCTCATCATCAGGGAAATGGGAAATCAAAACCACAATGAGGTATCACCTCACACCTGTTAAAATGGCTAGTATCAAAAAGACCAGAAATAAAGAGTGTTGGCGAGGATGTTGAGAAAAGGAGACCCTTGTACCATGTTGGTGGGGATGTAAATTTGTGCAGCCACCATGGAAAACAGTATAGAGGGTCCTCAGAGATAAAAAAAAAAAAAAAAAAAAAAGACATTATCCAGCCATTCCACATGTGGGTGTTTCCATGAAGAAAATACTAAATTAAAAAGATGTGCGAACCCCCATGTTCACTGCAGCGTTACTTATAGTCAAGATTTGAAAACAACTAAGTGCCCACTGATGGTTGAATAAAGAAAATGTGAGGGTGTGGGGGGTGTGTGTGTGTAGTGGAATATTATTCAGCCTTAAAAATAATGAAATCCTGCCATTTACGGCAACATGGATGGGCCCAGAGGGCATTATACTTCGTGACATGAGCAAGATAAATAACTGTATGATCTTACTTAAATGTGAATTCTTAAAAATAAAACAAAAACAGACAAACAAACAAAAAAACCCCGAGGCTGGTTGCCAGAGGTGGGGGTTGGAGAGTGAGTGAAGGGGGTCAAAAAGTACAACTTCTAGGTAAAAAATAAGTCCAGTGGTTTACTGTAGAGCACAGTAGGTAGAGTTAATACTGTCTATGTGACAGCTGCTAAGAAGGTAGATCTTCTACTTTCCCAACAAAAGAAAACATTTGTAACTATTTGTGGTGATGGCTATTAACCAGATTTACTGTGCTGATCCTTTTACAACATATACAACTATTGAATCCATATTTGTGCACCTAAAACTAACATGTCATTTATCCCCTAAGATTTAAAAAAAAAAAGCAGCAGAAGTGGCAGAAGAGAGGGTCCAAGAGAGGCAGCGTGAGGAGGCTGCGTGGGACACGGGTTCTTGCCTTCAGCCTCCAGACAGACCCACAGCACATGGGGACCTACAGAATTGTGAGGTAAATTTGGGTCGTTTAAGCCACTACGTTTGTGCTCGTTCATGACATTGGCCCCAGAAAGCTAACGCACCGCGTCTCAGGAGAGCTCAGAGAAGTGAAACCTCGAGGGGTAAGAGGGCAGCTCTCTGAAAGCAGATGAGAGACGCGGCTCTCAAGTAAGGAAAGCTCTCGTCAAGGTCCGTTATGTAGACCTAATGCATCAAATGCTGGGATATCAGAACTGGGGAATAACCGTACGGCATTGGAAAAGGTCCAATTAATAAAAGGCAGACTCACTGAAAAGACTGACACCAAGAACAGCGGTGGGTGTGGGGACAGACACTCGTCACACACTCCAGGCTGGGGGGTTGGGACGCAGGCATCCGATGTTTGAACGGCGTCCGCAGTGATTTAGGGTAGACAATTTCAGGACAGTACTTAGAGGGAGACTGATACGTTTTGTTAGAATCATAATATATTTTGCTGTCTGAAGGCACTCATTGCTATGGGAAAAATGTTCATAATATAGAAAAATTAGGCTACGAAACCGTGTGCTGCGCTTTTATAAAGAAAATAGGTAGAGAAAAACACTGGAAGGCAAATTCTCAAAATGCTAAATGTATACTGGGTAATGGAATTACAAATTATCGTTTCTCAAACATTTTCCAAGTTGTCTGCACTAAGTATGTAATCAGGAACAAATCTAGTAAAAATATTTGAGGTGGACCTGTACGGTTTCATGTAGCAGACCATAAACTACTGGGGTTAATTACTTGCAGAGGAGGTATGGGGTGAGGATGTAATTAGGAAAGTTTTGACTTTTGAAGGCAGCCTTAACCTTGTGTAAACATATGGGTTATCAACCAGGTCTGGAATGACGCCAAGACAGAAGAGGTCTTGGGTGCAAAATTTCTGAATAGTTAAGATGTGATACACACACACAATGTAATATTACACAGCCATAAAAAATGAAATTTTGTCAGTTGCAACATGGGTGGAGCTAGAATATTACGCTAAATGAATTAAGTCAGAGAAAGACAAATAGCATATGATCCCACTCATAGGTGGAATTTAAGACACCAAAAAAAATGAGCCAAGGAGAAAGAGACAAACCAAGCAACGGACTCTTAATTATAGAGAACGAACTGACGATTACCAGAGCGGGGATGGAGGGAATAGGTGATAGGGATGAAGGAGTGTACTCATCTGAAGAGCACTGAGAAATGTATAGAATTGTTGAATCACTCTGTCGTACACCTGAAACTAATAAAACACTGTATGGTAACTATTCTGCCATTAAAATTAAAAACTTAATTAAAATTTCTGAAGGCACCCAAACTCAGTAATCCAGGTAAATATCTTAATGCAGTATTTGAAAAACTCAAAATTAATGCAAAAAAAAATCCAGGATGAACAAAATACCAAAATTTTAAATACAGACAGGATCCATGTTTGATCCACGATGGCTAAGATGGACCACGTTTCCAACTCATTTTGACAATGATTTTCTAAGACACAGACTCTCACAGTGTGCTTGGTCCTGGGCCCAGCAGCCTCAGGATTCCCTGGGAGCAGGTTAGAAATGCTGGCAAGCCCCAACACAAGTTACAGAATCAGAAACTCTGGGGGTGGCGCCCAGGAATCAACGCTCCGTAAGTCCCTCCAAGTGAGAAGACCACTGTGTTATGCAACAGTTAGGGGAATGAACAGCAATGCTGGTAGAAAATGTATTTCATGCTGACTTTTCCAAAGACAACATTCAGTTGAGTGTTTGCTAGGAGGCTGGCCCGATGCTAAGCTCCTTGCATGCCTGGGGCGCATATTTAGTACCTGGGTTTTATAGAGAAGGAAGGGGCCCTTGAGCAGGGTTAGGTACACTGCCTGGGGTTGCCCAGCAAGGACACGCAAGGACACGGGAGACCAAGGAATGGCATCCAGATCTGCCGGACTCGAACGTCTGTTTTGTTAGCCTCCGTGGAACCATCTACGCAGGTGGCAAAGGGCAAAGAAGCAGAAGCAGCAGAGGCCTGGGCTTACCCTCTGACTCGGACTCCTCCTCATCCTCCTCCTCCTCCTCCTCGTTGCTGTCGTCCTCACTCTCTTCCTCTTTGGCGATTTTCTGCCGAGCACTCTTAAACACGGACTGTAAGACGATCGAGTCTTCGTAGATCTAAAGGGTCATAGGGGCACCGGTTAAAACCCGCTAAGCTGAGGACGCAAGATGCTCAACCACAATGCGCTCTTCTCTTCCTCGAGGAACACACCTGCTTTGTTATACGTGAATCCTCTTAGAAACACCAGTGCTAGCTTTTATGCTTGCAGGAAACCCCATGGGAAAACGCTGAACTCAAACACAGACACACTGATTCTTCTGGAAAAAAAGTCCATTTGTGGTTGAAATAATTTGTGTGTGTGTGCATGTGAGTACGCACATGGGCATATATACTTAGGGAAGGATGGGCTTCCGTAAGAGAGCCTCTCGTTTTTGACAACCAAAGGAATATTTAAAAAAAACTACATTTCTTATTTGAGTTGTTCTATCAAATACTCTGGTAAAGGAACCTCCTTTAAAATGCAAATGCCCTAACAAAATGGCGGCTCTTCTTTATTATTGGTTTACCCGCACTGGCTGTTACTCCTTGAATCAATACTTCCCTTTTAGTGTCTGCACATACCTGAGCACAGCCCTGTGGAGTTGCTAAGATCTCAAGTTCAAAAATGGTCCCTTTTCTCAAAGAATTAAAAATAGAAGTTACTATATGATCCAGCAATCCCGCCTCTGGGTATATACCCAAAAGAGCGGAGAGCAAGGTCTCCAAGGGAGATTTGCACACCCACGTTTACAGCACCATTATTTATTCTTAATAGCCAAGAGTGGAAGCAAACACAGGGTCCACTGGTAGAGGAACAAAATGCAGTATATAAGGAAAATGAATTCTTCAGCCTTAAAAAAGGAGAAATCCTTTCACCTGCTATAAGGATGAATCTTGAGGACACTATGCTGAGTAACATAAGGCAGTCACAAGATGACAAATACTGTCTGATTCACTTCTATGAAGTATCTAAAGTAGTCAAATTCATAGGTTCCCAGGGACGGGGCAGGGGGGGGTGGGGGAACGCTCAAGGGGGAGGTGTTTCATGGGTAGAGAGTTTCAGCTTTATCAGGTCAAAGCATTCTGCAAATCTGTTGCATAATAAAGAGAACATACTTAATATTGGACTGTACCCTTAAAAATGATGAAAAGGATACATTTTAGGTGTTTCAACAAATAATAAACCATGGGAAACAATGGCCCCAATTCTAGAACAGAGTCTTTATTGTAAAGAGGAGCCACACGGTCATGAAGGTGACAGGACACCCTGGAGTGAGCACCACAGGACATAGTGCAAGGGGGACAGAGGGTGGGGAGGGGTCCTGGGATGGGGCCGCGGGGGCAGAATTTGCCAGAAATCAAAAATTCAGCTGGATAGTAACAGGTGAGGAGGAGTCCATCAGGGCTGAGAAAGGAGGGGGGCTTTTTAGGGAAGGAGACCAAGTGCATGCATCTGGCATTGCGCCAAGGTCAATTTCCTGGCGATGACTATGGACTGCGTTAGGCAAGATGTTGCTGTCTTGTGACCATATAAAGGGCCTGTAGACTCCGTCTGTCCTATGTCTTGCAACAGCATGTATATCTGGGGAAGCACGTGTTCATGGGGCCAGTGTGATTGGACCATGAACTGTTTAGGGTGAGAAGTAGCAGAAGAAGGAGACTACGGCACCAGAGTAGGGTATGACTTTGGAAAGCAGCCTATGGAGACAAAACTTGTTCTAGAACCTAATAGCACATGGTGGGTAGTAGATGGGCAGGAAAAGGCGGTGGTGAGAGAGAGAGAGAGCAACTAGTCCCCAGGATGAACGGAGAAGGAAGCCAGTTAAGAGGCCATTTGTGACTCTACTTCACGCACAAGATGGGGTGCGGGCAGAAAGCGAGGCTGTGGCACGGGAAGGGGCTGGGAGTAGGTTATGAAGATCCCCCAAAATCTATTCAGGGCCTGCAAGTGGTCATTCACAGAAGATACCCTCGTTGACTCTTGTTTACCCTCTAGGTCCTGGCTGTCCTTTTAGCATTCTTTCAAGAGTGTCTCAAATACAGAAGGCGTGCGTTCGAGAACTAGTGTTTCGACAAAGAGACCACCACTGTAAACCGGAAATGTACCGTCTTTTCAGAAAAGACCCATGCGAGGATTCTCATGTTCTCCAGTTTAACGACTGGAATGGACAGGAGGGTGGGAAAAAGAGTAAGATCCAGAGAGAAGCTTAAGGAACTTATTGGCGGCTTGACATGGATACTGGGTGGACCTCTCCTTCCTTCTTCATGACACAAGAGCATTGGGCTGGAAATACAGATGGGGAAAAAAGGCGTGCCTACAAAAGGGGACTGGAACTCAGGTGTCATTAAAGTGAGAGTATCCTCCCCCTAGTTATTCTCATCAATTGAGTGTCACTTACTTATGCACAGTAGACAAGGGGAGTTCTTTATTACAGTTGGCTTGATAAGCATTTTCTGTAAGCAATTAGAGACAGTGGGTCTTTTTTTCTCTAGATGTATTTTTCGTTTTGTTTTGTTTTAAAGCACAGTAGTTTCACTTCCTGATGCAAGGTTACGGTCAGAAAAACGGAGATGAATATAATCAAATACACGGTCTCGACAAAAGCAAAAACTGTACCTCTAGCCTTTAAGCATTACACTAAGTGATTTCCTGGAATTCCTCCTCTAATTAGAAGCCAAGCCTTGAAGGAAAGCACAAATAGGAGCTGGCACAGCTGGTACAAAGAGGCTGGCCTTCATTTGAAAGTGCCAAAGCCTCAATTTACTTACATGCTAGCATACGATGTAGGCTTTTCTTTCTTATTTTTGATTCTCCCCGGGGGAGAGGCAGTGATTCAAACAGCAGAAAAATGAAATCTATCAAAGTTCAGAAGCACAGGTTAGGTTCTACATTTTTCAGACAACTGAAGACATACCTGGGATCCCTCCAAGTTGAATGTCTGAGCATTGTGACAGAGAAGCATGACATCCTTCTCCAGGTCACCCAGGCTCCGGTACTTGTGATTACGAATTCTTTCCTAATGCAAATTTTGGATAAAACATAGGAAAGAAGAAAAAAAAAAAAAAAAAAAAAAGCCAACAATCATTACTTGGTTAAAAAAAAAAAAAAGCCTGATTTGATTTTTCCTTTGTCTTCACAGCAGACAGCCCTGCCGGGGATACGGGAGTCAACAACTCCAGGGGGTGCCATTCAGAGAGCCCACCCTCCCACAGGTGTCCCTTCTTGTAAGGGGGAAGGAGCAGCACAGGATGGAACATAAGAACAGCAAAAGGATGGGGGGGAGGAGTCGGAAACTTCTTAAATAAAATGCAATATGTTACATTATGAGCTCTCCACGTAATTAAATAAAATACACGGAAAGGCCCAAGGATCTCCCCGCCATTTTGGTGACAAGCCCTAGATTGCGGGGGGAGGGGGGGGGATGTCCATGGTGCTCAGACAGGACGCCACTGCCCAGTCCTGAGTGTCATCATTTCAACAGCTTCACCCTTCTTTTTATCAAGCGTGTAAACAAAATATCTACCTTTATTTTTTTGAAATCCACCGGCTTCCTAATTAATTCATAATATTCTGGCAATTCTTTCCTTGAAGGTAACTGAATGAAGACTTCACTGAGCTGCCGCCCTGAACTGTAGGGTGGGAGAAACAGACAGACACAGATCCGGTCATACGTTACCAAGGAAAGCATTTATGTCAGAAAATGCCCAAAAAGCAAACGGCATCCCCCGGCCTACAGACGCGGGGCCCTTTAAATCAAGAAAAATCCCACAAGTGTACTGAAGCTGAACGCTCCCTGCGCTAACTCCGAAATCACATTAAAATGCCATCAGAGCTCCACTTCTGTCCACTGTGAGTTCCTCCTTCGGAGGGAACGTGGCTCTGCTTTTTGACAGAAATCTTTAAAACGTCCTATTCAACCAACAATTCCATTTTTAAATGAATAATTGAGTTGGTAAAAAAAAAAAAAACAAAACAAAACACAATGGCTTTATTTCCATATTCCTTTGTCTTCAAACTCCCTGTATATTTAGAAAGTAGTATGTTAGAATATACTCCGGAAACTCAAATGAAAAGCCTTTGTGTGTCTTTCTTTTCTGATTCCTTTTAGAGTATTTTACACGCTGTGAACCATGCGTACCTTTATTAGTATTTGCCAGAGGAGCCCCTTCAGATCGCCTAACTGCTCTCGTGTGCGTACGGAGCCACTTGGGCAGGAAAAAACTAACTTATTCGTGCAGATGCCTCGTGTGTCTGGGATTAGTGCGGTACCCTCCCTCAAACCCGTGGTAGCTTTATTTGAAAGCACATTCGATAGCAGCAAATGCTTCGCGACTTGTAACTTTGAAAACCAGTCTCTAAAGCACTGTGAGCTTTTAACATCACTTAAGAGTACTGGAAGCAGGCACGGTTACAGGAACAAAGATATTCATAATTTAGGTTCGGGATTCTAACATCTGATTTGGCCTATCCACATCCAATGGCAGCCTGTGAGGTATGGCGGAGTCATTTTTCACAAAAATCTCGCTTCCCTTACGATGCAGTCTCTACTTCCTTTGTGAAGGCACACCTACCAAAAAAAAAAAAAATAATAAAATAATAATAAACCTAAATCCCTGCCATGTAAATTCTGGAAGGTGAGTCCAGGAGTGTGCAAGCATGCTAGAAGCTGTGGCTAAGAATGAGGGACAATATGCTGTTTTAATCCACAGTCCCAGTTGTGTAATTAAAAAATATTCATAATGACAGTTATCATAAAAGAGGCATGCGCAGTAACTCAGACGGTTGCTTAGCAACCAGTGGGGACGATGCTGAAGAGCATAGGGGCCTCTGCATAAATTAACCGAAAATCCTCTGTCAAAGGAATGGGCGAGCTTTTCTGTTATGCTGGGTCTTGGCTTTATTTTTTTTAATACATACAGGAGCCTCACAAATATGGAAATCAGGGGCACACACAAGGGGTTTAAGAGCCTGCAGCTTAACAGGGAATTGGATTTTTGGGTTACCGTGGGAAGAACCAAGGAGCGTCTCCCACCCTGTGGCCACCCCTACCCCCCTTTTCCGGGCTGATCGATGCATTTGTACCTCCATAAATTATTACCACAGAGTATGTGACGACAACTGGTTTATTGACTATCACCTTCACCACAGGCCCACAATGTCTGCTTTGTCTCTTTTCCTACCATTCTGAGGTTTATACACACACACATTTTACCTGCTTGAAAAGGAGTATCTGGAAGGCAATTTAGAGGTATCAGTTTTTCTATTTCTATCCGTGTCTTCTCGACAATCAGGAAGTCAGACCTCTTTGTAATCTCAGATTGAACACCTGACCCTCAGTGACATCTTCACGCTGTCATTTTGTACATTGCCAACAGATGGTGTCATTTTTCTATTGATGGATTACAAGGACATCTGTGCTTTGTACACCTGTGACGGACGGACTCTCGGTTTCAACTGTGCTAACTGGTGAAATAAGAAATAAGCTGTTTGCACCAAGAACGTGATAAAGCGCTTCCAAATGGGGGCAAAATGGCCCAAACAATCTTGGTCTGATGTCCCTGCTCTTAGTCAGGTTGTGGCAATTCGAGACCCTGTGACGAGACAGGTCCAGAATTAGCTGTGCTCATAAAGGAGAGAGCTGAACGTTCTGAGACTCAGAAAATAAGACAAAATTTTGTTGATCCTGTTTAAAAATTAAGGGCTCACTCGACTCAATATTCCTGTCCTGCTACCTTTCTCCCATCTCCCTGAGGACAGAGGACAGGGGGCAAACAGAAGACCTGGAAGCTACTGGCAAAGACCTCTTGTGGTCTGCTGGTGCGATCATCATACAGACATCTCGGTCTGGCTTTCAAAGCCCTCCTCTGCTCATTCCCTGCAAACCCAGTCTATACTGATGACCTGACTCTTCTCGTCATGACAGCTTCTTTCCTGTGTGCCCGTGAAGATCGTGGTCAACCCCCACTTGCTTACTCATTTCCAGCCTCCATGCCTCCAACCATACTTCAAGAACCCATTCTCCATGCAAATGGGAAGAAATTCTTACTATCAAACTAACCTTTGGTACCTCCCTGCCCGGAACTTAATTCTTCAATGTACCTGTTTTTGTTTTTGTTTTTTGCCTCTTTTCCAAAGAGGGTGGGAACATCTTACATGCGGCCAAAAGCATCCCCCTCCCTGTCGGAGGAGTGGTTCTTTTTTTTTTTTTTTTTTTAAGATTTTATTTATTTATTTGTGAGAGAGACAATGAGAGACAGCATGAGAGGGAGGAGGGTCAGAGGGAGAAGCAGACTCCCCGCTGAGCAGGGAGCCCGATGTGGGACTCGATCCCGGGACTCCAGGATCATGACCTGAGCCGAAGGCAGTCGCTTAACCAACTGAGCCACCCAGGCGCCCTGGAGGAGTGGTTCTGATGACCAGCTTGGGCAGGAATGTCAGGACGACATCCAGCTTTAGGTGACCTATAGAATGCAGGGAGGTAGGGGCGCCTGGGTGTCTCAGGCGGTGAAGCGTCTGCCTTCAGCTCAGGTTATGACCCCTGGGATGGAGCCCCATGTTGGGCTCCTGTTCAACAGGGAGTCTGCTTCTCCCTCTGCTCTCCCCACCTCCTGCCCCCCACTTGTGGGCACACTCTCTCTCAAATAAAAAAGAATGCATCAAAGTAGAACCACTTGCTACCAACATCACTACAGTAACTTTTTTCCCCTAAATTAAAGGTTAAAAAAAATTAAAAAGGAAGTGAAACAGTCTGACAGTTTTGAATTCTTGGCATTTCTTTTTCAAACTTAAGCTGAGCAAAGGCTTTTCAACATACCTTTTCAAATGCTTCCCCCCCCCCCAGGGCTGGAAATTTTTTTTTTTTTTTTTTTTTTAAGTCCAGAACAATGGACTAATTGTACAATGGTTTGAAGAAGGTGTTCTGTTTCTGTTGAAATGCTTAACCTACCCCCCTGCGCAGGTATTTTCCATTATGTCACTTTGTACAATTTAAGGACTGTAAGAAATTGTTTGCTGGAAGAGTGCTGCTTCCCATGACCGAAGCGATACCCGCTTCCCTGCTCCCAACAAGGATTCCACTGATGGTCCGTTACTTCAGATCTATCTCATACAGAGATCTATCACAGAACAGGAAACGTGACCCCAATAAGGAACAACCTGGGTGGGGGAGGAGCATAACCTAAAATATAAAATAACCGTGCGCACTGCAGAGAGTTTCCAGGTGCTGGCCGACCGCAGACCAGGGGTTCCTCCCCACAGAGGTGAATGGACACAGGGACACGTGGCCCCAATGTCAGGGTGTGTGAGACGTAAGGGTCCCCTGTGTCACTGCGGGAATGGTGGTTTGCAAACCCCAAATGTACTGTTCGTAAGTGTGTGTGCACACACATGGGTACGCAGGCACACAGGTGAGGTTTACTTTGCTGGGCTTCACGTGGGAACCCCCTTCTCTCCCCTTACTTCTGCAAACCAAAGGACGCGCGCGACTTTCACGTCTGTACTCCTGGTATTCTAAAATGATGACAGCATACGTGAAGAACGTCCCATAAACATCAGCTTGCCCTCTGATTACATTTCAGGTATGGCACAAGACGGAGACGCTAGCTAAGAGACCGACTCCTTTAAAATGCTGGCTATTCTGCCTTCCCTGTAAACCCAAACCAAGAAGATAAGGTATTGGGTGAGGGGTTTTTGTTTCTGTTTTTTTTTGTTTTAGGATTTTCTTTTTACCTGCCCAGGCTGATCTGTTGACAAGCATGGATAATGGATACTTTTGAAAAAAGAGAATTTAGCTAACATTGAAACAGCCCCATGTTTACACTTACTAAACAAAACCTATCATGCCTGCATTAAAAAAAACAATGATGTCATGATTTAGAATACCCACTTGGGGTTGCAAGGATTTTACAAAAAAAAAAAAAAAGTTACTGCAATATGGAATCAAACACAGGAAATCTTTTGGGATGACAACTTTAAAAAAAAATTGGATCAACATTGGAGGGCAGTAGGTGAAAGCATGCTGTTGCTTTTCAGGGTCAGATTCTGGTGAGGTTTCATACAAACCACATAAAAATACACCTGAAACACAGTAGCACCCCACCTACCCCAGAGAGCCCCCCGAGACCCGAGCTAGGCACGAAACAGGTGTGAGAAGCACCTGCGCTCCGTGTTCACTACTGAGATCTCTCACCTGAGTCTTACGGAGTATTGATCGATAACTGATCGATAATGCCTAACAAGCTTGGAAACCTGAAGAATACGGGAGGTTATGGCAAAACAGAATGCGATTGGGGTAAGCTTGCCTTTGGCAGTGGAAGCCGTGGCGGGTACAAATCACCCCACGGGTTGTGTTAGGACGGCAGATACAGGAGGTGCCTGAGGTGTCAACAGAAATAAGGTTACTTCAGGTTAATGCAAGGTAAGCGCCCCGACGTTAGCAGTTGATAAAAGGCTCACTCAGCTCAGTAGGAAAAGCAGCAAAGGTTTATACCCTGCTGCGTGGTTCTATTTCTGGTGATCCACTCTAGGCTAATAACACACGTGTGTGAGAGAAGTATGTCCATATAACAGACACATACATACATGAATGATGTTCACCACAGCATTATTTAGAATAACCAATTGAAACCATCCAGAACGTGTGCTGGGGAAAGGACAACAGAACGCCAGAGAGTCTGAAATTACGAATTCAAAGATGATGCCTTGAAGAAGGGAGAAATCCTTGCTAGGACCTTCAGTAAAAATAAGTAAATAAAAGAACACAGGATATCAAACTGTAAAAGCAGTACAACCACAACTAGGTTTTTAAAAAGTCATAAACTAAGGACCACAAGGAGATATGCCAGAGCATAAATAAATATTCACAACAATGCACTCTGATTCAACGGAAGGATTTACACTCTAATGTAATTTGGAACCATATCATTATCCGTAAATAAAGTAGGTCTCAAACACTTTTACTGGGCTACCTTCTTTGAAAACATGCTCTAAGTCAAAAATCTAATCTAATTTTTTTCCGGGGAAACGATATCTAAGGGGTATATGACCAACTTTCACCAACTGGCACCTTTTAATTCTACCATAATAAAGCCAAATAAATAGAACAGTAGAAGAGAATAATTACATAAAATTTATAATGTATCACAATCCTCAGAATCTACTATACTGTTAAGTTCCTATTTATTTCTTCAGGTTTCTCTCCTCAAACTTACTACTACAAATCAAAGGTGCTTGTCAGGACGTGGGATTCTGAGAATATGATTTCCTTGCTTAGACAAGCATTTTGAGGAAACTTTGAGATCTATCACCTATCCCTTGACTCTTTTAGAAATACTGACCCAGGATGTCTGGTTGCTTCCCTCCTTCCTCTCACCCGACATTTCCTAAGAGCAGGTAGAAGTATCAAATCCTAACTGCACACCTGTCCACCTGTGACCTTGGTCAGCTACTTCACCAGTCTAGGTCACGTCATCCTGAAGACCTGGACAGCACTCAAAGAAAGCCTTCCTTTCAAAAGGCAAGGACCCACCTTCCCTTCCCCGGAGTATTTTATTCTGGGATCCGACCCTTTGTCTCTACTTCGTCATGGTAAAAACACTTCAAAGCTTTTGGCTGAAATGTGACCACACTCAAAAGCACAACACTGTCACAGGCAAACAAAATCAAATGCCTCCCCACCTGAGCCTCAAGTCCCATGTGTCACTTTGTTAGAGGGGTGGGTTAAAGGGGGGCACCGGAGGGCTGCTCTGTCCTGAGTTGCTATTTCAGCAAATTCCTAAGGAAGATGTAGGACGTGTGATTCTAAGGAAGGAGGCAGATTTTCTCCCCATGAATATGCAAGAACATATATGCCCAATAACTGCCATCTTTCAGAGCAATCCGTTTTTTATTAAAATGCTTATAGAGTGGCTTTAAAGACCGTTCTATCAGCCTGTAAGAAAACCCGCCTTGTTATCCAGCTGGGACTCCTCCTCCTCCCGCAGAGAGAGGTCATTTATGTTGGTATCGGTCTGCAGCTCTGAGAGGCAGAGACCCTGCTCTCCCCGGCCAGACTGACCCTGGAAGCCTCGGGAGGCCTTCTGCGCCTTGGAAAGCAGACAGGCTAAGTTTATTTGTGGGCTGCCCACTGCTTTATGTGGGTATAATTGGCGGAGCATCATAAATAAGTGTCAAGTCACCAGGAGTCCAAGTAGCCTTTTCTACTAAACATGTGAGAAGTAGCAGTATTTGTCATGAGGGAAAAATAAAGTACTGAAATCCACATTTCCCTGAGCAAATTCTCCCTGGACGAAATGCAACTCCTGAGCTCCAGGTCGGCATTTCCCAAAGTGTGCTCCATGGAACACAAGCTTAATGGATTTTTAACGGGTTTCCCTGGAAAAGGGGGTTTTGTTGGTCGAAGGAGTTTGGGATGCACTGGAATGAACCTCAATAGGTTACTTCTGATCAGACTTCTCAGAGCCTCTAACTGCACCACCGGGGGATCTCCAAGAAGCTACAGGACTGGAGTTTGAGGACCCCAGTCTGGGGAGCACCCTCCCAGACAATGCATGAGGCCACGACCTCACCAGGCTGCAGCTACGCAAGATAAACTGTCAGCCCTGAGGCTGAGCCCCAAGTATCCAATGCAGGAAGAAAGGCTCTTCACCTCCAATGAAGATTTTCTTTTTTTTTTTTTTTTTTTTAAAGATTTTTTATTTATTTATTTGAGAGAGAGAGAATGAGAGAGAGCAAGCACATGAGAGGGGGGAGGGTCAGAGGGAGAAGCAGACTCCCTGCCGAGCAGGGAGCCTGATGCGGGACTCGATCCAGGGACTCCAGGATCATGACCTGAGCCGAAGGCAGTCGCTTAACCAACTGAGCCACCCAGGCGCCCTAATGAAGATTTTCTACAAGTGTGTCCACTTGGTCACACTACTATTTCTCGTCTAATTAGAGCTACTATATGCAAAAGTGCTTGCGCCCGAGACCCATAGTCCTAGCCTCCCTCCCCTATTTAAAGAAAGACACAATGTCTGGTGCCAACATTGCTAAAAATAAATTTCATCTCAAAGAGCTTCTTGGCTAGTCCTGAAGGGATAGTCAATACTAGCAACATAATCACAACCTCAAGGGCAGTTTACAGCCTTGGAGAGAAACTGGATTTCCTGGGAGGGAGGATGTCGGGCAGGGCAGCTGTGTGCGCATGCACGCCACCTGTCCTTCCACCTGCATTCCTGTGACGGGCACCACACTTACCAGAGACCCCCGGGGTGATCTATAGTTCTCTATCACGTCCGGTCTGCTCTGGAGTCTTGTCAATCACACGTCTGGGAAGTCACCTCTGTCCTCACACCCACCACCTTGTCCCACGCTTTGCCCCCTTCCCTTGCCCTGCGGGGTCCAGTCCTACTGGGATCCGCATGGTCGGTAGAGAGTCCTGCTTTTCCCTATCACCACGGTGGCCCATGCACAGGGGACCGAGTGCCTCTGCCGTCCACCCCTGCGGTCTACTTGGGGGTCCCCACTCTGCACACGAGTAGACCCGATGCCTTCGCCGCTACTTGCGACCCTCCCCTCCCTCCCCGTACACACCGTACTCATACCGGGTACGTGTTCTTCCTTCGTAGCTCTTCCAACTACGCTTTAAGGCATTCCACTGGATTCATTTCTACCCCATTCTCAGTACTCGCACAGAGACTGGCATGGAAAATGGTCAGTGCTTCTGAACACATGAAAAGAACTTTCAAATTCTGTTCATCCTAATACAAGCTCTGAACAACACACATCATAAACTGGGGTGTATGGAAAAAAGCAGCGTACATGACAGTAAGGGACGAGAAAGACTCCAGAGCCGGGACAGAGGAAATGTCAAGCCCCTTGCTATGGCTCTGGAAATCATAATTTAAATGTGTCTTCAGTAAAAATATATGTATCTAGGTCCCAACTACATACAGCCCTATCACCTCCACGAAAAGCCCAGACATGACATGGGAGGCTTGCAAAACTCTTTAAAGTTGCGATTAATCCACTTTCCACGGTCACACGACCATTTTGATGGAAAGGAGGGAGGAGCTTATGTCTGTTCTTGTTTACCGGGTTGGGCGTTTAGCCACATCACCCCATTTAGACCATAAAGCCTCCTTTCCATGTTGGGGTGGGCAGGGGTAGGGGTGGTGGAAGCTTTTATCCAAGTTGCTTCTTTATTTAAAGTAACCAAACTAATAAAGTCAAAGTTATTTGTAAATCCAGACTGAGTTCGGTCTCCTGATGCCGAGAACGGAACACAATTCTTGAGGTCCCCGCAGTACACACCGCGGTTAGAGTGTCTGGCTTCCAGGGCTGAACCCTGTTTCCGCAACACCAACAGGAATTACCAAAAAAGAAATAAGAAACAAAAAATCAACCATCTTGCACAACAGTCCCACCCCCACACAGACACGGGTAGGCACAAATCATTCCCACGTTTCATCGCCTTATCTGCGCGGCTGGGGATAGGTATTCATTCTGGAATGCGTTAGAGAAGCAGCTTCAAGGCCTCTTTCCTCCTGGCCCTACGCTGCTTCCTACACTAGCGAGGGAAAAAACGCGCTAAAGGATGTCACTGGGTCAACCGACACAAATGGAATAGGGACAGTCAAGCATCATACCAATTTTATTTATTTATGTTTTTAAGTTCAGGCTGACTGAAAGAAAAAACGTCCTCCGAGTAAGACTAGAAGCTCCTGACCCTGGGAAGTCCTGCACGTCGCCCCTCTCCCACGCGAACAACATCACCTCATTCTCCCGAAACCTCTAGACGGAAAGCACTTCTGCTTTCCACCCCCAGAAGCAAAGGCACACGAAGGTCAAAGGGCCTGGCTCGGGTCGCTCAGGACCAGGGGGCAGGTGCGGCGCACGTGAGGCCAGCAGCCAACCCGGGGCGCCAACGCTCCGCACGCGGCCCTTAACCCCAGCGCGCGCCACCGCCGCAGGCGCCCTTCTGGAAGCTTCCACGCCAAGGCAGCCCCAGGTGGGGAGGCCCGCGGGGGTGAAGACAGAGGCGCGTGGGAGGGGGAAGCGCCGCAAGCCCGTCCCCGAGGTGAGGCAGGGAGGGGGAAGGGCACTTAGAGCGCGGGTGCACCCAAGCTGAAGCGCGCGCAGACACCTTCGAAAGCCCTGGGGCGGGGGGGGGGGGGCGGTTTAGAGGATCCGTGCGCCTCCATCCCCCACCCCGAGCGGGGGCCGTCGGGGAGGGGGGGCGGGCACGCGGAGAAATGGGTGGCCGGCTCCCTCGGAGTCGGTCTGTGCGCTGCGCCAGGGGATACCTGTATTCAGAGACAAGGGGATACAAGACGGATCCTGACCTGTTTCCTTCTATTTCCAACTGAGAATTACCGGGCACCTTCTCCACGTTACACCTGTGGTAGAGTAGAAAGAACACCGGCGTCAGAAGACCTGGGTTCGAGTCCCGGCCCAGCTCTTCCTGCCACGGTGGGTGACCTTGGGGGAAGGCATTTCACTTTTCCAAGCCTCACCCCGCTCACCCACCTGCCTCGCCTACTCAGGGGACTTGGGGGGAGACCACGCGAGGTCCTGGGCGGAACCACACTCGGAGAAAACCACAGTTCTCCGGAAATGGGGGAAAACCCCAAAAAACGATTTCCTGGATTTCCTCACGTCTCTGAGACTTTTCCTGCTTCTCTTCAACACGTCAATGCCTCTTAACGCCGATGCCCTTTCCCTCTGCGCCTGTTCTAGGGGAGCATTAGGGCTCAGGGTCCATCCACTGCCCAGAAGCAGTACAAGGCAGCACTGGCTGGGGGGGGAGGGGGGCGGGGGGCGTGACCTCGCCCGAGTAGCTGTGACCTGCCCCTGTCCGAGCCTAGCCCCAGGACTTACCTCGAGAGCTGGAGCGCACGATGTGGAGGCAGCCACCGTAGGACGGCACTCCAGAGGACACCACCCGGGTAGCTGGCTCTGCCTCCCAGACCTCTAGTCTTTGCAAGTAAGTCCCTGCGACTGGAAAGGACCAGGAGCCACCACCTGAGGTCTCTGGCCCTTCCACGGGCCTCTAGGGAAGCCGCTTCAGTTGAGCCATCCTGAGCCTGCTACACTAGTGTCCCTTTGTGCCATGGCAAATAAAGCAGATACCGGGCGTGAGACTTTGCAGGAGAAACTACCCTCCCATCCAGACCTTACCCCAGGTGAGGACAGCACCCCCTGGCACGCAGCGCCTACGTGGGGCCGCCTAGAAAAATCCCTTCCTGGAGCCACTGCTGGCTCTTAGGAGGGCTCGAGGCATGGCAAGGGGGGGAAAAGCATATGCTGGGAGGAGCAGAGAGGTGGGGAAAAAAGAGAATGAGCTGGAATGTCTGAAAGAAGAGGGAGAACAGGAAGGGACATGATAGAAGACGAAGTTGGGAAGGTCATCAAGGCCGGACTATGGAAGACCACCTTTCCCGTGCTAAGAAGTTGGATCATCATCATCATCATCATCCGGTAGGCAAAGGGAAGCTGTGCAACGTTACCAGGGAGACGGGATCAGATACACACCCCAGAGAGACAGGACGAGGAGCAGACGGGAGGCAGGGGACACAGGCAGCAGGTCAGGCCAGCCAAGGGGAGGGCCTCCTGCAGAAGCGTGTGGGGCCACACAGAAGCCAGGGTGGCCAGGACAGATGCTTGTGTGTGTGGTGAGGGAACTTGGTATCTGAGTGCGTATCAGGAATAGGCATGGGGTCAGGAACGCTTTTTCTACTGTGCCTTTGGGATGCTGGGTTGGTGATTATGGTAACCACGGGGACAGAGAGGAAAAACAGACCACGGTGTCTCAGGACCTGCAGTGATGGAGGAAGAGAACGTGGCAACAAGAAATGCTATCTTAGTTTATAGAGCAGGATGTAAATAATTCGGAGAACGATGAGCAAGGTTCTGTGAGCTGAAACTAATGAAGATTGGAGATCACAGGGGATGCAAGACTCGGAACAAAAGAGATCCCGGCAGAATAATTTCGAATGATTCAGGTAAGGAGTACAAGGGGACAGACCTACCCAGGCCAGCTATCTGATCACCTTAGGTGGGGGAAGAAAAAAGGTACAAAATACCAAAACAACAATTAAAAAAGAGTTCAAAGAATAGAGTGATGTGGATTTGGTTTTAAACATCTCTGTTACTACAAATCCATTTTGGAGGGGCAGCAGGAACAGTGGTATGAACAGTCCACCCTGGATCGAAGCCTCCAGGTGGTGATCTATGCAGGAGAGCCCCTCTCCCTCCCTCTCCCTCCCTCCTTCTCCCCCCAGTAAATAATGCACTTCAGGTCAAGCACTTGAGAGGAAACCTTGGAACAAGGCAACATTTTAACAGGAGCCCATCCCTTCTGGAGAATGGATTGATGTGACGTGGACCTTCCAAGCCAGCAGCTCGGCCTTCCTCAAACGGAGGGAAACGCTACAGGTGACTTTGGGGTGTAGAGGAGGTAAACGAGGACACTTTGTCCTAAGGTTGGAGGTCTACCCAGTCTTTCTGTGGAAAGGTGCTAAAATGTAATGGAATAAAATGAAATGTTACCTCTCCTTTCCCAGGGTAAATGTCTTTATAATGATAGTAATTTTTTTTCTTCCTAAAAGTGACCCTAAACACAAGAAATGTCATTGTGTCCTCCTATAACGAGCTCACGTGATCCCTCCCTTCCCTAAATTCCCCTGGTCGGTCAGCTGTTGGAAGGAAGACCATGTGGTAGGAAGACTATGTCCTCCAACACATGTGTGGTGAGCCAGTGGGGTAAGTACTTTGAGGGTTTTTCTGTTTTGTTGCTGTTGTTTTTTCTTTACCCTCTGGCCCTATTCTGCAGTACAGGGCTGGAAATAAGGGAGGAATGCCATAAATATTTCCAGGATGAATGAATGATTTTCTACAACTGAGGACAGCTAGAATTCGGAACAAGGCAAGACTTTCCACCATTCTCAGACATGTCAACTGAGGCTTCTTAAAATTCACGGCAAGAAGAGGACAGTCCCTGTTCAGGGAGGACAGCAGAGCCTCAAGAGTGTCAGGGAGGAAGGAGCCCAGCGGTCACCAGCCCTGCCCCTACTTCCCACCGTGGGCCAGGGTTTCATCCACCATCAGACTGGCCAGACAGGTATCTCCTGCCTCGCCCACTGCTTCCCTGCGTCCGTCCTCAAAGCTGGCCCTGAAGTCCCAACTGTTGGCAGACAGCAGGGCCAGTCCTCCTGGAATGCTCCCACTACAGTCCTCAAACAATGGTCAGGGAGCGAGGAAATGACAAAACCTCATCTTGTTTCCAGATCCTTCAGGGATGAGAACAATGCTCAGATTTGAAAAGCAAAGCACGATAAACGTTGAACAAAAGCTACCAATGGGGGAGTCGGTGGAGCACAGGAAGGCACTTCAAATGAGTCCAAGTTCCAGGTGCAAACCAGTTACATCCTGAAGGAGTGTGTGGATTGCTTCTAATCATGTTTAAGAAATCACAAAGAACAGAAATGGAGTCAGAGGACGAGAAGAGTGTCGGTGTCCCCATGTCAAAATGAAAAAGGAAACTCGAGGCTGCTATGCTTGATGTGGACCCTCCGTTAAAAAAAAAAAAAAAAAAAATTTTAGGAGAAATTATTCAGATGCCACAGGGCTATTTAGGGAAGATAAATAACATCATTTGAGTACCAGTAGGGGGTCTCCTGGATAAAGTCTTGGCAGGCTAACCTCGCTTCATTTTTTCGGCAGGGTTTCTAGGTGGATAGACTGGAGAGGCCACGAATGTGCTCTCTCTTGGTTTTAGCCTTTCTTGATAGCCTTGGCAAAGGATAGATGAATGTGCATGA
This sequence comes from Leptonychotes weddellii, assembly GCF_054177405.1. Taxonomy (NCBI): domain Eukaryota; kingdom Metazoa; phylum Chordata; class Mammalia; order Carnivora; family Phocidae; genus Leptonychotes; species Leptonychotes weddellii. The sequence continues at coordinate 7,569,558 of NC_138382.1, forward strand.
CATGATAGCACTGTGAGTTTGCAGACGGTTAATCAACTTTAGGGATTACTGGTTACTAGATTCCTGTCAACCTGAAGTGATTTTTCAGGGGGCACAGGATAGAGACTGTCCTTTGCCCTTTAGAAGTTTCTCAACAACAGCTTTTAACAAATGTTCTGATGACCAAAAAAAAGAAAAAGAAAAAGACCTTAAGACTAGGAGCCATTTTTAAAAAAGGCCTAAAAATTAAGTTTTAACAGTAGACTAGAAAGATGGAACATGAATCAGTTAAACAGAACTGACCGGGGAAAGAATGAAGTCAGTAGATACAGTTCAAAAAAAAAAAAAAAAAATCAAATGCTTAGTTGAAGGCTAACCTTGGCAGCATCAAGTGACAAAAGAGCTTTCTGCATGTTTTGGGGAATGGAAGCTTTTCAACAAGTCCCATGTTCCATAAAGGTTAAGTCTGTGTCAGAGTTGCTGGAAAACGTTAATACACTCTTGAGTCATGGTAACAGAATATTGGTATCCAGCCCAAGGAAGCTAACCACCCTGTACTTAGCCATCAGAATACCTTTGGAATTCTGGATGCTGTATGTTCAACGGGACACTAAGAAAGCAGGATGTGCCCAAGGAAGGGGACCAGAACTGTGCACGTCTAGGTATCACTCAGCAAAGGGAGGGGTTTCAACCTCAAGGAGAACGTCCTGAGGTGGATACGTTGTTCACAAAGGACTCTTCTTGAAATGAGGAACAGGTTTACTCTCTGAAGATCCAAGGAGAACAAATAGCTAGACGACAGAAGGCTGAATCCATTTTAATATAGGAAATGACTATTGTGTTTAGAGGTATCCTTCAGTGTCATGAACTGCCCCCTAACACAGTGAACTAACTCTTGGGAGTGTCCACACACAGGATGGATGGTGGTCTGTCCAACGTGGTGTGGGAGACACACCCAGGTTATGGGAAGATGGACCAGGGAGAGCTAAAACCCTGAATCCCTCTAGAATCTTTCCCTTATCCAAGCAACTCTAAGCCACATCTCTCGACTTGGGACAGCTCTCTCTAGGAGACCCTACCCCTCACCACCTTGTTCTAGATCTCATCCCAGGGGCAGTTTTAAAGGGTTACAAATGCAGAGTAGGATGAATCCCTTTTTTAAAGAAATCGAGTCTGAGGTTAACTATTACATAATCTTACAACAGGATTTTTAAAAACCTCCTACAGAAACAGAAAACAATGCATAATATAAGTCAAAACAAATACTACTTAATTTAGGGAAAAGGATAGGAACGAGTAATAGCTGACCAGTAAGTACTACCTTCCGATAGCAATTACTGCAGAAGGATTTTACATTTGTGAATCACACAAAATTACTGGCTCTTTGGGGTCACGTTTTAAAAAGTACCCTCCTTAAAAAAAAAAAAAAAAAAAAAAAGGCCTGGCACTGAAAACAAAGGGAATAAATAGATGCTTAAATTATCCTAGTTCTTTATAAAAAAGAAAGCTACATCTGTCCCAGAATCATGCAAGAACTTTGAAAAAACTGTCTCATGAGAGCTAATTAATTCTTATATATCAGTTGAATATAGATGGCAGTTCTTATTTAATACACCGCTAATCCGTATGGCTGTCAGAGCCCTAACATTTGGCTGAGGTGATAGGAGGGAGGTGAGTGCTGGTATCTCAACACATGGAGGGGTGGGTACATTTCCCAGCAGTATTTTCTAAAACCAACAAAAATATGACAATGTATCCAATTAAGGCCCGCCTAATTTGAGAGCCTCCTACTTGAGAACCAAGTTGGGTAAGAGAAATAAAACACAGAAATATTCAGAATCTGTGCTTTTTCTAGATTACTAACACGAACAATCCATGAAACACGCAGCAGCGACTGAGTACGTGCTCCCTAGAATGCACCCAAATGTGGAAGCTGACAGGATGGGCCTTAGGAGGGTACTTTTTTTTTTTTTTTTTTAAAGATTTTGTTTATTTATTAGAGAGAGAACATGCAAGAGAGCACAAGCAGGGGGAGGAGCAGAGGGAGAGGGAGAAACAGGTTCCCCGCAGAGCAGGGAGCCCAATGCGGGCTCGATCCCAGGACCCTGGGATCATGACCCGAGCTGAAGGCAGACACTTAATGACTGAGCCACCCAGGCGCCCCAAGGAGGGTACTTTTTAAGCAAGGGTTAAATAAGTAATTGAAACCAGAGAATGGGGAGGAAAAAAAAAAAAGTACTTAAAGTCTGCATGCTAAAATATACAAATATTCTTTCCCTCTACAATACAAGCAGAGACATGCTCCATAATCAGTCCCAGTGAAACTGTGTTTTCTATTTTCGGGGGGGTGGGGAGGGAGGATGGAAATTCTATCAGCAAGGACACTTCCTTTCAAGGGCTCCGAGCTCCCTTTACCCACCTGATGAGCTAAAAGTAGTCGGAGAGGCTGATTATTAGCAATGAGACGCCTCCACCCGCTTGGCCTGTATTAACTCCTCAAACTCACGGAATGCCTCTCGAGGCAGCCACAGTCAATCCTTCCATTTCGTGGATGAGGCAAACCGGCTCAGAGAGGTTGAGGAAGGTGCCCCAGTGCCCCACAGGTAGTAAACGCTGGAGTCAAGACTCAAACACGGTAGCTGAACCCAGGCGCCTTGTGCCGTCAGCTACCTGGCTGTGCTTAGCTCAGGGCTAAGGGATGGAACCTCACATTCGGTGGGGGTTTTGAGGAGCGTGGTCAGCCCACAGCTAGGTGTTTCAGGAAGTCATAAACCCAAAAGGCTATGGAGCCAGCAGGTGGGAAAGGCACGATGACCAAGGGCCACCAGCATTCCACACTGGAAGGGTGGCAGCAGGTGATGGGGAGTGGGGGCACCCCAGAGCAGGAGAGCCCGTGGGGAGGGGCTGGCCACATCTCCACTGCCACCAATCGTGACCTTAGGGAAACCTGAGTAGAACGTAGCAAGATCTTTAGGTTTTTCGGAAAGAATGGAAAACACCTGAAGTGGATAGAAAATCTCGCCAGTTTCATGTGTTTGCTTGCTTGCTTTTTGTCCTCCCTTCCCCCACCGCAACAACATGAACGATAAAATCAATCAATCTGTTGGCAATATGTGGTCCACCAGCTGGTGACCTCTTTTACACCATTAAAGGAGGAGCGAGCCGTCACCTGGAATAAAAGGCCAAGCTTCTAAACCTCTTCTTGGCTCGTCTCAGTGTTCCCTGGGCCCTAGACTCACTCAGCAGGTCATCAACAAGGCACACCTGGGCAAAGTGACAGATGCTCCCTCCCCTGAGACAATGGCAAAAACGTTGGTGGCATATGCAAGAGTGACCCGACTTATTTTTCCTTGCACCAGGGGCTGATCAAATAAGGCATCATTGTCCAAGCTGGTTTCCTGGAAACCATTCCTGCCTGTGGCACATCTATTGGTGGGACTGGGGACAGATAGAAACTTGACAGAGTTATGGACTCTTGGTTTACAAAGAAATCTGCATGTTCACTCTGGTCAAAGAAACGGACTTGTGGCCAAATTTTCATTCCTTGGATGGCTGTCATTCCCCTGTGTCAATGAGCAGCTTTTCCAAACCCAATATAATGGGACTGCTCTTTGTCACCACTTCCGAAATATGCAAGGGGACGCACTTGAGAAAAAGTAACACCACCAACCAAAAAAAAAAAAAAAAGAAGAAACAAAAAGTAAAAAGAGTAAGCAAAAGATCTGGGACACAAAGAGGGGCATGAAATTCTGACTCTTTCACACACACCTCCTCCTGCCACTTTCCACCACTTCCGGAAACTCCTTAGGGATAATATAAGGAAGACCTAACAATAAAACCTCTGGGTGGAAAGTATTTTCTTTTTTATACTACTTCACCTTTATAATGAGGTTTTCTTCCTGGTATAAAACATGCACTAAGTCACAACGAAAAACTGAAATCACAACTTATTCATGTTAAACACGCCCAGGTGTACAGAGCAACACTAGTTAATGTAAAAAAAAAAAAAAAAAAAAGATTAGTAACCAAAAACTGATCAATGCCGCTATGCCATCCGGAGAAATACAGTGTTTAATTGTTTCCTATCGATTCTTTAATTGGAACGAGATGTGCTCTTCCTATGAAAACTGCATCACATGACTATCAAGCAGAAACCAAAACAACTACCCAAAATGTAGCCCAACTAGTTTATCTACTGTATCAGGCTGACCTACACAGGTCTGGGGATAATAGTGCCCAGCACAGATTTCTCAACATTACACTGAAAAGTTCCACGAACACGAGCTACATCTGCTGAAATGCCACGTCTAAGTAGTATCATTACGAAGAAGGAGAGGGTTTGAAACAAGCACTCAGACGTTCAAGTGTGTTGGAAGGAAAGAAGGAACGGCATTTTTGACGAAGCATCTGTTTGGTTTTTTCATCAGAGTCTTGACACGAAATATTTACCTTAAGTATGCTAGGATTCTTCTCTCCCTAACAACTCAGCCCAAAAGTATAATTTCATGCTACCATGCCAAATCCTTACCAAAAGGATGGTATTTCAGAGATCCTTAAGACTCGTCCTCCAGCTTAGGCTTTAATTTTGTAACCTAAACTCCTGTCTCCAAATATCTCAAATAACAGCCAGTAAAACAGCATCCTACATAGCAACGGCAGCCATTGTGAACCTGGCATAAGGTTGCGGACACCTTTGGGGCAAGAGCTGTGAAACCTAACTAGAAAGAGCCTTAACACCCCAGCGCGCACCTTCCTAAATCTTGCTCTGTGGCATCAACCGTACTCTTGGTGAAGATGATCAAGGGGTAGGAGTGAAACACTCACCTGTCCTTATAGTTTATCACAGTATCGATGATGGCGTTCATCTGCTTCGTCAGTTTGGGGGGATTTGGGGATAGTTTCTCAGCTGGAGGGCGGCCTCTTCTCTTCTTGGCCTTCTCCACGTCTTCTTTTGCAGGATCTTTATCCACATTTCTTCGTCTTTTTCGCTTCTTGAGCCGTACTTCCTCTTCCATTTCTTCCAAATTGCCGTCTTCAATGGCCTAGTGTAACAGGGAATGAAGGAGGAAAATTCAAGACAGGAGAATCACCAAGGAAAGTTTAAAAAGCCAACCTGAATAGTAAGAATAAAATTAAACTAACAGAAATAAAATAATAAAAAATAGAAGTTAACAGTAACCAGTCAGGTAAGAAGAGCAAAGACCACCATATTGAATCAATGCGTCTTTAAACCACGTCTAATCCGTGAACAAAATATGTTGAAAGCCGGAAACACTAATAGTGAGAAGAAATGACGATACAAAAAGAGCTATACATTTAAAGCTTCTGAAAGATAACTGAATCCAAATGAAATTTTAGCTCGATGTAAGAAAAAGACCTTAATTGCCTCATTACTGTAAGGGGGGCGGGGAATGGTAAAAAACAAAACAAAATGAGGGGTGGGTGAAGAAAAAAAAAAAATCCCTCTAAGAATACATCCTTACAATCATATAAGCTCTGACCCATCTTTGAGGTTTTACATCAATTTACTCATAATTCACAACATAAATCAGAATTCCATCCAGATTTTGTTCTAACGTAGCAATTGGTAAACAAGGAAACAGGAAGTACAAAGCCACGTTCCTGGGTAAACGCACTTAAATCATCTGATAAAGAACACACACACTCACAAACAACAAATACTTTTTTTTTCCAATTACCTGCAAACGCTTGCTTTAAACCAGAGCCAGCAGCACTAATGCAGAGAGATAATAAAATAGCTATAAAAACAACCAGGTATAAGAGAAACCTGTTCGTAAATGGCTAAAAAGATCCATGTGACAGACCCAGAAGTTTAAACTTTCTTCCCCCCCCCACCACCTGGTAAATCTCAGAACTTAAGAAAAATACAAAAAAACTGCAATGAAAAAAAAAATAGATAAAAAGACATTTGACCATTAAAAAGAAAATTTTTTTTAAAAAACCTTTAAATTACATTTCAAGACTGCTTTCTCACACAAAATAACTGACGTTGCTGTTTGTTTCTCCTGCCTCTCAATATTGCTTCCAGTATGCAAATGCTAATCAATCCTTTCTCGTAGCTGAAAGAGCCCTAATCATAAAGCAATTACCTTCATTTCTCCACAGCACCAAACATGGCTAATATTTATGATCATGTGAGTATAACAATCAATATAAAGAGTGATTACAGCTCAGACATAATTTCTTTCACTTGTGTACAATGCCTCCTGAAAAAGAAAGGTTTTATGAAGAAAACCTGGTGCAGAACACAAAACAACCTGACATGTGAAAAATGCTAGTGGGATTAAAAGAAGGTTTTCTGTGCATCTTTCCAATGTGCAAACCCATAGAAGCAACATGCACACAGACAAGAATCCTAAGGGACAGTCTGAGGCTAGGCCTTAATAATCAAAAGACAATTTCCATCACGACCCTACAGTGTTCAGATAACCACTATGAAGGAGGCGAGATCTGATGAGTTATGAGGAAAATAGAAGAAAAAAAAAAAAGCTCCACATTATTTCGTTAATATTCATTTGCCTAAAAGCAGGACACCCACTATACAGCTATAAACACACTGCAGCTAAGCAAAGATGAAGAAAAGGAAATTGTCCCGCAAATCTTGGAGACTGAACATGCTAATAATAAATACAGCATGCAAGGCTGTCAACAGTTAATGGTACTGCTCTCCTCAGGCACCCAGTTGCACACAGAAATACGGAGAACACCGGCTTTTGATGTGTTACACACCTACACATGCCTGGGATGTAGTTCTACTGAATCTTCAAGACGGCAACGAAAAAGGATATTTACCTTATCACTATCAGCAGGCCGGCTATCGGAAATCACAGTTAGTGGGGATAAAATTAACAAGCCAGCAAAGCAGCGAGCTGCTAGTCTCTTCATCAGCTGATCAGGAAAAAAAAGAGAGCTGGGGAAAGGCTATGTTTTCATATACAAGTAATTTTATTTTACTGAAGATTTAATACTGAAAGGATTGTGGATACTCAAATCTGCTGTTTCATTCTACCTACTACAAGGCCCGAAGCCTTCCTCCTTCAGCCTGTTTTAATATTGACAACTACTTATCATATTTTTTCCCCCTTATTATTCCAGGCAGCAGAATTAGAGATTTCTTAGCTCAGATGGTTTCTGATTCTTGCTCTCATTTTCACAATTAAGCCAATAAGAAAACAAATTAATATTCAAATTTATTTTACAAAATTAAAAACAATTTAAGCTTTTTTTTTTGGTATTTTAAACGTCATTTTAGTGCTTTAAAAAAATAGGCTGCATGTTTTTGGAGCAATCTGATTTTTTTTTTGGTATAAAAGAATTTTTTTCATTAAATCCATGTCAGTAAAAGCAATGTGCATGTTCTCAAGTTCAAACATTTTAATACAATGTCATTCTTTCTCCTTAAAGAAAATCCCGAACTGTGACACTTCCCTTTCAGTTTCCTGCTGTAAAATTTTTCATTGTTTTTTTCAGTGGGGTACATGAAGAGGGGGAAGTCGTAAAAAGGATAGCTCTAAACTCACCCCCTCCCCTTAATTTTGGAAAAAAAAAAAAACGGAACAAAGCATAAGCTCGTGGTATTTGGATTTATCAATCTCTAAATCTGGGAGTAGCTAAGAAGCGAAAACAAATTCAATTGCAAAAAGAACTAGTGGAGACAATGTTTATGACAATTGCTAGCTAATACGTGCAGATTCGTATTACATTTAGGTTTTGGAATCAAAAGGAAACACACAAAGTACTGACCATTATTCCCCTTAAATTAAGGTTTTATGCAGGAATGCAGTCAGCTACAAAGCATCTTCCCTCCTCCCCAAAGACCCCAAACACATCCATATGCAGTACTTTATGTTCAGGGATTTCTAAGGGTCTTTTTCTAATGGAAATCAAATCACTAAATATTTCCCAGTGCTTTTCGCACTTAAAGAAGTAGAGTAAGATTACTCCTGCATGGAAGTAAAAATTATTCATGGAAATTTAAAACTGTTCTTTTATTTTTTTAAAAAAATATTTATCAAATTGGCTCAACTGACTCAACTCAGTGCTAGGCGGGGAGGGGGGGGGGTCACCAAAAAAAAAAAAAAAAATTGCTACACAATGCTAAAGTACTACCCCGAAAAGAATGCCCTTCCAAACCTTTTACCAGCACAATAATGAAATAAATCACAGAAGCAAACCCCCAGTTTCCGACTGGTGACGTGTTGCGCAAGAGTGCGAGCCCTAATTCAACATACAGACGGCTCCCATGCTGAACTGCCTCTAGATTTAATGAAGTGAATAGGAAGGAAGTCGGGGAAAAAAAGTGTACAAATAAGAAATTAACACTTTCCTTCCCTATGCACACGGTGAGATACAACTACAGGGAAGTTTGGTAAGGCACTTCTTTCCTTAAAGGCACACTGCACCCGCTTGGCTCCGGATGTCACTAAAAACCCTTCTGGTGATAAAAATCCCCAGCCAAGTTAAAATAGTTAAGCATATTCCAGCCTGCGTTTTTCCTGAATGAAGCTGGGAATTACTCCTTCCTCCACTGGATGGCAACCTTTTCTCCCCCCCTCCACCCCACTTCTTTCGCTTTCTTTCTTTTCTTGCTTTCTTCCTTTCTCTTTTTTTTTTGGAAGAATACATTTTCATGACACAGGATGTGCAAGAACGAGATACAGACTGGCTCCTTGTTCAATTAGCTCCTAAGAAAGCAGCGCGTAGGTTCTGATAACAGAATGCAGGAGACCGTTGTGCAGGGTAAGTGGTTTGAGAGCGAACACTTTTGCAGCTTTTGCAAAAAAAGCACATGGCAGACCCGACCGGGAAATCGTCCACACGTGGGTCTGGTCCGTGCCCCTCTCTGTCATCCTGACACACGCTAGGTCTTTTAGGGGAAGACGGACAGTACAGAAAGTCGGCATGATCCGTGTCCTTAACCCATGCTGCAATGGGGCTCTATTACACCTGACCTCAGTAACACACAGCAGAGCAGAAAGGATCCGTGGCTGTGAATAGGTAAACAGGGACAAGCAAACAAAAGCCACAGGCAACTCCCGGGGTATTGTTTCGCTGTGGCTGCCTTTCCACTCGGGATCTCCAAGCCCACCATACACAGGGGCACAGCCCCCCCAACGGCGGAACAGACCATCTTCAGAAAAATCAAAAGGAGCAATTCTAAAGACATCTAGACAATGCATAGGAAATTTCTTGGATAGGAAATGGGAGATTCCGTATTCTCATACCTAACTCGGATGTTTAAACATCACTGTTTTCTGCCCACTGACAAGGTCTTCTTGCTCTCCAGGGGGGTGGGGAGGGTATCTTTCTCCTTTAGGAACTTGCATTAGATTCCAGAAGAGGATCCTAAATACTGCTGGGGTGGGGGTAGGGCTACAGATGGAGGGCTAAGCATTAAAGCATGTGGATTAAGACAATTACACGTCAATACCACATTGCCTCCTGAAGACCGCTCACACGCTGCTAAACTTGGTTCTAACATTAGGGGAGGCTGGGAGGCTAACCCACTCTCTATCCCTGCCCAGACCCTGGAAGCCAGTAAGACAGGCAATGATCCCCCAGACAACCAGATTACCAGCAGTAGCAGTGGCAAAAAAGTGGATTTTTAACAAACTTTAATATTTCACGTACGGGAAATTTTCTTACAATAGGAATTTTTTTTTTTTAATTTTATGACAGCAACAAATCGAACATGGAGTTCTTGCCCAAAATGCCACCTCATTTTAGTCACTTGGTTTAATAAACACCGTAGCACTTCTGGATACAGGATTTCAGACTTGGGGCTTGGGACAAATTTTAGGTTTTTGATCATTACCATCCCCGAAAGCAACCTGTTAGATAAATCGGCATAAAACCAAATTCCCAAGGTAGAATAAGCCAGACAGCGAAGGGACAAATACTGATTCCACTTACATGAGAAAGAACAGAGGTTGCCGGGCACGGAGTGGAGAGTTAGGTGTACGAGGAGTGTATACTTTCGGGCTGGGATAATGAACGAGTTCTGCAGTACATAGGAGTGATGGTTGCACTAAAATGTACACTCGGCATGGTGAAAAGTCGATTTTGCATGATGTGCTTCTCTCCACAACCGAAAAAAGAAAAGTCAAGGGGTTGGGGAAGGGGTGGGGGAATCAGACTCTGTAAATATTTAAGAAACAAACAAACCCAACGGCAGGTTCCTACATGTTCCTACCACCTCAACACAGCACACAATACCAGTGAAGTCTTGCTAGCTTTCCCTCCTGCCTCAGACCTTACAGCATTTTCAACAGGTAGCATGTTCCGTCTCGCCCTCACCAGGGACAAGGAGCCTTTTCCAAAAATCCTTATCCATTCTGAGGTTATTAAGGTAATACCCAGGATGTATGAAAATACCTGTATATGATGGCGTATCGATTCACAAAGTTTATAGTTTTGTTAACAAGTGCCTCAGATATTCAAGGAAAGAGGGGAGTTGATCTAAAAGGTTTTTGTTTTTTTAAGCATAGTTTTTTTTTTTTTTCTTTTTCACTGTGGTGCAATCAACTGATGATGACCTATTAATTCAGGGGACCCTCCTTTCTTACTTCACTCATTCGTCAGGCACCTGGGAGCTGGCCACTGCAATGGGCAGGGCTGGCCATTAAGGGCAAGTGCCAGGAGCCACCATTAACCAAATTCTCAGTACAGTGAGCTTTTTGGTTTCTTATTCAACCACTTCAGATCACTTTTGCGAAAACGAACCAAGGTGCTCTTTTGCCCCTAATGGCGTAAGGAAGCTACCTAAGGAAACCTAGAGGAAGAAGGAAGGAAGGGAGCTCATACAACTGAGACAAGGCAAATTAGAACCGTATTTCAGGTAAAAGCAATTTAGGGGTGGGACGAGGGGAAAAAATAAGGATAGGAAGTATAAAACTTATTTCAGCCACAGGATCAACTAAGAACCCATATGGTACCTTTTGGGGAGTACTGAGCCCAGTACTCTGTTCAGAGCATGACTTTTAGATTTAGTAGAGGGTGGCCCCAGAAACACCCGGCCCTGTAGACCCTACCGCATCATAAACATGATGCACGGACACCTTTGTTCTCACAAATTCGGCACGTGCGACGCCCCAGCTCCCTTGGGTGGAATAAAGAACCAGAGAGAATTTGTGAGCTAGCAAGAGGCTTAGACAAATGATGGAGAATGAAAAGAAACACAGCTTTGCTTTTTTATCCCGAGACCATTTATCAGTTACTATAACTCAACCCACTCACCCCACAAGCGAAGCCTGGGTCACCTCGGACTTCAAGGTTCTCAGTATATTAAAATAAAAAATGAAATGCCAAAAGAAGGTAACAGATTGTGGCGTGTAATTTCACTGCTTACAAAGATTAACCTGATGGTTTTGAGATAGACAGGTAATGGACAATGACAGAGTATCACCTCATCTGGAGGCCCTCAAGCCAAAGAAATGGTTCTCTTTGGGGCTTGCCTGGGACACGGAGCCCTCTTGAGGGCTTCTACACAAGACAGATTCTCAGAGCTATAACCCACCCTGTGGGTGAAAAGCATCAAATCCTAAGGAGAGGGTGGCTCAGAGTAGGATGCTTGTTCTGCTTAAAGACGACCAGTAATAGACAAATTAAGGGAGGAGAACATGTAAGTAACACAACGCAAGAAATCAAAAGCACTGCAGCCCGAGCCTGTCCGATAGAGGAAAGGGTCTCAGTTTCAATCCATCTGAAGACACCTGACATCGTGAATACTTCCAATGTCCCTACTACCAACATCATCATCACCAGCAGCCCCTAACCACGTATTGTTTCCGTGGTCACCAGGCACTCAAAGCTATACGCACATTTGCTCGTTTAATCCTTGCAACAACACAAGGAGGCAGGTACTGTTATTCTCGTCATGTTACTGGTGAGGAACCGAGGCTCCAAGAGATGGAGCATCTTACTCAGATCATACACGGGTAAGTAGCAAAGCCAGGATTTTAGCTCTGGAAGTTTGGCTGCATAAGCCACACCCTTAACCACCGTATTTTCTACTTCTTTACAGCACAAATGAAGACTCCGAACCATCAGGAAAAGGCTAATTATGCTGGCCAGGCTTAGGTGAATAATACATCTGAAGACATAACACGGTGCAGCTTAACAAGACTCTCAGCAAAAAGATTCACTCACACACACACACACACCCCCAAGCACACACATGCAGTTCTTGCTTTGCATGGAAGTGTGGGACCATAAAGATGACCGTGCAAGTTGAAACTCCAAAAAGCCAGTCTAGCACTCAGAGAATGATGATTGTTCCATGCCCCTTACAAATGTACGTTGAAAAACTAAAAACTACTATTGCCAGTAATACTTGAAGAAAATGTAAAACATAGTAACAGGAATATTTATTTAGTACACAGACTTAAAACTTTAGAAATGACCATTAAGAGGTTTTTGTGGGGTTTTTTTTTTGGTACCAAAAAAAAAAAAAATCAGTTTTGGACAGCATTTGCCTTCCTCTTCTCATTAAATAACCTAGGATACAGAACAAGCCTCTTTCCTAGGCCTTGGCAAATTGCCAAGGATCAGCTCCCAACATTTTACCCTTTGCCCTTTCAATGTCCTGAAGAATCTCAGATGAACCCTTTGATGCGGAGGGGTTGGTTTGTCTCTTCATCCTTTTCTCTAAGCACTTTTCCTCATTCACCTCACTAAGTTCACCTTCAACGAAGTTCCTCTGGCTGAGGATCCAGGTCCTCCTTTATGGTCACTCCACAGAAGGGTCTTCCAGAAAAGACCGGTCTCCCCAGCAGTCAATACTGGATGATCATTGGAACCCACTGCCCGAACTCATCCCTGGAACCTGGGGGCACACTTCCCAGCAGTGCTCTGGTCTGTCCTGGAGGTACCACCGACCCGCTCAGTTCACCCTGATTTTGGCTTCTGAAACCATGCAACCAGCATTTTCCGGCAGAAAAGTTTCCTCTCCTGTTTCCTCGTAATCACCATTCTCTTTCAATGCAGGCGTTCAACACTTTGGCCTGAAGACTAGCCAAGTGGATTGGGATTTATATACATACATCAATCTTCAAAGTAAATGTGCCAATTCAATTTCAACTAATATACATGGAGATGACTTGAGCTTGTTAATATTCGTCGGACTTTTTCCAGTTGTTTAAGAGAGCATGAGCGGTGGGTGGGGTGGTAGGGGGAGAGGGCAAGAGAATCCCCAGCAGGCTCTATGTCCAGTGAGGAGCCTGATGCTGGGCTCATCTCACAACCCCAAGATTATGACCCGAGCCAAAATCAAGAGTCGGACACTTAACTGACTGAGCCACCCAGGCACCCCTTCCAATACGGTCTATAGTGGAGTTTCCTGCAGGACTCCTCTCTTCACCCCTGGTGCCCCATTTTCAAACCTTCTAAGCACCTCCAATTTCACTTTCTGCACTGTTTTTCACCTCACTTTTGCTTTCGGTGGCCAATTCCCGCTCTTGATGATGTACGTCGGCTGGAATGTGGTGGGTATATCACTGGGAGACGAGGCAGCAGCACAATTCCAAGTTTCACGGTCCATCCCTCGACTGAGTCACAGCTACTCAGTGACCAGTCACCAACACACTTTGCAAGAAGGGATGGGCATGGCTTTGGATCATGACGTGCACCTGTTACGGACATAGTGCGGACTGAAGAGCCAGCAGCAATGTCTGTACTTTATACGAGGACACAATATACCATGTGGTTATGGGTCCCCTCCCAAACACATACGGGGAGGTCCTAACCCCCGGCGTGTCTCAGAATGGGGCTGTATTTGGAGACAGGGCCTTTCAAGAGGTAATTAAGAGGTCATTCAGGTGAGCCGGAATTCAGCACAACTGGGGTCCCTGTAAGAAGAGGAGATTGGAACACAGAGCGAAGACCATGTGAAGACACAGGGAGCAGCAGATGGGATCTATAAGCCGAGGGAGGCCACAGAAGAAACCAACCCTGTGGACACCTTGATCTTGGACTTCTAGCCTCCAGATCTGTGAGAAAGTCAATTTCTATCCTGTAAGCCACCCAGTTTGTGGTATCTTGTTCTTTCAGCCCTAGCAGACTAATCCATATGGTAACTGAAATTTCTGATTGGGGACTGAGGTTTTTTAACTCTACCATGGCGTCGATCATGGAAATGTGTGTATACTGGAAGGACGTCGCGTGAGGACCGCCTGCAAGAGCCTAAACATCCCTGCGAGTAAGGGATGGCAGCCATGGTCTCCCAAGCAGTCCTAGAATCTAAGGGAAAATGCCCTGCCGGGACACGGGCTGCCTGGTTGCGGTGTTGTGTGTCGGGCAACCTCTCCCTGGCCTGCTCTCACCCGGTGGAACTGGGACTGGTGCCCTGTGCTCAGGGGGGCCCTGTCTCCAGGCTTGTGCAGGGCCTGGCCAGAGGGTCTCGGCATCAGCAGCAAAGTCCCCAGACTAGTTTGCTTCTTTTAGGGATTTGGACTGCAAGCATGGAAGAGTGTCCCGTTGGTGTGGGAGTTGAAACTGAATGAAAGGAGCAAAGAGCCGCTGGTCCGAGGGAGGCCATAACTGCGTATGCACAGACATATACTTGTAACTGGTTATACACATGCATACACACACATGTAAACACACACACACACACGCACATCCCTGCAGATACTACTAGAGTGTCAGCAGGGGAGCGCCTGGTCCCAGTTCAACTTGAGAAGCCACCTTGGACACATGCAATAATAGATTCAGATTTACATTTGCTCAAGGTAGTTCTACGTGGCACTTGTAAATATACGTAAAGTTATTTGTCAAGTAGGACTCTCCTCCTTTATTTAATGCCAGGTCAGTAAAGCTGAAAATTCAAAACAGAATTTTGAGCCCTGATCAGCTACAAGCTCTAGGTGTTCTAACACAATCTGTCATGCAATAAACATTAAAAACAAGTCTAATTTCTAAAGCACAAAGACACAAGAACAGAGGTAAGACCAGGTTTTACTAACAAACATGCTTAGCACTACTCTGGCCTCGCATGGCTCATGGCCTCCTGGGGTGCCACGCCAGGGTTTTGCTGGGAATTGATGGCTGAAATTTGTATGGGCAGTGCTGGTGAGCAGAGGCAAAACCAGACCAGGTCACCTGAAACGTGGTCAGCGATGCACACAGTGTAGACACCCAGGGACGGGCTCTACCTAGCAGGGACATCCATCCGCAGAAAATCTCCCCTAACCGCATTCCAGGAACAGAGCACATAGAAAAAAATTTAAGAGGGTGCACACTTCTCAGTCATTAAATCTGAAGGCAGGAAAAAGGCTCCTTCAATCCACCTCCACTTAAGGCCCTGCCCACCGAGAGGACCCTCTGCTCGCTCCACCTGTCACGTATGCCAACAATTGGTTGTGTTCCCAAAGATCTGGAAGCCAGTTACGCTTGTTATGTGAACTAGGTAATTCAACTGGAGATTACGTAAAATGAAATACGATCGTGAAAAGACACAGAGCTCTAAGAACAGTGAGGATGGGGAAAGACTCCATAAAAGGGGAGTGGCTTAAAACACAGAACGAAAACACTGCTGAATTTGGCAAGGGCTAGACTCTTACAACATGGGTAAGAGTCTGCATTCTGCGAGCTTCTTCTAAGTATCAGGATTCTCCCTCAGGTGACGGAAGTGATCATTAACTAGAACGGGGAGTCCTTTCAGAATGTATCCTTGAGAGGTCTTCTAACTTCATTACTTATGCCTCAGTAAACCTGAACTTTAAAAAAAAAAAAAAAAGTTCTAAGAACACCAAAACCAGAAATCCTAAGTGTAACATAACAGGGTTACTTACGCAAAGCAGACTAGTCAGACTCCAAGGGGCAACTTTAGCCTTATGTAAAAATGTGGCAAATAGACACACATATTTTCTATTAAAGGTTTCATCTACTTTCAGTGACATTTTCTCAGCTTAGTATTTTCATTGACCAACCCGCAGCGGATTATGATTATTTCCATTAAGAAGGCTTCTGCTGTTCTTTCCAGAGTGGAAGTCAAAAGGAAAGTCACACTACGTTGCTTGTTCTTGTCATCCAGGCTTTCCTCCCCGGCAGTAAGATCTAAATAGCTGGATTCTGGAATTTTTCTAAGTAGTTGTGGGCTGCATCCCATCGGCCAGATCTTAAATATTTCCTTCATCAGGTTGCTGCCCTACTCAAGTTGCAAAGCGATCCTCAAGACGCCAACTCCAAGCCTCCCCGCCTGGACTCCAGAGGTCCCCATAATCTGATCTTACCCGATCTAGTTTGCCATTACTTCCCGGCCCGCGACCATCCCACACGGAACAGGAGCAGAAAGCCAGCGCCTCGCCCTACCGCGCCGTATTTATCCCCCACTTCGCGATTTCTCACACTTCTCACCTGGACTGCCTTTCCCAATCCCTTGTACCTGTGCATGTTGTCCCAAGCGTCAGGCATCAACTTGTTCCCCACTCAGGATCTTCCCCAGCTGTAACGTATCACTCTGATCTTTCTCTTACCGAGACCACGCTTTATTTCTCTGCATTCCCCTACTGTAGCTAACATAGCACTTGGGCAAGAAAAGTGAGGTAGTATAAATATAATCGAATACAAACTGAACTTTTAGACAGGGTCCCCTGGGAAATCAGCTCCTGGCTATACACTTGTTTACTGAACACCAGTCGTGAATGCAGGCGTCTCTGTTCTAGATCTTTCTATGCTCATCTTCAAGGACAAAATCGTAAACTCTAGCACCGAACTTGCTGCGTCTTCCCTCTATCTTCTCATTGCTCACGCTCCCTATAGTGTCAACCTCTGGAGTCACCTGATGATGAATCAGCTTCTGGAGCACAGGGTAAAATTCCTTAGCATCCAGGACAGGACACTGAGATTTTTTCAAAAGTTGCACAAAGCTTCTAAATCCCCCTACTGATCTGGTCTAAACCCTGTTTTATTTACTTCCTCCTCCACTATTTAAAATCTCTCCTTCCTATAAGGCTACGGTCTTTGGTTTCCCCAACTTTTCTCACTGCATTTTCCTCCCCTTACATGCAGATTCCCCAGGTTTTATTTTTGGCCCCCATCTCTTTTCTCATGCTCCTGACAGTAAACATGCAGTGAAATGTGGCCACCTGCCCCGAGCCCACGGTAGACACCACTGATAATTTGATGCCCAGAACAGCAACAGCTGAGAGGTCTCTTAATGGCCCTTGGCGGGGGACGGGCTGCTGGAGAACTTCAAAACCTCTCTCCTGGGGGGCAGCGGGGAGAATATAAGATGTGTCTCGGGAAGGCTTTGACCTCCCCACCTCTACAGTGGGGTCCCTGGCGGACTTCCTGCTGCTGAGCAACCTGGACACAGACTCTCGACCCGCAGGGTGGTGGGTGCTTTCTGAGCAGCCCCTTGCCACGGGTCAGAGGTCCCTGCAAGAAGTCAGATCCCTTAGTCTGGATGTGAAACCGTCTTTGGAGACCCAGACTGCCCCTGGCCTCACTGTGACTTCAATGCACATGGCTTCAAACCTTCTCTCTCCAGCCTGGACTCGCTTTGGAGTTACCGGTTGTGATTTCCAATATCCCGTCAAATGGCCCGGCTCAAAGTCCTCGCTCTTTTCCCAGCAGAGCAAATATTTCTCCCTGGATCTCTCTGTCTCATCAAAGGGCAGCATCATTTCCCCCCAGTTATCCAGGCTAAAAAAAAAAAAACAAAAAACCCTTAAAATCACGAGTATCCCTCCTTACAGTCTGGCAGGCCTGCCCGTCGCTGCGTGCTTTACCTCTGAAATAGTTCATTCCCTTCTGTTCATTCTCCTCTCGCACAGGCAGGGTCAGCTGTAATGGCCTCCCTATGGGTTTTTCTTGCCCTCTCTCCTGGGCCCTAATTCATCCTTTACAAAGCGAGCGGTTATCTTCTTTCTGCTTAGAAGGAGGAACGCACATTTGTTCTCGCACTTCAGACCTTGTGGTCTTTCTATGGAACAGAGTAAAGCCTCCAGGGAGTGCCCTACCCTAATCTTTCTCCTCTACTCCTATCCCTGTAAAAACCCCTATAAAAACACGGTGCTCCTAACACACAAGGTCCCAGAGGGAGGAGCCACACATTCCCACGCCTCAGTGTGGTGCGGAGCCTGGGATTCTCCTCCTGAACCCCTGTCCTACACAAATCATGCTCCTTTTTTTAAGAAACGGCTAAAACGTCACTTTCTTCATAAAATCCTACAGGATTCCCTTTTGTACTTTTTACAATGTATCACACATACTTTTGTTCACTGTTGATTTAATTCTGCTTTGTATGAGTTTTGTTCTTCTCTCCAAATATGCCCAAATCTCCTATCAGTCCGAAATCTCTTTGGGAATTTTAAAAAAGTCCCCTTAATCAAAATGTAAAGGCATTTAGACTGATGCCTTACTCACCAGTGGGACCCAAAAACCTTGTTGCAAGAAAATTAAATCTTCACTCTTTTCTTCGCTTTCTCAGAATGGGAGGGCTTATCAAGGAAGCACATTGCAAGGCTGTTTGAGGGAAGCTACTCAATTATATGGTGAATTAAAATAAGCACAAATGGGGCAAAATAAAGATTTTTGGTTTCTGTTTACCCTGCTCCAACCCACCTCTGTAAAACTGCCTGTATTTTATTTTTTAATTTTATTTATTTATTTTGAGTAATCTCTGGACCCGACGTGGGGCTCAAACTCAGGACTCCGAGCTCGAGAGTCGCACGCTCTTCAGACCCAGCCGGCCAGGTGCCCCTCACCTGCCTTTATTTTAACTGGTGATTATACCATCCTGGGTCTTGCTCTGGCTTTGGGAGTAAAACGGCCTAAATAAGATATTCAGCCTCACTGGCAAAGAGAACCCTCTAACCTGGAGAACAACCAAGATCGCCCCTCACTTTGCCAGAAGGCAGAGAAGGATGTATATGTGCAAGTCTAGTTAGCAAGGCGAGGAAGAGGAGAGGGAGGGGCTCTGGCCTCCCTGGAAACAAGGCAAACAGGAAGGGGAGAGAGAGTCCCACTATTGGGCAAATGGAAGTCCACGAAGAGCGCCCTCTTGAGGACTGGAGGGGCGAGTCACCTTCAATAGGCTCGTCTTACACTCATTCCATCTGAAGAGCTGTCTTGAATTTCTCTAGAGGCAAGTCCTCCCCGGGTCATCAAGAGACTCACCTGTTGCTCATCTGTCCTAAGCTCCTGCACCTTGTCAAGAATGCACAAGCCAGGAGGAGGTCGGCTCAGTGGGCAAAGAGGCTGTAAACCGGGATAGCATTTGTCTTTGGCCAAAACCCCACAGTCCCGCAGACCCTGATGTGCGTTTTCAAAATCTACCAGTCGATAAGCTGAACGTTCAGCATTCACCCCAACAAATCTACCTGCCATGTAGTAAATGCTAAATCGGAAAACCAGCTCCTTGCTCCTCATCTGTAAAATGGGAGAGAGAATATCTATTCCAAGTCTGTAAGGGGATTAAATCGTGATATAGATTTATAGCTCCCAGGCCAGCACTGTCTGGAACAGAGAAGGGAGAGGACAGAGTAGGAACCGAAAGTCCTGAAAATTCCATGGGAAGGCATTTGGAGTAAGAATTCAGACCTGGCAACTAAAAAGGATACCATATTTTTACATCATTTGTATCTCAAAGGAAAGGAAACACATTGGTCCTGGGGAGGGGAATGGAGTGATGGGAGCCCACTTTGTGGTGGTAAGAAAGCACCAGCTACCTGACATGGAGAGGTAAAAGCAATTTTGAAAAGGGGGGGAGACAGCCTGTGAAATCTGAAGTGGAGACATGAAAGCTCTGTTTATGGAGAAGCAAAAAATCACTATTCCAGTGTGGGAAGGCATGCTCCCACATACCCCTTAATGGCCTTCAAAAAAAAAAAAAAAAAGTCAGTCGTTTGGCACAGGGCACCCTGTAAAACAGGGTGTTTTTAAACCAAATGGAAGGACATGCAAATGTTACTAACAGCAGGCTGGGGCTTGATGGGTACCGCCGGCTGGGATTTATTGAAATGGCTACAAAAGAGCTCAGCCTTGTAACAGGTTAAAAATAATTCTGAACGTAACGGCACCAAAATAACCCCTGGCCGTGTTTTCCTTGGCTACTTCTCCAACCTGGTACGTGAAGGTCAGTGAGATCACAGGTGATTCTGTTTTCTTTCCCTCACTCTTCTGTAGTTCTCGTTACGCTTTTACGATGTGAAAAATGCCTCCCAAAAAGCTATTTTCAACTTTGCATTAAAAAAAAAAAAAAAAAAAAAAAGCAAAGCTCCAAGGGTTTTTGGGTGCGGTTTATAAAAATGCAGTAAGATACAACTAACAGAACAATCATCAGATTTGGTAATAAGATAAAATGGTGGCAAATACAGACCCTAAACTGGGTTTATAATTTCTCCTGCAGAATACGTATTTATGACAGGGAATCCCCTGCAATATTGACATTGTGGTCTGCTGGACTCCACAGTATCTTCCTATGCCTTCCAGTAACATCCCATGACATTAGCGTAATGATTTTTTTAAGATTTTATTTATTCATTTGAGAGAGTGGGAGAGAGAGAGAGAGAGCACAAGCAGGGGGAGAGGCAGAGCAGGGAGCCCGATGTGGGACTCCATCCCAGGACCCTGGGATCATGACCTGAGCCTAAGGCAGACGCTTAACCATCTGAGCCACCTAGGCATCCCTGATTTTTTTAAATTAATGTGAATGCAAATGAATTTGGTCTTGATAATTTGGGTGGGAGGGGGAGACTTGTTATGTGTCAATGATCAAAATGGATCCCTTTGGCACCTGTTAGGCACGCTGCTTGGTAGTATGCAGGAGATTCAAAAAATGAAGGGGTGGATAATTTCTTCTTGATGACAAAATGCTAGAAAATTCTTGGTCTTGTTCTGTACAGAATGGCGGAAGTCCCCAGCTACCTGCATGGGGAAGGTAACTCCATATGGCAGGTAGGTGCTCCCACTGCGGGCACCACGCATTTTGGTTTCCCATCCATCGTGTCCTATCAGCACACGGACTCAGTTCAACTCTCTAAATGCTGCCAACAATCAGATCGTCCCAAACACTGGATCATGAATTGAGGCCACCAAAATGCCATAGGACCCCGTGTCAAAACTGCATTTTCAAGACAAAGCCTTCCTGAGAACAAAGAGGAAGTCTCTCACCCATGCGCCTCTGAGTTTTAGAGCTGAGTCTCAGAGTTGGAGCCAGACCAGGGTAAATCCACACAGTTCTCTCCAGGGTCACCAAAGGCCAGGGCAGGAAAGATGGGGCCATGTACTCTTCCTCACCCCCATCCCTCCCAGGGAGATGAAAGGACTCATCCAAGATGTCAGAGCAAAATGATGACAGATCTGGAACCAGAGAGACCCCTGATATCCTGATGCCTGAGTCCCCCTTCTTCCCACTAAGTTAACAGAGACAGCTTGGAAGAGAGGAATAGATCCACTGGCAACCTCGATAAAGTTTTGAAGACATCGTTTTAAATAATCTTTAGGACATCTTTAGAAAACATTCCACACAAGGTCCAAGGGAAGGATATTTTAGAAAACAGCATCCTGCATTAGGAATACGCTTTCTACACAGGACTCTGAGCAGCGTGACCTTAAATACTGTATTTCAGTAGGAGGAGCAGAATAAGCTTGGCCTGGAGCAAAGTTTCATGGTCCCATCTACAATTTTTTTCATGAATTCTGACAATCTAACATTCTCTAATAGAAAATAAGAAAGAAGCCCTATAAAAGTATAAAAGTATTCGGCCTTCTGCTGAAAACAACGTTCTCTATTGGGTACTTTCTTGTACAAAACTCAACATGAAAACCCAGCTAATTTAGTGCTTTCTTTTTGTCTTTTAAATTCGGAGTTAGATTAGATGTATCCATCTGGTTTTTGCCAAAAAAGAAAGAAAAAGTTCGACCTGGAAGGCAGTTGTGAAAACTATGGCCATTTGCAAGGAAGAGCAAGGTTGGAACAGTGAAGCAGCGATCGTACTTTTGGGTGCATATTTAAGTGATCTTCATCACTGTGCTCTGAAATTAGAACAGTGCCTGCAAATTCTTGAGAAGCTCAAGAGCACTTCTGTCAGAACTGCATGCCTTTAGAATTCTTTTAAGTAAGCAATCTTTCCATGAAGACACAGATCACTGGCATCGAATGGGAAAGAATGCCGACAATGTCTACCTTGACCCGCACGAGTCAAAAAGCACAGGATTCACGGACTCTGCCAAAAGGACACAGACTGCGACCAAGCCTCCCCCGAACCCTGGTTCTGTCTGGTACGCTAGCTCCAGCACAGTATTTATGGAGTGCTCACTACGTGAGGGGCTCTCCGGTGCTGGCCTTCGGCAGTGCATCCAGCAGGCGAGGGCGCTGGCTTCCGTGCATGATGTCAAGGGCCATGCAGGAAACGGGCGTAGGTCACGGGATCCTGGCCAGGCCTGGCGATTTCAGCTAGTGTGGTCAGGAGGGATCTCTCTGGAAAGAGACCATTAGGGCAAGGAGGCAGCCACGGGAAGGAGCCTTCCTGCAAGTGCAGAGGACCCGAAAGACAGCCCAGTGTGACAACCTCCGTGA
>NC_138382.1:7592579-7649303 GCF_054177405.1 Leptonychotes weddellii
TGACGGAACGCCTGCTCTCACACATAAAGACACAAGGATATTTTTCCAAGAAATTATCAACACCAGCCAATTATTGTGTGTGTGCAAACACACACACACACACACACACACACACACACACGGTCATCACCGTGGGTTCCCCATGGGAAAAGCTCTGAAATGCTGATGGATATCATCTTTTTAAAACCACATTCATATTCTCTTTTACACTTTCTAAAGGCGCCATCCCCTGTTCAGGGGAGCTCCCCACTGCCTTCAGAAGGATTAGGATAAAGTTGGTATGCAAAAAGAAAAAAAACACCAAATGATACCAGTGCCTTCCAAAAACGGATTTGTGAGCCCACCATCAGACAGCAGTCTGAATCAGGATGGGTGGAGGGAGAGAGGAGTTTCCTCAATTTCAAAGGCTCTTTGCCGTCAACGGCGATGCCCGGGGGACAGAACTGCTAGAAGCCATAGGGCTGAACCCTATGGCCGGGCCACATGTGTACAGGAAGTGACTCTGTATTCGTGACAAGGCAGGGCAGGGTGCCTTCTTTCTTGGCGGGAGTAAAGAGGAAGAGAGGTAAGAGGTCAGGCCTGAGCATACTGTCACCTGTTGTCTAATCAAGAATTTGTCTGGTCTTTGTCCTTGGTTGCTGGCACGGAGCTTCTAAAGCCCTTGGAATTTCCTGAGTGGTGGCCGTGTCTTTGTGATGCTAATGAGATGACCAGGGAGGGCCCCTAGAGGGCTTGGGGATGGGGGCTGTCACCAGAAGGACCAACCACTTGATGAGACGGTTGGGCTGTGGAGCCAGGCGGACCTGGGGGGAGTGGGGGGCTGGAGGCGGAGTCTAATCACCCAGCTGATGATTTTATTTTATTTTTTTCCAGTGGATGATTTTAATCATCTGTGCCTACACAGTAATGAGCCCTGGGTAAAAATTCTGGACACTGAAGCTCACTGGAGCTTCCTGGTTGGTGAAAGGCACTGATGTGTCAGGAGGGGGATTCGAGGAGGAGAGGACAAGGAGGGGATCTCTGTCTGCTTCTTAGACCTCACCCTGTGCATCTCTTCACTTGCTGGTCCTTGTGACTGTAATAAAACTGTAACCACAAGCAGTGCTTTTCTGAGTTCCATTAATCATCCCAGCAAATTACTGAAGCTGAGGGGGTCATGAGAACCCCTGAATTTCTAGCCAGTCAGTCATTAGAGCAGGTGGCCTGGGGGCCCGCAGAGTGCGGCTGGTGGGTGAAATAAGCACTCTCTTGTTGGGGCCTGAGCCCTTTGACTTGTGGGGTCTATGCCAACTCTGGGTAGCTAGCACCAGAAGTGAACCTGGTTGGTGTTGAAATGGAATACTCGCCCCTGAGGGTCCAGTGGTGCA
Organism: Leptonychotes weddellii; assembly: GCF_054177405.1. Lineage (NCBI taxonomy): Eukaryota > Metazoa > Chordata > Mammalia > Carnivora > Phocidae > Leptonychotes > Leptonychotes weddellii. The sequence continues at coordinate 7,593,947 of NC_138382.1, forward strand.
TTTGGGTGGGAGGGGCGGTTGCAAGGAGCTAGAGGAATGAGACCCTAAAAGTGCCCAGAGGTAGATTTTCTGTGAAGCTAATAAAGTGCAAACTTCAGAACTTTTACCTCACACGCTCCTTCTAAGGCTCTGGGAGGGTCCCCCACGATATGTTCATATGGCTTGTAGAGATACAATGTGCAAAAGCTAGACATTTTCGTCTTGCTTGTGTTAAAAAGCTCCCTCACCGGGGCACCTGGGTGGCTCAGTCATTAAGTGTCTGCCTTTGGCTCAGGTCATGATCCCAGGGTCCTGGGATCGAGCCCCGCGTCCGCATCTGGCTCCCTGCTCATTGGGGAGTTGGCTTCTCCCACTCCCTCTGCGCCCCCCCTTGTTCATGTGCACTCTCTCTCTCATAAATAAATAAAATCTTTACCAAAAAAAAGCAAAAAACAAAACGAAACGAAACAAAAAACCCCCAAAAAACCTCCCTCACCCATCCAGCCATCAGATTCTAGAAACTTCAGTCTTGACAACCCCCTGGTGGTGACTCTGCCATTGTTGAGAAACGGGGCTAGACTCTCTTGCATGGTCTAGCACAGTGTGAAGAAAGCAGCCAAGACTTTGCAGATTCTCAAGCAGGGCACAGAAGAGCTGGGAGCGCGAGGACAGCACCAGAGGGCCTGAGGGTCTTCGTGAGACTTCAGAAAAGCTGCCAACTGGAGGAGCCAGGACCCCAGACTTCAACAGCACAAATCATGGAGATCTCCCAGGGAATGAGATGGGACCAGATGCATGCCGAGACCTCCAGGGACAGGACAGACTGGTAGCCCTGCGCTGAGCCCAGCAGCGACCCACAGGATAGCGGGAGAACCAGGGCACCAGCCCCCAAGGCCACGATGAAACACCAGCTCCTACCATTATCCAGATGCCACTTGGGGAGGAAGATGGGACAGCAGGCCCCAGGAGAGGAGAGAAACAGCCCATGGGATACTTGAATGCTGCCCTGACTACCCCAAAAAGATAAGTTAACTGGAGACTTCAGCTAACACCAAAGAGACCGAAGTTTCCCTCAATGGAAAACAGGGATTTCAGAATAACTTCAAAAAACTTTTTTTTTTTTTTTAATTAAGCTGTGTTTGAAATTGTGATCCTTCTCATTTAAAACAACATTACGAATAACAGAAAAATTTCAAAATCTTCCAACGAAACAGATGGTCTAAAGGTCACTGTGGGAATTTTTAGCATAATACGATTCTAAAATAAAACCTGTTTGTGATAAAACCATAATACAATGTTCACAGAAAGTGGCCGTATCACTTAAATTTAGCCGAAGTGTTCTGGGGCGGAGACTGCTAGCTAGTCACCAGAATCTTATCTTCCTGGGCGGACGGCCAGACTGCATTCCCTGGTCTCCCTTACGACCAGCATGGCCACACCACTGAGCTCTAGCCCATGGACCGTGAGCGGCAGTGATAATGGAACCAGGGCAGGCGTGGCCCCTCCGAACCCCACACCCGCCACTCTGTGCTGTCTCCCCCACTTCAGTTCTCTGGGAAACTGATGAAGAAGCTGGCAGAGGCTCCATCAGCTGGGGCTCTGGAATGGCCACGTGGAGAGCCGAGGCCACCACCAACCAGAACCACTCACTGTGGGCTTTTACGTGGGCAAGAAAATTCTACTTGTGAGTAGGGCATGTGTAGGTCCAGCCGTTGCAGCTGTGAACATGACCCTAGGCCATACTCTTCCACATCCATCTGGTGCTAATTCAGTGTAGCAGCCAATGGGCGCTTCCTATTTGCACACGGAATTCCTAAGTTCTAACAAGATCCACCTTCCCCGCTACTAGAAAAGCGGGCGTGTGGGCAACTACCGAGAAACGGCAGGAGACTGCGTTCCGAGCTGGGACCGAGGAAGTTCGACCACGCTCTATTTGTGAAGGTGCCACGGATGCAGTGGTAATGGAGCTGGGCCTTGAAGGATGAGAAAGGTTCAGCAGAAGGAGGAGGGGTGGGGAAGTGCATTCCGGACTGACCACGAGTCCTCAGGTTTGATCCGGTGGGACGTGATGCTAAACACAGAAGAAAACAGGGTTCTGTTCACCCCAGGAAGCAGAATCAAGGCCAGCGAGGAACAGCGACAGGGAAAGGGGATTCTGTTCAAAGCGGGGAGGAACTAACAATCGGGGCTGACCACAAATTGGAGGCGCTCTGCGGACAAAAAGGCAGCGCATCTCCTTGAGGGATGCCCAGCCTTTTGGCACAGGGGCTGCGGAGACTGTGGTGTGGGCACGGGATGGGGAGCTGCTCCGTTCAGCTGCCTTCCAGCTCTGGGATTCTACGTATCGCCGAGGCCTCTGCCAAGCAGGCTTTGTACAACATTGCCAGGAGAAAGAAGAATTATGTTAGCCCTGTCTCAGCATTTCTTACACGACAGGCTTTGCCATATTCCCTTTCAAGTCTGGGTTGGCCGGGTCTATGCAACGCACTCAATCACAAGCCAGTAGAGAACATCTCTTCACGTCCAGGCTCGTGAAAACCCCTTGAATATAATGTTATTAACCAAAAAGCTTGCTAGGCTGATATTGAACAGGACTGCTGCTGGCGAATGAGAAAAGAAAAGACAGTAAGCATCTATTTTGAATGCTTAGGCCATGTCTTGACTGCGCGTCCCAGCTGACAGAGTCACCAGCTCCTTCCAAATACAGACAGACCATTTTCAAAAGAATGGATCACAAAAAGAGGTACTACATTAGAGCTGTGCTGAGAACACTTCTGTCCTTCCCAGGTGTCTCCGTATCTCGCAAGACACCTCAGCGTGAACGTTAGATTATAAACGCGAATTTCACAGTGTCGTTTTGAAAAACAAACTAGTTTTCCATTTTTAGACGTGTATGTTAGAGGTCAAAGAGAGTCTACTGGATCACTAGAAAGAGAAGGGCTATCCTAACATTACAGTCAACGAAGTCAATGTCTACTTTCCTCTTAAAAGTTACAATTTCATTTTGCAAACATTCCTTGGGTCCCTACTATGTGCTAGGCATTGCTATTCGTTAGTGACAGACTCTGAAGGAAAAAGAGAACAAATGAGGTATTCTAAACTTGAAAACTTTCTAAGATCCATTTTTCTTTTTTCTTTTTAATAAAGATTTTATTTATTTATTTGACAGAGAGAGTGAGAGAACGCAAGCAGGGGGAACAGCAGAGGGAGAGGGAGAAGCAGGCTCCCCGCCGAGCAGGGAGCCCGATGCGGGGCTCGATCCCAGGACCCCGGGATCGCGACCTGAGCCAAAGGCAGACGCTTAACCGACTGAGCCACCCAGGCGCCCCTCCATGTTATTTTTCTTAAAAGCGTTTCCCAAGGGTTATTTCAAAAATGATGAGTTCAGCCACATTCTTGCCTAAAAGACAAGGTGATTTTGCTTGTAATATCTGCAGGTTCTACATATAAAGATTGACTTTCCATGTCGGCCTGGATGGATGTATCATCTGCTGTAATAGGACTCCAGGCACTCAGTTTATTGCTTAAATAAAAGAGAAAGGGAGAATTTTCCTGAGCTCAGAAATGATTATTAAACAAACACAAAACTCTTCACATTACAGAATGAATCTTCATTATACAGCCGCAACCTCACAACTGGGAAACAAAAGAAATCCATAAAACCATGCTCTGGGGCCACGGGGATATTTGGATATGAGAGTAAGACAGTCGCACACAGGAAGTTAGATTTCATATGCCATTGTTCAGCCATAAATATGAGCAATGCTCTTCTTTTCTCAGTCTTTTCAAAATTCAGGTCACGTCTCTCTCATCATACAGCATCCTGAGTAAATCACATCTCAAGTGGTGCCAAGACCTGTCTGCCTTTGATAACCGATCTCAAAATCCTTCCCATTGCCTTTCTACCCACCTACCTACTTATGTCCTGGGTCCTAAAGCCACGTTTCACAAAGCCTGGGAACGGCACTCCCTTTCGATAAAATGAACAACTCACAACAACAGCTTCTACTTTGTTTGGTTTTCAACCCAACGGAGCTGACTGTTTCCAGTGCACATTTACTGGTCCTGCCTGGAACGAGGGTCCCAGATTGCTGTCAACACAGGCACTAAGTCTGCTCCCAGTGAGGGAAAGTGGGGCAAAACCTTCAAATGCAAGATTCCCACCGGCCGTGGCATTCAAGCACGTCACTCCTAGGACGCGCATTGCGATATTTCTATGCTCCCCAGGCAAACGTTCTGAGATTTCATTCCCCAGTCAAGATGAGAAATCAACATTTTCCAAAGTTGGGGGGGACCCCAAACTACAGAATAACATTTCCAAACTTCAGTGACCCCAGTCTGTGCTTGCGATGGACAGATCACATTAGCCAAAACTGGGCATGCAAATGCTTCAGCACTCACGACTTCTTATTTCTAGCCAGTTGTGCGATCCTGCAGTCACTGAACCTCTCTGGGCCACAACTGCTTTGTCCCTAAAACCAAGAGAATACAAAGACACCTTCCAGCTCTAATTTCTTTGGGTCTAGGAAATAACAATGCAGCTAGAAAATACCACTGTCTCAACTCTCTCTGCAGGCCTTGGAAAAGTAAAACTCCGATTCAAGACCAGGACATTGAGGGGGAACAATTAAAAAGATCTCTCAGGCCCCCTTCCACATTTTGATCCTAACTCCTACAGTGAGGCATGACCAGGCAATTGGTCATAAAACATTAGCGGGCCTCATTGTTTCCAATGGCCAATTCTGCTCTCGCAAGACATTCTTCCTTATATTTCAAGGCCCTGCCTTGAAATGCAAAGAGGCCACGGCAACAGCCAAGCGACCTTCCCTGGGTTCAAGAGCCCCTTCGGCTTTCACTGGCCACTGGTCCCTGGGCTCCCGATTGCGCAAGCCAACAGGAGCATCCACCTGGCAACGACAGGTAAGAAAGCCACACCTACCCTCAGCCACTGCTTCTCCGTGAGGGCGTCGCTGTAGTCCACGTCCCGGCGCTGGCGAGACCCCCTGCCAAATATCTTCTCCTCCTCTTCTTCACACGTGAGCCGTTCTACTTCGGCGTCATCCTTAATAATCCAGGAGGGCAGCTCATCTTCCTCCATTAAGCGGGGCTTACGCTTCGGGTTCCGGGCATCCTCCCTCCGCCGGTCCATGTCCATACGCTGGAGGTATTAACAAGAGTTTCACCAGTGGGAAAGGGGATTCGGCACAGGATCGACCTCACAGCACACAAAACTTTCACAAGTCACCCCCTATGGTTTCAGGGTCGCTTTCTGCTTTTCCCACAAAGTCTCTTGATCCTGGCTGACGTGTTCTAGCTCGTTCCTCAAGCACTCTGTCTCCGCAGAAGATTCTGCAAGGTAAAGTCTCCTCCCTCCCTCTGTACCCCATCTTTGAAATTCATGCATTGAAAATACACTCTTTAAAAATTCCTGTACTTAGTCTGTGTGTGTGCAAAGCTCTCCCTTTAAGTCATAGTGAGGAAAGTCCAACTGGGGATGTATTTAAAAAATATGAGCCCTGGAGATATAATTCACTGCTTCCCTGGCATAAAAGTACTCCTTAAGCCTATAAAAGAGAAACTTCATTAAGAAGACTTCCTTTTACTCAATAGGGCTCATGCTTTTAATTAAACAACCAGGAAACAAAGTCAGCACCCCAAGTGTCGCCGCAGATCGGCCACCCTCGGACTCAGACATGTGGGTACATTAATGGCTTGATTAGTCATTCGGCCACGAAGGTATTACATTTTCAGTGCACCGTGGGCTCCGTGAGAGGGATGTCCTTCAACTCTTTAGCTTTTAAGAAGTTTCGCTCTTATGAAAATACTATCACACCAGAGAAGACAGTCAGATGCAATTTCATCTTAACTGATCAGGTTATAAGTGAAGTGTCTCCCTTTCATATATTTTCATAGATTCCCAAACGCCTAAGCCCCCACCTCTTGCTTTCTTTTTAAAAATCCAGTGCACTTGTAAGTAAGTTAAGTGCCACACACTTGGCTTTAACCTGTAATTAAACAACCTGCTAGCTTTAAAAAGCAAATAAAATCTCCACTGAATTGCTGCATACGTTAGTTATGTAAGTATATATAGATATATACATTGCTAGCTAGACGTACTATTGCTACAACTGAATAGACCATTAACCATTAAATGATTTACCTTGCCCCTTTCTTCCTTCGGTTCTACCGTATTGAAACAGAGATTCAACATAACTTTTTCGCAAGAACTAAAACCGGCAACCAAAGGTAAATGAAATTTCTATTCAAATCCAAACTTGACCTCTAGGATCCACATAAAAAATTCAAGTTCAAAGTCCCTTAAACTGCGCTCACACTTTTTTGGGAAATCATTCTATTCCCAACATGCGGCAGGCCTGCAGCATGGGGAGCCCCATTGGTCGATAAATGTGGCTGTCCTGTTCTGTCATGGGCTATAGTTAGCTGGAGAGGTTGTTCTTAATCCTGACTCCTAATGCTCTGGTATCAGAAATGGGATCTACCAAACTTGCGCTGTTAGCACAGAGAATGCCTTGCTGACAATGCAGTCTAGAGAGGGGCTTCTCGAAGTGACCTCCTAACAGTTCTTTAGACCGCTAATAAGAAAATAAACAAACCATTTTTTTGGTTAACGTATTCCACTGAGATGACACTTTGGTTTTTGGTTTGACTACCACCATTACCTGTACCAAGAACTGTTAAAATGACTTAGGCTAGGGGCGCCTGGGTGGCTCAGTCGGTTAGGCGACTGCCTTCGGCTCAGGTCATGATCCTGGAGTCCCGGGATCGAGTCCCGCATCGGGCTCCCTGCTCGGCGGGGAGTCTGCTTCGTCCTCTGACCCTCCCCCCTCTCATGCTCTCTCTCTCTTAAATAAATAAAATCATGGGGCGCCTGGGTGGCTCAGTCGGTTAGGCGACTGCCTTCGGCTCAGGTCATGATCCCGGAGTCCCGGGATCGAGTCCCGCATCGGGCTCCCTGCTCGGCGGGGAGTCTGCTTCTCCCTCTGACCCTCCCGACCCTCCCCCCTCTCTCATGCTCTCTCTCTGTCTCTCTCTCTCAAATAAATAAATAAAAAAGAAATCTTTAAAAAAAAAAAAAGACTTAGGCTATGCATTTGTTCACGATTGGGAATGTAAATCTTTCCTGACATAAAAATAAAAAATGGATATAAAAAAATAAAAAGCAAATTGATATAAAATCTGATTTAAAAAGTAAATTGCACGTGCTTTTTTTTTTCCTTTTAGAAAGGGTTGATGCACTTTTTTTTTTTTAAATAAGCATAAAGTTCTGATGGTTGCATCTCTCCCCAGAGATTTCTACATTGCAGAAGACGAGAACAAAATCTGAAGGTGATATTCAAGTAAGTCTAATTCACTATTCAGGTACGACATGAATGTATTTGTCTTAAGACCTGATAATAAATGCTGTGCTAACAAGTACAGTTATTTTTAAAAAGTACTTCTTGCCTTTTTAGGGAACATAGCAGTTTAAAGTTTCATGCTTGTATGTTATCAAAATGTTTCATATTTGTACCTTGATGTGTCAGAGATCTTTTTAGGTAAAATTCATAGGTAATCAGCATGAAAGATCACTGTTTCTGAAGTCCCATTTTTAGAGGGAAACAAGAAAAATACTCAAAAGAAAGGTTTTATTTTTGGGGCGCCTGGTGGCTCAGTTGGTTGAGCGACTGCCTTCGGCTCAGGTCATGATCCTGGAGTCCCTGGATCGAGTCCCGCATCGGGCTCCCTGCTCAGCGAGGAGCCTGCTTCTCCCTCTAACCCTCCCCCCTCTCATGTACTCTCTCTCTCTCTCATTCTCGCTCTCTCAAATAAATAAATAAATCTTAAAAAAAAAAAAAGGTTTTATTTTTAAAGAGACTGTCTGTTTGATGTGTGTTATTTGACTACAATGTCCATGATAAATCAAATCACAAGCTTATATTAAAGTTTTACAGAGAACTTTTTTTTTAATAATAAGGGATAAAAAGGTTAAATATATGAAATCTAAATCTAGCTCACATTCCATTCTTGTGTCTCACTGAACTTTTTCATCAGAGTAGCTGGCAAGGATTCAAATTTGATTTCCTGCCCCCTGGTGGAGGTGCTAATGCATAGTGAATTGGCCAAAGGCAGCCCGCTGCTTAGATTTAAAAAAAAAACAAAACACCAAACCAAACCCCAAATTTGTATAATCCAAAAATGAGAAGTCAGCCATTGAGAAACAAGCAGAACAAGCCCCAAATTGAAATGCCTACCAAAAAGGGCTCCCTTTCCAGCATCACTCGTTCTAAGCCTGTTCCTTGTATGATAAAATACTCCCAAATTAAGAGAAGGTTGGGCCTCAGCCAGACATTCAATTTTTTTTTTCCCCTGAGGCTTTCAATTTCTGCAAATATCCAGCCCAAAAGTCAGAAAAGAGAAGCACTCTTCCTGTCCGCCCCCCTCCCCCGCACCCCACCCCACTTCGGGGCTGCTGATGGAAATCTCCATCTCTGGGCCTAATCTAATTTGTATAATGACAGGCAGCTTATCTGTTCTTGGGCTCAAGAGCATCTGAGGCTGTGGCCAAGCTGCATTATTGCCAATCAGTGAGCAGCCAGGGGAGCTGAGGGACTCTTGCCCCCGTGTTCCCCAGAATCTACATTTTAATAAGTCCCTCAACGAGAGAAAAGATGTCTGCTTCCTATGTGTATCTCTAATGTCCCTCGGTAGAGAACAATCTATAAAGGGGGTGACCAACAGTTTGAGTTAAGAAATCTCGGTTTCGGGAACACCCTACACGGGCCATGCTGTTACATGACCCTGTTGCATCAGTTAGATCCAAAATGGCCCAACCCGGGAACGGTGGTGCACGGGGGGTCGGGAGGGAAAGTACACATTCCAGGTTAGGAATTATTCCCATGGCTACCTGAAACTTCCCTCAGAAAGAATTGTCTTTTTATCTTAAATCATTATGTGTGGACACAACGACTGTTCCCTAGACAAAAATTACAAAATCTCAAACACACACACACACACACACACACACACACACACACACACACACGTAAGCCTCCACACAGCGGGAGCTCCCTTCTCAGACTGTCTATGCTAAAAAGAGAATGCAAATCCTGTGGGTCCTATCTGGGCCAGGGGTCCTGTTTTGTTTGGCCTACAGCATTAGATCATAATAAAAAATTGAATTTAGCCACAAACATTTTGAAATCCAGAGATCGCACATGAAAAACCTACATTCCCAGCTTCTCTTGGCCATTTGGAATTCTTGGCTATGTGGGGCTTGGGGCCCTGTCCCCTTACACAAGGTTACCAGGTTACCACCGCGGTAACCTTGATTGGCGGTAGTGGAGGGAGGCTCACAAACTTTCTGTGTCCTGATCCACGCTCACATCTTCACAAGGTCTAACATTTTGCAAATGCCGGCATTCATTCAATCAATATTTGTTAAGCAAGTACTATGTGCCAGACTATTCTGAGCATCGGGGAAGCAGAGATAAATAGTTACGAACATGCCTTAAGAACGCAGTAAAACATCACTCCTGAGGGCCTCCTTCGCTCGCCAAGGGGCTTGCGTCCGCACGTCCTGACCTTGTGGCAGTCTACGCATGCAAATCAAATGCAGATTCCAGCAAATTACACATGACTACCTACATAGCATGGAACATCAAGGTTGAAACCATGGATGTTAAAGCCTCAAATGTCAAGGTCCTTTTCTATCTGCCCGGACCGGTGAAATCCAACCAATTTCAATCTTTCAGTGGAGGCTACACCTTGATGTGCTTCTGGAAGGTTCCTGTTCCCTTAAGCAGGCTCTCTTTACCATTAAGGAGAGGGATGACCCTATTGTTTGGTTGCTGTCCCCCTACCCCATAGGGAGCATATTTGTTGTGATCCAGTAAGGAGACAGTGAGGGAATGGCTACAAACTACCTAGAGAAGCCAGGCAGGTTTCCTGAATGACAGGGCTTGGAGTTAGAAATGAGCTGGCAAGGGGGCAGCAGGTGGGGGGCGGGGATCTGTGGCAAAGCTGCGGATCACATGGCCCGTCCAGAGGGTACGGCTGCTACTGAGCCCTGGCCAACTGTTTCCATATAGAGACGTGGGCCTGGTATTGCCCCATTCTCCTTTTTCAGGAGAAGCCAGAAATCAGGATACTTTTTATGTTGGCAACAAATTTGAAATTTAAAAAAAAACACTGCGTGGGCCAAACAAAATATGCCTGCAGGCTAAATCCGGCCAGTTTGCAGCCTCTGAACTGAAGGAAAGGCACAGGCTTCACAAATGAAATTCTGCCAGGGCACGCAGGGCTCCAGACATCTCGACTTAATAGAGAAAGGTGCATGAGTTCCTATGATATTACCATGAAGAGATCAAATTCTTCTTCTCGTCGAGCAATCATTTGGTTCAGAGTCTCGTCGTCCGGCACTTCATCTTCTTCCTGGGGTCAAGAACACAATGACTTAACAGACTTTAAGGGAGAGCTTGGACAAGTGGGGTGAGGTATGAAGGAGTCAAGTGGGTCTGTCCTGCAGACCACAGGGATCCGTTTCTCCAGCCAGAGAGAAAAGGGAAAGATCATTGGGTGTAGTATTTGCTATCATTATTTTACAAGCTATTCAAACCATCCTTCCCCAAGCAAAATCTGTTTAGAAAGGAAACATGGTACACGATGAGAAATCCTGGGCTTTTTTGGGTGTGGATCTTGATTCCATTACTTCTTTTTTTTTTTTTTATTCTTATGTTAATCCCCATACATTACATCATTAGTTTTAGATGTAGTGTTCCATGATTCATTGTTTGTGCATAACACCCAGTGCTCCATGCAGAATGTGCCCTCCTCAATACCCATTAGCTCTATTACAAAGCTGTCATCATCAAGACAGTATGGTCCTGGCACAAAAACAGGCACATAGATCAACGGAACAGAATAGAGAGCCCAGAAATGGACCCTCAACTGTATGGTCAACTAATCTTTGACAAAGCAGGAAAGAATGTCCAATGGCAAAAAGACAGTCTCTTCAACAGATGGTGTTGGGAAAATTGGATAGCCACATGCAGAAGAATGAAACTGGACCATTTCCTTACACCACACACAAAAATAGACTCCAAATGGTTGAAAGACCTCAATGTGAGACAGGAGTCCATCAAAATCCTAAAGGAGAACACAGGCAGCAACCTCTTTGACCTCAGCCGCAGCAACTTCTTCCTAGATTCCATTACTTCTAAAACAAAGATACTTAAGGTCTCCCTGCCTCAGTGACCTAATCTGTAAAATGGGTGTGACATTTACTTGGAAGAGAAGTTGTAACATTTAAGTACGGAAATGCACAGGGGAAAGTGCCTAACATAAATCCCTTTAATGCTATTAATCTCAATCCACATACAAGGGCTTACTTTCAAAGCCTTGCAAAAACCATAAATAGGTGAAAGTTTGTGACTAGGCACAGAGCAAGACCTTAAAAATCATATAGACAGGTCAAATATAGAGCCTTTAAGACAGGTTTAATCAGTGTCTTTCAGTGGAATTAACATGCTAATGGTTAAAGCTGTGGATGGGACAACTCAGAATGTATCTGTAACAAACCCCCCATGAACTACCCTTAATTAAAAAAAATTAAATGAAGTAGAGAAAGCAAGTACACAAGGGCTAACATTTTCATTTTATATTGTGTTAGACCAAGTCACATGCTCTCTCTGCAAATTCCTCAGAAACCAAGTTCTCCAGCTTCCTAGAAATGCATTGACTTCCACACTTTAAGAAAAACATGATTTTATGGAGTTGGGCAGAGGCTGCAGAACTTACCTTCCAAAATTATTTTTATCATATGCTGGCTAAGCGTGTTAAAAATCGAATGGAGAATTTCAGTGTATTAGCAGAAGGAGGAAGGAGGAAACCCAGAACTTCAAACATCCAGTTTCCCAAATTATACATTCAAAACGAGGTACCTTGTTCTAGAAACAGTATGAGTGTAAGAGCGCCTTAAATGAGATAACTCGGGTGCTTCCCAAGATAATGTCTGATGCGCTGTGTTAGAAATGAATGCATTTCCATAACGCAAAACTCTAATGATTCAAGCTAATAATTACTTCTAAAAAGCTTTCTATTCTAGTTCATCTCTAGACTGATTAAAGTCAATTTGTTTTAATATTACATTTCATTTGACAAAGACTAGCTGGCAGGGGCCTGATACTTCACCATACAAAGAATCTGGTTAACGGATCCTTTGGTGAAAAGGTGCCCTGCTTTGTCCACTCTATACCCAGAACCCCATATTATCCACTCAATGTCTATGCAAAAGGGGGCTTGGACTTCCCCGTGCCTAGGGTGAAAAGATTCTCTTGTAAACTGGCAAGAAGCCTGCCTGCAGTGGCCTGACCTTCCTGGAGACCAGAATATCTGGGAGGTGGGCTAAATCTCTTCTTGGGCTTTTTGTGCCTTAGTCCTTCTGTCAACCGTGCAGATTGCGGACTCAATATTTGGTACCACAGCCCTTGACTGCAGTCTATCAGCGTCCCCAAACATCTTCACATGCCAACACAGGCCACCCAGAAAATGGTACCATGTCTGACACACCCATAATTTGGAAGGAGTGTGGAGGCCCAGCAACGCTGCTGGTAATGAGAAGCAACTGGCAAGGGACTCCACTCCAGCCCCCACGGTGGCCTCCAGGGCTGGGAGACACGAACATCTCCCCGCAGCCTAGGAGGGTTGAAAAGTGCCAGGCCACCTTGCACCCCATCTAACCCGGGCCAGCTTCTGTTTTCACAAGCCTACACATGACAAATTAAGCAAAAACACAGTGAAGGCCTTGGGTCATCCGCTTTGTGAACATATATATCACGTACCACCCCCCCCTTTTCCTTCAATTTCCAGGTACGTAAACAATAACAACAATAACAACAAAAACACCCGAAAACTTGATTCTAAATCAGTACCAAATATTCAATTTCAAGAATTGAACCTATATCACATATTCAGTTTTAAGAACCAGAGTGGTGAACTATTCGAGATCAAAATTTTTAAAATGTGTGTCAAGGTACGAACGTATGTGCACACCTATTTTTCATGATTTTAATGAAATCTCATACGTAACTCATCAAATATAGAAGACCGACAAGTTAGGAAGAAGCACCATAGAAAAGTGCTCTTCAGTGTGCAGAAAGCTTCGTTTCAGGATTCATTTAAATATCAAGATCTACTTCACATTTAGACTCGTTTCAGGAAAAAAAAAGTATGTGAGGCTTTTAAAAGAATTTGGCTTATAATTTAGAGATGATTTAAAAAACATATATCCTACTGAAGGCAAAGTCAAGCTACATCTAATATATGTAATGAAAGGAGTGCTCCATATGACTCCGTAAGGTCAACCCACTCTTCAGTTTACAAATATGGGGACATCAAACCAAATGTGTCCATCCCAAGACAATTTTGTGATAAAGACTGGCACTATTTTGCACAGTTTTCTTGACTACATTGGAACTAGGTCTTTCGATCTCTCTCAAATCCATTTGGGTTGAAAATTTAGTACAGTTACCAAAACTGGGGGGACGCGTGGGTGGCTTAGTGGGTTCAGCATCTGCCTTCAGCTCAGGTCATGATCCCAGGGTCCTGGAATGGAGCCCCATGTGGGGAATCCCTGCTTAGCAGGGAGTCTGCTTCTCCCTCTCCCTCTACCCCTCCCCCCTGCTCATGCTCTCTCTCTCTCTTTCTCTGTTCTCTTTCAAATAAATAAATAAAATCTTAAAAAGAATTACTAAAACTGGCAATCTAAAAAAAAAAAAAAAAATACAAGGGATGACCTGAAGATTCCGGCCCCCTTAGAGAAACATAAGCAATGCATTCTTTGAACAATCTTGCCAAGGAAAGAGAGGTTGTTTTTTGTTTGTTTGTTTTTTTAAACCGGTCATTTTCTCAGCCTTTGGTCGGCTTTTACAGGAAACCTTGAACTGGGGGTAAAAGTCATGCTCTCCAAGTATAAGTAAATAGGTTAAGATGGCTTGTCCTACAATCATATTGAAGTACTTAATCAAAAGGCAAAAGACAACAGAGGGCCCTGGGGGATGGGAGAGAGAGAAGGCAAGGAGAGGCCCTTCCTCCGGGCTCTGTCTGGTCTCATCTGGCTGATTTTGCCCCCCACTCTCCCCCCACGGGCCTGTCTGCAGTTCTGCATCTGCCCTACAGAAGGCAATATTTACAATACGATCAAGCCCACGCACGGGTTGCATCTCTGGGGCGAAACCTGGAAGAAGCATGCCCTGGCTGAGCCCTGCGGTCCCTCTAGCACATGCTTTTAGACACTGGTTTGGATAACTTTCAGAGGCTTTCTGTGCTTGGGATGGAAGATAGCAGCTAATTTATTCATTTTAATTAACGCCAGCCCAGGAAACTCTTTAAAGAAGGGAGAGGTCATTCTTAATCCTTCTGAGACAAAAGGTCACTTTGATTTCATAAACTCGGCTTTCTGTAATACCTCATTTTCCTCTTCGTGCTCCAGGATGGCCTGCAGGAATGCCCTCCGCTCGTGGCTCGAAGACTTCTGATCAAACATGCCCGCCTGGATCACTTTCTGATCTACGTTCAGCTTGTACTTTGCAGCGGCGAGAATCTTTTCCTCCACGCTGTTTACGGTGCACAGTCTCAGCACCCGGACCTCGTTCTGCTGGCCGATGCGGTGAGCTCGGTCCTGTGCTTGCAGATCCTGCGAGGGACAAGGACATGCTGTCAGGGGTCAGTGCGTGCATTAGCTGAGCACGCAAGTCGCCTGCCCGAGAGGGGAGTGAGGAGGGTTGTTTAACCCACCCATACTCATCAAAGATTTTGCTTTCATTTTTAACATAGGCAAGCTAGTTCATCCCTAATGGAGGGAAGCTGGGCTCTGATGAGCTTGGTTCACCATCAGAATTAGTCCCCAACTAAAAACAAAACAAACAAAAAAAACCCCCAATACATCTGATGTCAGAATTAGGACTTTGATATGACCTACAACTGACCTTAAATTGCAAGGTCGTCATGGCTGCTTGTGTCAAGTGTTCAAGAAGATTTTTAACATATTCATGAATTATACACACATACGTTACACATACACACTGTACATACACGGATTGCTCAGGTGACAGATCTCCTGGGATCTAAACCCACCAAAGATGCAATCTTTTGTTTGGGGAAGGAAAAGGATTGCTAGTAGAATACTAAGTTGGTCATATTTTTGGGGGCAGAAATCTGGCACTTTGTTTCAAAAGTGTGAAAACTGGGTATGGTCCCTGCCTCCTGAAATTTTACTTCTCGTCATTTATCCTATGGAAATAATCATGGATATGCACCAAGATTTACAAATAAGGGTGTACCTCTCGCTGTTACATATTATTTACAAGTTTTAAGAGCAGAATTAAATAAAAAATCAACAATAACAGGTTGGTTTAAAAAATTAGTCTTTGTATGTTATGTGCCACATACTACATGTAGAGTGCCATTCAAATCAATTAGAAATTTAATAACACAGAGCTATAATAAGTAAGAACTACAAGTTACCTATGAGTAGGTACACCAGGATCCTATATGCGCTTATTTACCCAGACCAAGAAAAGGCAGGAGGGCCACGCCAACAATATTGACATTTCCCAGCAGTGAGAGTACAGTCATTATTAAATTTTCCTCCTTTTATTTTCAAACGGTTTAACATTTTTTGCTGCTTCAAACATATATTACTCTTACAAGAAGAAAAAGGTTTTAATGAAATCTTTCCATTAAAACCTTCAGAAACCTGAGGCCAAGTTACCTGATTTTAATGCTATACAATAAAACTTTCTTGGTCTGTTACTTTTACTCATTCTGGCCCAGGGGATGGTCTCTGTGCCCATGTTAAGTAGTGGTTTCCATGTGTCCCCCATTAGACCTGTCTCCATTTTTAGGGCAAAAGTCTGTCCCCTGTATCCTGCATCCCTGGCACCTGATTTTGCACAGAGCTGATACTCCACAGCGTAAGCCCATCCTGTTGACCAGATGAGTCATGCACGTGGCATAAGGCGACAACAGGCCCAAGTCCCCCCAGGAGACCTGTCTTTGCTGCAGGGACCTCTATGATTAAATGACTAATGAGGCAAAAACTGCTCCTCAGAAGATGTCTGAATAATATTAAATATCAGACAGCTGAACCACGAACATGGCTGGCACCCATCCAGATTAGATGATTTTCCAAAGAGGAGAAAGTGAGGTGGATAAGTGAAATCCAAAGCTGGGGGCAGGGGTGGAACCCTAAACTTCATTTACAAGACCTTGGTTCAGTCATCTCTCTCAACACACGCTCACCAGTGTGGTGAGGCCGTGGCCGAGACAGCGAGTTGTGTGCTGTCAGCCTCTGGATTATCTTCTAGAACAGGGGTCCGTGAGCTGTTTCTGCAACGGGCCCAAGAGCGATTATCTATTAGTAGTAAATATTCTAGGTTGTCTGGGCCAAGAGCAAACACTTAGCAACTGTTCTCACCAAAAGGCTGAGTATCATCTTCTTTTTTCTCCATTTTACATTTTTCTACTTAAAAATGGGAAAAAAACTACTCTTAGCTCACAGATCTTACAAAAGCAGATGGCAGGCCAGATTCGGTCCCCAGGTCTGAGTTTGCTGACCTCTGCCCTAGAAGATGCTGATAAATTGCAAAAATACTAAGGTACAGATGGCAACAGAATGTAATAGGCAAGGAAGTGGAGGGCCCGGGACACCTAAAAATGGGGGTGGTAAGTTCGTGAGCCCTCGCGAGCTGGCTGCCAATTAGGTGTGTTGTTCTGTTCTGTTTCATGGTGGTGGCAGTGGTGTTTTTTGTGTGTATAAAGCCAAATATCTATTTGGAAAGCAGCAAAAATTAGTGTTTCTAGGCTGAAGAAGTTTATGGAATATAAGCCTAAGTCTGTAAGCCAAAATGGGGAGGGGGGCGTATACGGTGACCAAGAAATACGTGCTGTCGTTATTGGATGGATTCGTCAATACTTCTGAGATTTTAGTGGTCTAATGTTTCGTCACACCAAGGAGGTGTGATTGAATCTGAAGACAAGAACATAGCCTGAGAAGAGAGCCTCCAAGGTAACTCTGCGGTTGGCCCTTCTGTCTAAACAACCCAACTCCAGCTCCAGGGGCTAATAATAAGGGTACCAAGCCATGTTTGTTTGGAAATGAGAGCCTCAGTAATCCCGAGGGATTTTATTGCTAATTCCACATATGTATGTTCCAACTTTACTTCTAACGAGAGCCTCCAATTAGCGACTGGTAGGCCTCTATCTTCAATCTGTCAACTTTTGTCAAACGGAACTGCTCTTTGGTCAATATGCCTTAATTTTGACTCAACGTGACAAAGAATTACTACAGAACGCTTTTTTTTTTTTTTTTTTGGCAACACATGCTGAAACCAACATGGTAAAAAGAGGTCCAAAACTTTCGTTTTGGGGACCATGCAACCTTTATGCAGGGGTACAGGATTCATACCCAGACAGACACGGACAAGTTAGTACTGACTGGTTTCCTTAAGTGGAAAGTATTTCAAGGACTAGGTATGAAGTTAGGTTTGCAAACTGCCTTGTAGTATCTAGTGGAGTTCGCTGCTTAATGAAAGTTAGTTCTCTTACCTTTCATATGAAAAATCAATATTCACTCTATCACTCTAAGATCACTGACTTCTGAAAATGAAAAAAAAAAAAAAAAAGGTTTGCCCAAACTAATGGCCACATTTAAGTGACAGACATGAAAAATATGATCAGCCCAGTTGCCCAAATCAGGCGGCAGTGAAATCTACCTACGGCAGATAAAAATATTTGGGAGAAATATATGGCCCACTGCTGGGAACCTGTGGAAAATTAGACCAGAGGAAGTCTGAGGTCCTGTGTGTTTTGTTGCTTAAGTTTTAGTTCAAATACAGTGAAAGGTGAATGAATTGTTCAACGCTCATGCAATTTACTTGATTCTGGAGTTCCACCTTTAGTTAGTGGTTGTAAGTTTGTGTGTGTGTATGTGTGTGTGTGTGTGTGAAAGAGAGAGAGAGAGAGACAGAGACAGAAGGGGGAGACAGAGGGGGGGAGACAGAGAGAGAGAGAGAGGGAGAAGACAGAGACAGAGGGGGAGAGCAGGGTAGAGGGAGAGAAAGAGAGACAGGCATGGATGTCCCAGCATCCTTTCCCTGGTAAACCAGCTTTTCTAGAGACAGTGAGTACCTCTGGCCTTTGGGATTTGCCCTGTGCCAAACCAGATGGTCAGCTGAGAAGCCCCAGATGTGCTTACCTCCAAAGATAAAATCTAGCGAACCCTCCATTCACCTATAGACAGGCTTTTTTTTCTTTTTTTTCTTTTTCCCTCAGTAAAGATTTAGGCAGCAGAGACAGGGTGATCGAAACCACACCGAGCACCCCGGGGAGGAGAAGAATCACATACTCCTCCCCTAGATGCCCAGCAGAGCCTCAGGGCCTGCAGCCCTGCAGCCACTCTCAAAATGTGGGACTGACGCGGAGTTCCCAACAGTAAGCAGGAAAACTGCAGGTCTGTCATGGGAGTAAGAATTCCACCTGTGCCCGGGAATGCACCGTGGGCTATAAAAATATATAAAATATATAAAAATATTTCCTGAAGACCAATGGCCGTGGCCTCCCCGAGGCTCGGAACCACTGGTCTAGTCTTGAAATCAGCGCTCCTCAGCTAGGAGAGAAACGACGCAGAATCTCTAGGGAGCTTTTGAATGTCTGGAGAAGCCTGGGAAGCAAACGGGGTGTGGGGTGGCAGGGAATGGGAAGCAGGCGTGCGTGCTTTTTTTACAAGCTCTCTCATCATTCTGTGCAGCCCAGGACTCCATCCCCTGCCCTAAATGAGTGCCGTCCGTAAGCCTTTTCGTCCCAGTCTCCACCACGACCCAGTGAGAACACTACTACTCTGCGTGTTTGCAGTGGAGGAAACCGAGGCGCAGGGAGCAGCCCGGGGAAACTGATGTTCCAGTCACATTCATATGGGGGAGCTGCAGTTTTCTCTCTCCTATTTTGAATTCACGTGTGCTTCAAAATGAATCAAATCCCGACGAACAGCATTCTACCCAATTTCGCACAAGCAGGTGACTGTCTCCCCACAGCACGGAGGCAACTACGGGGGAGCCACAAGGGACCCGTTCTCTTGGGCTTTTTCAATCATCAAAGCAATCCTATAAAAGGGTAACTGTAAATTGACCTGGCTCAAAGAACTTAGTAGTAGATGCTCCACGGGATAGTCTTTGATGGCGATTTTAAAACAAAACACACAGACCAAAAGACAAACTACTATATACTAATGGTTTGACCTTCAGGAACTTACTTACAGCTTCTGGGGACTCATTTTCCTTGACTGGAAAGGTGCATCTAGTGATGTTAACAACCTCACAGCGTTGTGAAAACGGAATGAAGCGATGCACGTGAAGAGGGTGGCGCAGAGTTAGGGTCTAATAAATGTTAGTTGTTGCTGTTTTTATTTTGGACATTTGTGAATTTTCCTATAACCAAACATCCTTTGCTTTGGGGTCAATCCCAGGAGATGGGTCTAACACTGAGCAGAGACTGAGTTTGTACCCCAAACTGGAGCTTTTCAAAGGCACATCGAAGGTGTGTGGAAGGTGTCCGACCTCCGAGGGAGGTGAGGTAAGACAGCCCTTGGGAGAAATGGCCCACTCTTTTAGAAATCCGCTCTTCCCCACAAGGGTGAATGACGACACCAACAGTCTCTTAGTCCCCCTAGTTCCAGAAGGGACGCCAGGGGCCCCCACGTCACAGACGGACAGACCTGGTGAGGGTTCCAGTCGCTGTCAAAGATGACCACTGTATCAGCTGCCTGAAGGTTCAAGCCCAGGCCACCAGCCCTGGTGCTCAGCAAGAAGATGAAATACTGGGACCCGGGCTCGTTGAATTTCTTCAGCAAAGCAGCCCGGTCCTCAGACTTGGTGGTGCCTGTGGGTATAAGACAAGTAAATTTGCCAATGAACTCCCGTCCGAAAATGGCACAGAGCCAGAGAGATCGGCCGGCCTCCTGGAGAAACAGACACCTCTTGGCACCAGTGAGATAATCCCCTGGGGTTTTTGTACTTTTTGAAAGGAACTTTGGACATTTTGCAATTAAAAAAGAGAGAGAGAGAGACTTTTCTCAAATCAAGAAAAAACACGGTCTACTATCCATTGTTTCAAAACGCTGGGTTTAAACACTTAGGACCGGGCACCTTTATAACTTTACAAATTCCAAAACATTCTCACGTTAACCTAAAACTTAATGAAAACATTTTCTAGATTTACTTCTGTGCTTAAAAACACCAAATAATTTTTAAAAACCCACCTACCTACACACACACACACACACACACACACACACGCACGCACACGTGCCTACAAAGATTACTGTAACAGTTTAAGGCAATTTTGCGGACGGGCATTAGAGTGAGCTCTTGTTTATGCCAAGAGGGTGGAAACAAAGGGGAAATCGATTTCCACTGCGTTTTACCGTCTGGATTGCTCCTGAGCATGATCTGGCTGGGAAAAACATAAAACGTGAAAGGAATATTTTTATCCTGGTTAGCAAGACCTGAAGCCACAATAACCCCCATATATATATATACGTATACGGAAGCTCTTTAGTCTGTTTCTCATGCTGACATTCTGCTCTGCTGAGTTCAAAGGGTGCTGACCTACAACCCAATGAAGCAGCATATAATACCCCTGCCTACGGCTGGCCCCAGGGTGCCTGAAGAGACTCCACAACAGGGAGTAAGCAGAGAGCACCAGACCCCAGAGCATGGTGCTCACATTTAGGGCACGAAGTCATCCGTACCTGCCTCCCAAATCAGCCACTCAATCATACACTCTGTGTTTGTAATGAATTTCCCCGGGAAGCATTGCTGCAGAGGTTTGAAAAAGGCTCTAGGCTGTTGGGAAACAGATATGCGTGTCCCACGATGGTCCCTCAACGCCTGCTATACAAATATTATTTCTACATGGTGTTCTTTTTTTAAGGATGAAAACACACCAGCAACTTATTTCAGAGGATTAAAACATTTAAGCGAGGACAGCTTAGGAAATCATGTTATCCTGAGGGTCAAATACCCAAACGCAGCAGGGGGAAGGGGGTGGAGCTGTTCTTCCTATTAATAAAAATGGTAAGTACCCTCCCGAGGAGGGGGGGAAAAAAAAAACCCAATTCCCCATATATAGCAAATGGGGATTAGGACCAAGGGGCTTTGGGGGTTCTCTTCATTAAACGAAGCAATGTTCTTTAGAGCTCATTTTGCTTTCTAAATTAGATTTCAAGTTTAGCCACCTGGTCAAATCCTGCAAGGAGAAACGGTAAAGAGTTTAGATTTTGGGGGGAGGAGCACTAAATGTGCTCTGCTTGCTGAGTGAGGTCTCAACTCTGTGGGGCTCTTTTTTTTCTTTTCTTTTCAGAGTTGGCTTTCTTTTTTTTTTTTTAAAGATTTTATTTATTTATTTGAGACAGAGAGAATGAGAGAGAGAGCACATGAGAGGGGGGAGGGTCAGAGGGAGAAGCAAGCTCCTTGCTGAGCAGGGAGCCCGATGTGGGACTCGATCCAGGGACTCCAGGATCATGACCTGAGCCGAAGGCAGTCGCTTAACCAACTGAGCCACCCAGGCGCCCCAGAGTTGGCTTTCTGAGACCACGGTGACCTATGTGTTCTCGATCCTAATGGAAGACAAGTTCTGTGCTATCATGAAACCTGCTCGCTGTATCGTCTTTCCAGGTGCAATAATTAAGACAGAATTACTCACATGGAGTCACGGTTCCATATTTACCCTCTGCCTCAAACCACATGGAAAGCCACAGAAACAACAACAAAAAAGATGTTCCTAAAGTGAAGGAAAGGAGAGCTTCCAGAGACAAGGATGTCTGTTTTCCGACAGCAGGTACAGCATCTATGTGCTCTGAGGATATAAGTTCAGTTTTAAATCCACTGAAAAAGAATCGGCTAACGACCACCCGCATTAAGCTATAAATTAAACTGGTTAGTGGACATGTCTCCTGGGGGATGAAAATAACCCTAAATGCAAAATAAAGCCCTGGAAAACAAAAGAAATACCAAAATGATTTGGTCAAAGGGGTTTTGGGGCCCTCCGCCAGGTACCTCAAGCAAAGAGACGGAGCACATATCTGGTGTGGATTCACACCGCCTAACTAGCTGGGAACTTGATGAATTTTCAAAGCCATAAAAATCTATGATTAAATCACGTTTCAGGCAAAGAACTATGACATTTCTAATGACAAGGTTCAGAATTTGCTGGATTACCATTCCCATTAAGTCACAGGTTCCCCGAGTCGAGATCTTTGCTGATCATCAGCAATCGCTGGGATATTTGCTCAGGGAGATTCAAACCACTGTGTCAGGGTTTATCCACAGAGCAAATAAATGCTCCTTGCAGGTGGCACAGGATTTCACACGCTCAGTATGAGCGTCAGTTCCACGTTCTGTTAGACTTTGAGGTAGAACACAACCAAGAACACAATTAAGAGCAAGCGCGACTGTGCTGAAAGTTGCAGAATGCGCTGGAAGGAACACACTGTCAGGCTTTCATGATTACTAATTTTAACTTAGTTTCAGCTGCTTTGGGAAAATTTGGTCTTCTGGGATGTAGCTTCACCACTTGCTCTCACTCAAAAATCATTTCCAGGGAAAACAAAGACTATGTAACAGGACAGTAGCCAAATCTGTTCATGCAACCATCATCTTTGCAAGAAAAAGAAATCTGTTTAGCTGTCATTGAGTGATTTTTCTCCCCCCCGAGGTCAAACATCTGAGACCTCAAATTCAGCAACGAAAATCTGAAGCCATTTTAACAAATGGGTGAAGGGGCAGGTGGCTGGAAGTTGGTGCCCTTGTGAGTGTGTAGACTGACTGTTTGCCCATTGATTCTCTCCAGCCCCCCCAAACAAATGGTTGCTATTTCTTGCGGGGCAGAAGCCGTACCATTTCCTCAACTCCATCTGTAACATTTTATTATGAAGCTTGTTTACTTGTTGTCTCCTCCAGCCTAATGGCGAGGACTCCGATGTCAGGAACACAGCGGCTCCATTCATCTTGTATCTCGTTCCAATTCATCACTTTAAAAATTGTGAATAAGTTCAAAATCATTCTTGAAATGCCGCCTGCCAGGAAAGAAGCCTGCATTTTCAGAGAGGGGATGTAGCCTCCTGGGTCTGCTAAAGTTGATTCTGAAAACTAACTGGCATCAGAGAGATCTAAATTAGAGCCTGGCTTCGCCGTTTGCGTCATGCGTAAGTTAGCTCATTTCTCTAAGCCTCTGTTTTCCCATCTGTGAAATGGGGATCGTATTCGTACCTTGGTAAAAGGGGGTAAAAGCCTGTTTGCCGAGAAAATTACATCCATAATGCACAGGAAGCGCCTTGCCCGGTATCCCACAAGCAGTAGGCCTTCCATCAACGTCACCTTTTATGACAATTATTATTAATGACAAAAGGATAAGGTCAGCCACCAACAGCAACCTGTGAAGGAGACTCTCTCAGGCTGGCAAGAAAACATGACAGTGATATGTTTCAAGGAAAGCACTTCTTGCCAGTTCCACAGACTTGAATATTCCAGGGCCACAATCCTCAAAGAGGGGAGATTCTAAACGAAAAGCCACAAAGTAGTAAAACAGCACTTGTTCGGGACACCAGGGCAGGGCTGCCCCTCACCTGAGCAGCAAGGGAAGGTGGGCTTGCCCTTCAGATGAGGGCTGACCTTGCCCCTTATGGAGAAGGGACGGGAGAATCAGGTCAAAGGACAAAGGACGAGACGCGGTGCAGGAGATTTGCCAAAAGAGACAAGACTGGACGACAGAACCGTGTCACGAATTCAAGAAGGAACATTGACTTAGCCATGCATTGACTTAGGTTGCGGTGACTTTGGAGGGGAGAGATAAAAAGATCTTTCAAAATCAAGTCTGTCTGAGGTATAATTAGTTCAAAAGTTAATAATACCCTAGGAGGTACACCATAAAGAGAATTCACTTAAAAAATAGAAGAGAGAGTAGGGCAAGTCTGAGGTTGGTGTGTGTCCAGTTCTATCTAATTAGTGGCAACCAGGGGGACAGAATGTTGGACTGAACATAAAACAAAACCTTTTATTTACTTATTTAATTTAATTTTAATTTTTTATTTTTTTTAAGGAGGCTCCACGCCCAGTGTGGAGCCCAGCATGGGGCTCGAACTCACGACCATGAGATCAAGACCTGAGCTGAGATCAGGAGTCGGACGCTTCACCGACTGAGCCACCCAGGTGCCCCAAAGTAAAACCTTTTAATGGAACATAAACTTTTAAATTTCCCACATAACAATAGCTTGAAGATTGTGTCAGATAAAAACAGGTATTAGTAATAACTGTTACATTTTGTGTGCAGGGATTCCATACCATCCTGGCTATAAATTAGCTCCTATTCCCACGTACCACTCTTAGAAAGTGCTATCCCCTTGCCACAGCATAGGAAATTTGGTATCTTTCAACCTCAAAAATATTAGGGCAGGTATCCAAATCATACAGTACTTTCGGAAATAAATATCTCTAAATGCATGTTTCCTTCCATTCATATGTTCTTACTGATTTTCTAAAAATCGAAATACCCAGGCAAATCAGGCAACTATTTCACATAGTTTTGTAAAATCCAGGACACAGTGGGGCCCTATCTCTTAATGCAGCATGGAGATATGTTCTATTTAGGAAAAGAAAGACGCTTTAATGATAATTCGGTACCATCCTAAATGAATAAGTACAGTGTTACCGAAGAGAGGAGACACAGCCTTTATCCCCTTAAAATATGCCTCAACAGAGAAAGC
Source organism: Leptonychotes weddellii (assembly GCF_054177405.1). NCBI lineage: Eukaryota > Metazoa > Chordata > Mammalia > Carnivora > Phocidae > Leptonychotes > Leptonychotes weddellii. The sequence goes on from NC_138382.1 coordinate 7,618,740, forward strand.
TAAGGGCTTATCAGAATATTCGGCATAGTGTGTAGGTCACACACCATCCTAAAAGCAGAGAGGGTTTTTAAATTTTAATTTAGTTTCATTTAGTTTAATTGTGGCACACATAAATGCCTCCAAGTCCACTTGCACTGGCTTGTCTGGGGGGGATAAACAGCTGTGCGAGTGATTTCGGCTTATTTTAAGGTGGAGGATATAAAAATTGCTATCTGCAAAAAAAAGCTGCACCCCACCCTGCTAGTTAACTCTTCAGCAATTTCCCTCCTCCTGCCGGCTGGGGCCGGACCTAAGTGCCCCTCACCCGCTGCGCGCCCAGCGGCGTGGCTTCCGAGCCTGGTCCCTTTGGGACTCACCATCAAGGCGAAGGTACAGGAAGTTCCGAAACGCAAAGTAATCCTCCATGATGGTCATGAGGGACGTCATCTGGCAGAAAAGCAGCACGCGGTGATTAGTTGCTCTCAGTTTTGGCAGAATACGATCAAGCAGCTCAAACTTTCCTGAGGCCCGATACAGCTCAGCCCTGAACCCAAAAAGGCAAAACAAGAAGACGGTATTACTGCTGTCTTCTTGAAGGATCCAGGATAGCCTGAATGAATGAATGAATATCCACCCCAGAGTGATGGGGGCATGTCATGGAAAAAGGAAATACTTCTATATAAAACCCACAAGGAGTACATTATAGATGCTGTGTATGGCAACAGATTCTCTAGAAAGAGGAGATCGTTTCGTGTTCCTAATACTTTCACTCGCTGTCTCTCTCTTCCTCTCCCTCAATTCTCTCTCCCTTATCCACACACAGTCGTGAATCTGTTGTGCTTCCTTAAACTGTTACTTGGTAAGCACATCAAGTTATTAATTTAGGGCACTTAAGATGCGTCCAAATATTTCTTGAGCATCTACTACTACCTGCCGGGCGCATTCCACGTGTACAGGGATGAGAAAATAGAATCCCTGCCTTCCAAACGGCTAATTGCAAATTGTGATGAGCACTAAAGAGAAAAATAACAAGTTGCTATGAGACAACGCATAACAACACGTGACATCTTTAAATTAGAGCAGGGTTTGGCAAATTTAGGTCCTGGCCTGCTGCCTGTTTGCGTAAATAGAGTTTGATTGGGGCGCAGCCAGGCTCACTCATTTCTGCTTTGTCTATATGGCGGCTTTCACGCCACACAATGGCAACATTGGGGCAGAGACTTTTTGACACACACAGGCAAAGACATTTGAGATCTGGCCCTTTAGAGAAAAAATTTGCCAGCCCTTGATGCAGGTGACCTTGCTGAAGAGAGAACAGTTGAACTAAAACACCAAATAATGAGCAACAAGACAGCCGGTTGAAGAACGGGGCCTTGGAGGAGGAGGAGATTCCAGGAAGTAGGGAGAGTATGTGCAAAGGCCCTGTGGAGTAAAGGAGCCTGGTGAGTCTGAGGAACTAAACATAAGCAATAGGGGAATTCTGGAGATGGGGACAGAGAGGCAGCAGGTTGTGCTGGGGGGGCAGGAGGCCGGCAGATGCCGGAGGACCTAGCCACACTGAGTGTGTTCACTTTAAGTGCAACAGAAAGCCGCTGATGGGTCTGAAATAGGGCAGTGGCAAGATCTGCCACATCTTTTTAAAAGATCACCATGTACACTGTACGGATGGACTGGGGAGGGGACATGAGGCCTGGCTTACAGAGAAGTTCAAATCAAAAAGAGGATGGTGGGGGTACCTGCTGTCACAGTGTCAAGGAACTAAAGCAGGGCCTTTCCTCTTCCATAATAAACTCCTTCTCTCTTTTGTCAACAGGGATGTGTTAAATTATTAAAACTTAATTGTCGGGCTGATATGACTGGGAAAACTCATCAGTGCATGCACTCTACAACACTGCAATGGATCATCGGTAGCTGATTCTATGACACAGTGTGTGTCGTCTCTAACACATTTTCATGTGCATGTCTTCCCTACCTCTGTCCCCCGTTCCAACCACCGTCCTCCAAACATCTCCTGCAGCCGTGTTGTTAGTATGCAACCCAGGAGTGACCACGGGACGTAGAGAGAAGCAAGCAGGAGTGGGAGAGCCTGGTGGCTCTGGTTCTGGGTGGGTCCCACTTTCTAGTTCTTAGCCCAGTGACATCATCTGCCTTTGGGATCCAAGCATGGCCCCCACATCCTAATAATCAATGTCCCCTGGTGCAAAACAGAGACTTTCTGTGAATGCAAACTTTTCTATTTTGTTGCAAGGCATGGCACTCTTTAATGGCTGCTGCTAACCAAAAACGTTTCTTTTTTTTTTTAAAGATCTTATTTATTTATTTGACAGAGAGAGACACAGCGAGAGAGGGAACACAAGCAGGGGGAGTGGGAGAGAGAGAGAAGCAGGCTCCACACCAAGCAGGGAGCCCGATGCGGGGCTCGATCCCAGGACCCTGGGATCATGACCTGAGCTGAAGGCAGATGCTTAACCAACTGAGCCATCCAGGTACCTCCAAAAAACGTTTCTTATATGGACCATACTTTGGTGAATGACTGTAAGGTCACACATATTTATGGTGGATGAGGCGTTTCCTCTCACCCACACCCAAGTTAAGTATCAACTTGAAATTCAATACGATAAATTCTCTTCTGGCCCAAGCTACACTATTGCTTCCACCACACTTTTAGGACACTGGGTTACTATTAATTCTATTAAATGAGATCCGTGTCCTTTGAATAGTCACTTGCTCAAGGCATGCAGTAATTTATGCCAGTAAAGTAAAAGAGAAGGCTGATATCATTTCGGTTAACAACTCCTATACCCTCTGCTGAGGTGAGAGGCTGGTGCAGGAGGCTGGCAGTGGGTACGTGTGTGATAGGAAACACTACGGAGTGAAAAGTTGACCAACAAACTGTTTTTTGGAAGAAAGATAAATTTTAAGATTTACCCATTGATGACCCCATTTGAATAGCCCAGGTGTTCAGCAAAGGATTCCTTTAAAAGAGAAAGGAGGGGGAAAAAAAATGATTAAAAAAAACCCACCCAGATATGTAAATTATTAACTTAATAATTACTCTTTTAGTGAGGTCATCCCATTTATTTCTAGAGCATAGTTAAACAAAATAATAAGAAAATACTTTTTAGACGATGAACCAGAAACTCAGTGTCTTTGAATTCAGACTTTCGTTCTGCCACAAATGTGTCCTGGGAGTTTGTGCAAGTCTCCAGAATCTCATACTGAGATGTCAGGGTTAGTTTACTCATCAAACAGTGATTAAGCATCTACTGACCCAGGGCTGAGCCAGGTAGGTACGGGGGATCCAGAAACAACTGAAGTATCTGTCCCCAAGGAGTTTAGAATCTAGACTAGAGAAAGAGCCTAATACGAACTAATCAGGATTCAGACATGCATGGAAACACACTGCAAAAACATTTAACAGTAAAAGTCATGGTGACTGTATGCTTTATTTTAAATCTGAGTTTAGAGAGATCCTGAAATTCCTCCATTCTGTGCTTTTCTCTGTTACAAATAAGGCCCTCGATGGACACCAACCACTCCCTCAGGGGTCCGGGCTCCCATCTTCAAAACACAGAATTTTAAATTTAAAATGAAAATTTTAGAATTTCAAATCAAATTTAAACTCCCGAATCACGTAATTCCCTCCTCACTGATCCTGTAGAAGAAATAGGTTACTGTTCTCCGAGCGGTGTTTCCAGGCTGACTGGAGGGAACGGGAGACCATCTGTGGGGAAGGAAAGCATGTCACACCTTCACACTAGCCACCCGCTGTCTCCCTCCTCTGCTTCCTTTTCCTTCCCCACGAGCAGCAAAGCTTCTCCTCCCAGGGGATCAGCTCTCTTTCCCTTTGAGGTCTCCTCTCACATACGCTCAGCTCATCGCTTCATCGTTTATGGTGGGCTCCGGCCCCTCGGTGTGTTAACCCTGCTGGCAAAGTCAACACCGAATGGACAACGGCCAGAAAGCCCACTCTGACCCCAAGAGCCAAGCCTTCCCTCTCCACCGGCAGCCACTCCTCGCTAGATTTTCGGGATCCGTCCCTATCGCCTAAGCAGGGCTGTAAGAACCAGAGAGATGGAATCTGTCAGTGCACGGTGATAGGTTTAGGCATTAGCATCGTTTTTTGTTTCTGGTTTTTTTTTTTTTTTAAAGATTTTACTTATTTATTTGACAGAGAGAGAGCGCACGAGAGCACAAGCCCAGGGAGCAGCAGAGGGAGAGGGAGAAGCAGACCCCCCGCTGAGCAGAGAGCCAGACATGGGGCTCGATCCCAGGACCCCGAGATCATGACTTGGGCGGAAGGCAGACGCTTAACCGACTGAGCCACCCAGGCATCCCAGGGATTAGCATCGTTTTAAAAAATGTGTTCATTTCTCGGGTTTGAAAGTCCCCAGGGAAACAGCCCAACAGAGAGAGGGGGCTTGTGGGGTGATTTCCTATGAACAAAGGTGGCATGCAAACATTACAAAGACAGAGGCAAAATGCACACACCAACTCCCAGGCAGAGTTGTGGCCATGTGTACCCATGACTCTGGGTCTCATTTCTAGGAATACGCCTTCCGAAAGTTTTTATGTTAAAAACAAATTGCAAATCAGAGTCCGTCTCTCTCCTGACAGCTATTTAGAATGGAAATATGCAAGGAATGGAGGGCAGGTTACTTAAAGTCGGCTCCCCAGGTTCTCCAGACAGAAGCCTGAGGACGGAAGGCATCATCCCCCTTCCTGACACGGTCTAGCATGTTTCAAAGGCTAATTTTTTGCATGACAACCAAAATGAAGTAAGACTGACACTTAATTTTCAAAACTTCTGAGTCCTCAAACCCCTCTACGAATCAGAATGAATATCTCAAAACTGTTTTCAGGAAAGAGGGGATGGGATGGTGGGTGACGGGTTCACCTGGCATGACCCTGGTCACTTTCATCATTTGACAATTTTTTTTAGCTCCCCACCAGCCACAGACCAATATAGATCCACCACTAATTCATCGATACCTTCCACCTGTTTAATATGTTATCAATTTATAAGATGCTGCCTCTCTTATTTATTTTTTTTAAGTTTAGCCTCTGCCAGTCCCATAAGCTGTCACCACTTGATGACAAGTCAAGTGCACTGACGCTTGGAGATGCCGAGACATTTTCACCAGGTCACGATTACAAAGTGGCCCGGGACACGGCCTCATGGTTGCACGCTGGATTTCCTTCACCGAGTGTCTAAACAGCCAGGACTTTTTGGTGGGATTTTATTTTTGTTGCTGGTATTGTTGCTGTTGTCAGTTGACATGGATCTAGAGCTTGTCAGCCTAGAGACACCCTGCCCTCTGGATGTGGACCCAGCGGGTCAGGCTGGGAGGGGTTTCCAGAACCCGCAGAGGGCCTGCAATAAATACTCTTCTCCGACAAGCGCGACTGCCAAAAATAAGGGAGGATAAAAAAGAAAGAAGAATCGTCGAGGTCAAGAATATTTCAAAGGCAGGAGTATTTCAACTCTGTTTTTATACTGTAATTACTAAAATTCCAATTTCCTAGAACCTTCTGTATATTTCCTTTTAATGAAGCGGTGCAGGTGCTGGAGGCCTGCAGCGATCTGGTCCCTGGTGCCCTAGCTCATGTGCCATGGCAAGTGGGCGCCCCCACGACCACACGCATCAGCCACAACATGGAACAGTGGAGCCTACAGTCTGGCTCCTTTTCCTTCCTGCTCAGGTCAATTGCTCCCACTGGGGTGAAATCCTGTCAATTTAGAAAAGTTATTTACACGCAATGAACAGGGCAGAAAATGTCCTAGCCCCTAAAAATAGCTCTGTAAGAACCAGAGTGTCAGGATAAAAGCCGGGATTTACATTGTCGGGATAGAAGCCAGAAAGGAAAAATGCAGATCTATGTAGCCGAACCAAAGTCAGTGTCTTTTACAAAGAAAATATTTCGAGAGCGTCTCCCTCTTCAACAGGTACAGATACATTATTTCAATATTTTTCATAGCATCCTTCTGAGGAAACTGGATGTATTCGTCATTACCTTCAATTTCATAGCTCCTACCATAACAAGGCAATTCACAGCACTTACCCAAACCCACATAATAAGCCCAAGCTTGCAGTATTTTCTCAGTGCTTCAAACCCTTGGTTATAAAATTCCAGATGCTCAAGTGCTTGGTGCCAATGAGAATCCATCACCAGGAAATTCACATTTGTTAATTCTGCTTGTCGAGCTATCAGAGCATGTCATTTCAATGTCCACACATATTTCAACCCCCTTCCTTCCCTCCTTCCTTCCTTCCTTCCCTTTTTTTTAAAAGTAGTATTAATAGGAGTAGTGCAATCGGGATCAGAATCAAAGTGGAGAGTGCAGACTTACCTCAATGTGCTGAAACATATAGGGGTGGTTGCAGATTTTTCTCAACTGCATGATAGTGTTCATGAGAGTCTTAGCACCTCCCTTTCCCTGAGAACGAGTGGAGAGAGTAAACACAGGACAAACAAATCGTTAATTGACCAGATACTGCCCATTTTTAAAAAGTAGGCTTTTATAGAGAGGGCCACAGGTCTTCCCCATAACCTACACCTGCCGGCGTCCAAAGCTCCCGTCATAGAGCAGTTTCTGAGTTACAGATGTAACATCTTTCTCGTGACTAACTTACCCTACAGGAGGGAATCATATCGAGTTGATGGCTTTGTGACATGACTGTCTGTTCCCCGGGATTCTGGGAAGACAGAAGCCTGGAGCAGATGCCCAGGGAGTCACACAGGATTTTAAAACTTTCCAAGGTGCCACCCCACATTTAGGCAGAATATATTCCCTGCAGAATTGACATGAGCAGAGCTAAAAGCTATTTGGGTGATACGAGCACACTGCATTCTTCCTGCCCCAATGCAGTTTGCAATAAGAGGTTACGAGATTTCCTTTGGCAGCTACAACGGTTACAGAATAAGGCCCAGAAATTGGCTCTAACAGATCAGCATTAGCAGGGATGCTTCCTGGGAGGATCTGACGTCACAGCCAGGAGAAGACAGACAGCAACACATGAGTTACATCATCTGCTGAAATGTACCTTCTTATCTTTCTCCGAGCCATCGGTGAGGAGGATCCCTTTGGCTTGCATGTGGCGATAGAGAATTTTCTGCAGCGCGGACATATCACACTTGATCACATATTCAACCTGAGGGAGAAAGAACAGCGAGTAAGTAGGAGCAGGAGAGAGAAGGTGCCTGTTCTGAGAAGACAGCTGGGACGGGGTAGCGGGCAGCAGTCCTGGAACTCTGTGGGTCCCTCCGTTTCCCCTCCCTGGATTCGAGGAGTGGAGGGTGGGATGGGGGTGGTGGTGGAGACCACGGTCATCACTGCTAAAGGTACCATTACGGGGGAGGGACCTGCCAAAGGGTGTACGTGATTGAGGCTAGGGTCACGTTTTCTGAAATTTCTTGCCTTGCTCCATATTTGAGAGACAGAGAGAGAGAGAGAGGAGCTTACAAACTGTTCAAAGTCAAAGAAGCTCAATATAGAGTTTCTTCCTAGTATTTCTTCCACTTCCCCGCTACACCCTCTTTCACATGAACAGAAAAACACCGACTGCCCAATATCCCAAGATTTGCTCTGTAAGACATTTTTTGATTTATTATTTATGTATTATTATTTTTTATGATTTTATTATTTATGTGACAGAGAAAGAGAGAGCACAAGTAGGCAGAGTGGCAGGCAGAGGGAGAAGCAGGCTCCCCGCTGAGTGCAGAGCCCGATGCGGGGCTCAGTCCCAGGACCCTGGGATCATGACCTGAGCCGAAGGCAGCTGCTTAACCAACTGAGCCACCCAGGAGCCCCCGTAAGACAATTTTTTTAAATGGTCATATGCAGCGACCCCCAGTACTAATCCACGTGAGATTTGTAATAGCCCTAGGTTGTCTGCCATTAACCTCTGCTTTTCAGAGGTGAGAGAATACTACCTGTGAGGACAGCAGGTGGGGGAGAGGAATTAATCCAAAATTGGATGCAACTTTATGACCACCTAAAGAAGGCAAAGCCTCATGGGCCTCCAGTTGGACTATCGAAAAAAAAAAAAAAATCCGATTTAAAACAGTTAAAGGGAATTCACATGCCCTTGGCTTAGCACACACCTGCAATACTTCTAGCACGTTCTTAATGCATAAAATCTGCCTTGATTATTTCCCAGTATTATTTTCTTCATTAAAAAAATCCCCAGAATACAAATGTGCAATTTTCATAATAAACGTCAGATAAATGCCTAGAAATCTGCAGAATGTGATTAAAAGTAAATCAGCAAGCTGCCTAATGTTTAATAAACTGATTAAAAATGATCAGGTTATTTTCAGCTCTGAGGGCCAGGGCGAGGAGGTCACAGATGAAGAGAAGTTGAATATTCATTCAAATGCGGCTTCAGAAGGAACCTGTCAGGCCAGATGGAACTGCAATTAATAGCCTTTCGCCACTTGTTTTGATGCACCAAAAAGACTGGAAAAAGGCTGGCTCCGTTGCAGAAAAGTTAAGAAAAGCAGGTGACCTTTCATATACTTGTTTTTGTTTTTAATGACCTTGGCCAGAGGGGAAAAAAACAGAAATCTCCAAGTTTAATAAATAAGAATGCACTTGCTACAGGCTTTCTGTTTTAGATGCCTGATCATGTCCTATTTTTAAAGTACTTTGACTTTTTCGAGACGTTCACTCTCAAAATGAAATTTGATCACGGCAAAGAAAAGTGTTAGACGACTTCAGACTGCAACCAGTAGGAGCATAAAAATGGCACCAAGGCAGGCGCCTGGGTGGCTCAGTTAAGCATCTGACTCTTGATTTTGGCTCAAGTCATGATCTCATGGTCGTGAGATCGAGCCCTGCGTCGGGCTCTGTGCTCAGCATGGAGTCTGCAGGAGATTCTCTCTCCCTCTCCTTCTGCCGCTCCCTCCCTCTAAAATAAGTCAATAAATCTTAAAAAAAAAAAAAAAAAAAAAAAGGCACCAAGGGCTAATATCACTGAGCTCTTTCTGTGGACTAGGACCTACAGAGAGTGCTTTATGTGCCTTCTCTCATTTATCACACAAGAGCTCTAGGAGAGGGCCACATGCCATGCCTGCATTTTATACAGAATCTGAGCATCAGAAGTTCAACAAACTGGCTCGAAGTGATAGGGGTATTTAATGGTGCAGTTAGGACTGGAAACCGAGTCTGCTCTTCTAAGCTCTATGCTGAGGATGACCAAGGAGATGTTCAGGCTTTCCCATGTTCACCATCATCGGGGATTCTCTGCAGGAAGGGATGGCCGCTGCTTGCTTTTAAGTGCTTTAGGGCCCAGCAGATACAGAATTAGGGACGGCATCCTCAACCCCCTTTCCCATCAGTCAGCTACTGCTGACTGCTAAGTGTTTTGGGAAGCAGGAGGCGAGTACAATGATGCCACGCAGACAGGGATGCCAAACCCACCCGTGGCACTCCAGTCACCTAAGAGAGGCGAACCCATCCTGAGGACCCAACAGCTGCTCGAAGATGGGGAAGTCTCCCTAACCCTCCTCCCTTCGCCATTAGGGGATACCAGAAGCTGGTGTGATCCACGTGATTGAAATCACCGTCGTAAGCATCAAAACTGTGTTTGACGTTTGCTCCCCGTGCCTTCTCAGGCAACTCCAAGCTCTGTTTGACTTCATACTTTTCTCTAGGCCTGGGGTTGGGTGGTGGTGGTGGGGGTGGGGGGGGGTGACTCTTACTGCCTCCTTCCTAATTCCTACTCTACCTCGAGGGCTTCTTAAAACGTCTTCCCCAATCACCTTAGCTACCAGCCAAAGTCAATTTCTCCTTTCATTTCTCTCAAAGAAGTGGTTATTAAGCTTTTTCAGTGGCATCCCCTTACCAGGAAGACACGCTAGAGCACAGCTTCCCAATACACGCCCATAGATTTCTTTATGAATTACATGTATGCACTAACGTTAATGTCTACAAACACATGGGACTTTCAGGGTATGGTCGTCAAGGTTAAAGGCTACTGATTTATTCCAAGGGGCCAATTTGATGACATCTAATTATTTTTGGCCAATTCCAGCCCAGTTACCCTATGATGTGGCTGATAAAAATCCACACCAGGAACAGGAGAAGAGACGGGACTGCCTTTTTCTCCCTATGTACCTTTGCTGATGTTCTTCTTCTTGTGTTCAACCTGCAATCCTTTGCAGAATCTTCTTAAGCCCTTTGTCCATGCTGGGGGCTGGGAGTGTTGGTCTAGTTAAAATCAGATCCTCCCACATCCTCTGGCCTGGACACAGGGTATTAATTCCACACTAAGTCTCACCATAGGCAGGAAGGGCAGGAGCGGGGCTGTGAGGGGTGGGTGGGCGGTCAGGTGCCCTGGTGGTGGTGTTCCCCATCACGCTCCCCTGGGAGGACCTCCCCAGTCCAACCCAGGCCCATGACTGACTTTCAGATCCCACACCACGTGGGTACCAGCGTCAGTCTGTATGGTAGAGGCCAACGAAGCTTAATTTTTTATTTTTAGAATATGAACGGAAGTTCTAAAAATCTTGTTTCTGTATTCCAAGGGAGTACCAGTAGACAACCCTGCCCAAACACACAACCCTCCCCACCAAGGGTGTGTTCTGGAGACCGCTGCCCGAAAGGGCTTGAATGCCTGCATTATTCATCTGGATGGGGGGCATGATGTGGCCTTTCAGCAACATGCCCTTGTCGAAGGTGAGTAGGCCGTGTCGCCCCACCCCGTCTGCTGACCTGTCACACCATGCCTGTTTCCGGGGTGACTCCTGCACCTTCCACCCAGGCCATACACACGGCAGGCAGCCAACCAGAGCTAGGTACTGAGAAAAGGACAGACTGAACAGTTATAAAGTAGACATACCCACAGACCGCCAGGGACCAAGGGAGAGAAGTTTCTATGATAATCATGCCCTCTAAACTCTGCTGGGTCTGAGCTCACCCCTGGAGATGTGATGGCACCTGATGATGGCATGAATGAAGTTCCTCAGAATATGCTGGCACTGCAGGAAATGAAATCTGTGCCCCTTTCAGATGGGGGAGTCCCCCCCGACGAGTGAGGCTGGTGAGCCCCTGGAGCTATTTTTGCTCAAGTTATATGTAAAACTGAGGTGCTGACCTCACGCCCAGGGTCATTCTTGCCTAAGAATTCTTCCTGTAGTAAGTGATCAAACTGGTCCTTATAAGGAGCCACATCAGGTGATCATATTGGCCCAGAGTCTCCTCCACCCACCCCCAGAGAAGGATTCAGGCGTTATTCATAGTTTCTGCCTGAATACTATTCTTCACTTACAACATCCTTTCCAAAAGGATGTATTATTGGAACAGTGCACCCAGACTACAGGATGTGATATGTTACCACTTTCTGAACTGAGACTTCCAAACAATAAGATTACATACTTCAAAGTCCCAGGTTCTGGAATCTGCGGTGCGAGGGAGGAACGAAGTAATGATTAATTACATCAAGCGTTCTAAATGTTTGTATCATGACAGCTTCTCGGTGAAGCTGATTTGTTGTTTCACGCAGATTAAATCAAAATTAGGATCGATTTTAGGTAGGTCAACCTCTAGTTAACCTCCGACATTGTATACATATTTTAGCGTATTTAGACGTCAATATATGTATCTACAGCTGTCTGCAAGTGTAGTTGACTCTTGATTATCTATGAATTAACTTAGTGGACAGTCAGCATAGACAACCCCAAATGGGAGCTAAATCGCAAAATCAATTTTTATTTAGTTTACATTAGGTTTTATACATGTCCTTTCGTATAAGCTGCCATTCTTTCCTGAGTATAGGGAATGGATTTTATGCTATAGCTTGGTGGTGGTGTGCGGTGTACTGGGGGGAATGGTACCTTCCCTTGCTCGTTAGGTGTGTCACTAGACTCACAATATTATTAAATACTCATCAGTGAAAACTCATTTTTATCAAATACTCATCCACGAAAACTAATTTTGCTATGAAGTAGAGCTGCACTTGTCAAAATTTTGACCCTGACATGCCTGCTTTAGTTTCATCTGAGCTCAAGTCCAGCTATAATAGACAGAATGACTGTTTAGTACACACAAAATATATTTCCTATTTTTCAGAGTTTTTCTAGCTTAACACTCAACAATAAGAAAAGAAATGACCCAATTAAAAAACAAACAGGCAAAAGATTCAAGCACCGTTTCATCCAAGAAGACATATGGATAAAAAGATGCAATAAAAAGATGCCCAACATCAGTGGACATTAGAAAAATGCAAATTTATTACACAATACCAGTGCACACCTGTTGAAATAGCTAAAAATGTCAAGAAAACGGACGGCACCCGATGAGGACGGACGAGAACGTGGAGGAAATGCAAGGCTCAGACATTGCTGGTGCAAATGCACAATGGTTCCAGAAGTTTCCTGTAAAGCTACGTGTGCACTTACCATAGGACCCGGCAAGCCTGCCCCTGGGTCTTTACTCCAGTGAAAAGAAAACCTATGCACCACGTGTCCAGCAGATGCATCCATAATTGTCAGAAGCCAGAGACAACCCAACCATCCCCTCCACTGAATGGACAGACCCGCTATGGCGCGTCCATAGATGAGAATACTAACTCAACAGTAAAAACGAGACAACCACGGATACGGGCAACAACTTGGATGGAGCTCAAACACGTTACACTGGGTGAAGAAATCCAGATGCAAAAGGTGTGATGATGAGACATGATGTCTGACTCCATCCCCATGACATTCTGGAAAAGGTGGAGCTATAGGGACGGAGAACAGATCAGTGGTCGCATGAGGGCAAGGGTTTCGGAGAGCATCTGACCAAAAACAAGCAGCACCAGGGACTTTGGTGGGGGGTGGTACTAGGAGGGAGAACTGTTCTGCATTTTGACTGTGCGTGTGGTTCACATAACTCTGCATTTGTCAAAGCCCACAGAACTTTATACCCCAAAGAGTGGATTTTATATGTAAATTTAGAAATAAAATTAAAAAACACTTCCCTAACTGGTGGCTTTTCATGAGAGCATTTGAGAATTCCTGCTGTGGAACAGTGGCCTTTTTCCTGCCATCAGCCAGAATCCCTGCCCAGCTCTTTATAGAGGCTGAGAAAGACATCCGCATTGTTCGTGGCTATAAGGGTGGTGGTGGAGGGAAGCTCCTTACCCCCCAAGGACGACACTTCAGTGGCCAATTTCCCTCAGGTAAAAAATCCTAACAAGACAGAAAAAGTAGAGAGGGAACACAGACCAAACCACAGCAGCCACCTATGCGTGCAAAGTGATGAGTTCCCCGACTCCCCTGGAAAGGCTGATGAGCACAGAGGTGGGAGGGGGGACACCGAAAGCGCGAGGAGTGGAGCGTGAGAAAGAGCCTGAGGTGAACAGAAAAGGGACCTAGAAGTCAGAGTAACCGGAGCTGACGGTAAGGAGTACGGTAGCAGTGACTGTCACCAGTTGAGAGCCTACCGCACGCCAGGCTTCAACTCATGGGTCCTACATCCATTTAATCCCCAATGATTCTGTGAGACAGGTAGTATTTCTTTGCCAGTTCACTGATGAGCTGGATTAACTGACCGACGTGACACGGTTAGTAGAGAGAGGGCCCCGGGTCTGCTGTGACAGGCAGAGCCCGTGATTTTTACTCCACTGAGCTGCCTCCATAAAAGGGAGCTTAGCCGTAGATCTATGCCACACACGGGGCAGTTAACGTACCTCAAATAATACTCTGGGTATTAAAGAGTCTAAGTGTACTTTATGCAAGAGACACATGCTCTATAATCTAATCCTAATTTTTTTTTTTTTAAGTTTGCCAAGACTCAGGAAGCTCTTCTGTGGAAGGAGCAGTGAAATACATATTTTAGTAAAGCAAAGAATTCCTTTTTGATACAACTGATCACCCCATAACCCTTATGCTGGGCAAGTCTGGATTTTTATAGAATGGATTTTCTTCAAACAGGGCATATTTCCAACTTGTGATGTGCTTTTTAAGTCTATCTGTATTAGCTAGTCCTGGAAATTAAAAAAAGATGAAGAAGTTTTATAGAATGACTACATGAAGGACTTTGGTTAATTACCTTTGATTTTATACCTCTGCTAAAGAAACAGAAGTCTAGGACACATTAAAATCGTTAACATCCATCTCTACACCTTGCAGGATCTCTTGCTGGGAAGTAGTTCAAGGCGGCCAAATGACCACTGGACCCATTCCCCAGTTTATTCAGTAACCAAGGTCCACGTTGAACAGTAAGGGGGTTACCCAAAGACGCCAAGACCATAGGAAGTCAAAAAAAAATCAAGAGCACTCCAATCCCCAAGATGCATTCAGTAGCAAAATAAAGTATTTCAATATTTAGGCTTCTGCTGGGATAAGCATGATATAAGAACTGTGCTTAAGTTTAATTTTTTTTTCCCCCTGACTGTTAATGAATAGGGGAATCTGGAACAAAATTCTCTCTTAATAAGGTGATCAACTTTGTATGCTCTCTTGTCGGCTCCCACTTAAGAAATGAATAGGACGAACCAATCTGTACAAAAAACCGGAAGTCATTACAGAGAAAAAAACACAATGACGCAAAATACACATTTCAGAACTGGCTCATCTACAGAGAAAACTCAAATCCAAATACCCCTCCTGCAACAAGTAGTGTACAATGCCAAACAACCTATCTTCAAGAGAATAAAATTTAGAACTCAGAAGTGTGTGGTTCCAAAATATGATCAGGAACATATTGAACTAATACCCAAAGCAAACCAAAAAATGTGGAGCAAAGGGCTCAAAAGACATTCTCAAGCACTGAGAAGTCAAGGTGCAAAACGCCATCTGAAAAATACCTGCTTAAAATATTCACAGGAACTTAATTTTTATGGTGTAGGACAAAAGCCATGTCCAAGAATAATTAGGTGACGTGTCTGCAATTTGCAGGAACTATGTTTTTCACTTATTACCCGAAGAGTGACATCACAAGCATCACAAGCATTAAATAAATGTCTAGGAAACCTGGTAAATGTTTATGAGGCCTTTTGATGATGATGCAAGCCCCAAACTCATATCCTTGTTTGACTCACTAGCAGATCAATTCAGTGGCAGCTGCAGGAATGAACTTCACGAGGTTAATAACTTAAAAAAAAAAAATCTAAACTTAAAATATAATGTTAAACTAATATAACGTTGAGTTGATGTAAGTGAAAGGGAAAATGTCAGGAGACTCGATGAATTTGGTAATTTTATAAAAGCTGGCCCCAAAGCTTTAGGGAGACCAGGCTGAAAAATATTGAAATTTCCCTTCTCTCTCTCTCTACATTAAAACCTCTAGCTTTTGCCAAACAAAAATGTCCTGTACGATATTTCCAAGATACCTGGGACTAAAATACGAGCCTGCTGTTTTAAAAACACAATTTCAGACGCAAGTACTTGGGAGATCAGCAGGGAAAGAAACCACGGCTTTTGAATTTTGCAACATACTTTTTCTGGCAATTGGGACTCAACTTCTTTCTTCAGCCTCCTCAGTAAAAATGGTCTCAACACCTTATGTAGACGCCTGATGATCAATATAGTTTCTTCTTCATTTAAGTCCACCTACGAGAGAACCTCAGATGAGTCGGACTTTTTTTTTTTTTTAATGATGTTTCATGAAATAACGCTTTAGGGTTACATTTATTAATTTGTTGTGATATGTGATTGAAATTTTGTGTCCATGAAGGCCAGGTCTTTACCTGTTATGCATACCTCAGAATCCTCCTCCCACGGGCCAGGTGGTAATAAAATGGCCTCTAAATGGGTGTCTTTGTCTTAATGCGGAGTTCCATGGAAAACGGGCCCGAGCCACCAGTCCCCAAGCTCAGAATTTTTTTTTGGATAGGACTGCAACAAAGCCTTACTGAAGACTGAGACAGAACCCAAGTAAAGGGGCAATAGTGCATGTGTGCTTACTCAAAGTCGAAGCCTTAAGTTAGGCTCCTAACTTGGATTGTCTCAGATGCAGAAACACTCTAAGGCGACAAGGTCAGAACATGAAAAGAAGAAGAGAGTAGACCCAGTGGATGGTGGTGGGTTTCCAAGCCCCTCTACCTCACCATTCTTCCTTCCCTCTGCCCTGATCTTGGTCAATCCTCTTTATATAGAACCTTCTCTAGCACCTCTATGTCACCTTTCTCTCTGAACCTCTAGGGGGCAGACTTGATCGACATTACTTTCTAGAAATGGGCAAGCCAATGAATTACTGACAAAAGGCAAAGGTCCCTATAATGTACTTCAAAATTAAAGTGCTGAATAGTTCCAACATAAATGTCCCAAAAGCCTTCTAAGTGGCTTTTCATTCCCACAGTTAAGAAACCACTAATCAAAAGGACAGGTACCCATTCCTTTTCCTTGCAATGGCCCGTGTCTTCCTTTCCTAAATGAGCTCCAAGAGAAGATAGATGGTGGAAGGAATGAGAAGAAGAGATTCGAAAATGGCTACTCTGGGATTTGAGGAGTATTAATGTAGACACAAAACGGAGGCTCACACTAAAACTGGAAAAAAATGTGTGCAGAAAACTACTGTGAGTTAGTTCAGTTTCACACACAGATTCTTCATGGGGAAACAGTTTAAAGAGAAGCCCAAGTTTACAACAAGGAAATATCTGCTTTTTAAGGTTTGTGTTCGGTTGGTTTGGTGGATCTGGTTAAATTGATTCAACAAATATCTTTCCATTCATCCTCCCTGTGGCCCATACAGATAAGGATTCCATCAGTCAGGATCATTCTCTAGTGACCTGATTAATGTGTCGGCAAATGATCAAGGATCCTAGACCCTAGGACCCTAGACCCATCATTAGATCCATTTTCTTAGGGCAGAAAACAACCCTGGAAAGAGAACACACACACCCACTGATGAGTTTTGTAACGTAAGCGACGTTGTCAACTAGTCTACAGGTTCTCTGGGCTCTAACATTCTCAGCTTTGGGTTCTTCACATTCGGTTCATTGCCATACAGTGGAAAATACAAAAGTTAGGCTAGTACCCTTTCTCCAGTCATGGCAAATGGAGCGTTAAACCACTGTTCAAATGTGCTGCAACTCTTGAAAATGGTGGGGAGGAGGAAGTTAAGGAGGGCCCAGAGTTCTGGGAGCTTATTCTGCAGCGGGGTCCCAGTCAAGAGGATCCTTCTGGGGGCCACATAGTGAGTGTTCAACACCTGAGTCAGCTTGCAGTGGTGATTCTTCATTCGGTGGCCTTCATCCACGATCATGTATTTCCACCGAATCTGTAACACAAGAGGAAGGACCAACGGGCGAGGCGGTGAGAAAGGGAAAATACAACCACTTCCAACAGGCAAGCCGTGGTGTGGAAAACCAAGGAATTCAGACTTTGTGTATAATATGGTGTGATTCTCCTTTCGATAAAAAAAAAGTCTCAACAGTCTATTTCTCATACTTGATAGATGATGTAACACATCATGTGATAATGGGACGTCAAGCAGCAGTGTTGCTTAGGGGCCATGTGATTCCAAATTGCTCTTGCCAAAGAGGGGAACTTGGGCCCAGAATGAAATGGTTGGGCCAGGACTAGCTCCTGTGTGTCCCCAACCAATACACCTTCTGTCAGTGCTAGACCATGACGGCTATCCCCGATTTAGTGCTCATGCTGCCTCAGCTCATGGCAAGGAGAGAAGAGAGCTCTCCACTTGAGGCAGAAATTAATGACCGATTTTCCAAGATGGCATCAGTAGGTACTTACAGCTTCATGCCTTCGCTTCTATTGTTACATTGTTAGGGCTTGGCTCAGCTCAGTGTTCTTTTTTCTTCTTAATTTGAATGAGCTGCTAACATTTAAAAGTTGCAATATTTCACACAAAAATCTGAACGTCCAGCTTCTCTTAAAAAAGTAAGATCTGGCAACCTGGAGTCTCTGGGTTCAGACCTACTCCTTAACCTGCCAGGTCCTTACCTGCCAGGTCTAGGATCACTGTTTTAAGATATCTACAATGCAAGGATATACTCACTGCCAGTGAAGACAATGCTAAAATATCATTCCTCTATTTTTGCCAGAACTTTGGAATTAAACACAATCTCCTTTCCCAGCATGACTACCGCGTGAAAAATAAAAAAGGGCCATATGACACCATTTTCCCTCCTAAGTCCGCACGCAGGTCTCTTCCTCTCTCATAACTTACCCTCCAGCCCTCTTCAAGGTCACTGGTCTCAGTTTCTTTAAGTGAGAACAATGTGGAATGTCCCACTAAGCCTATTCATTCCCTACAAAACAGTGGCAATGGCCAAGAAAAGCATCTGGTGCTCAGATGTCCCCGGATCCTGCTCCAAAGCTCCCAGAGAGGAGGCAGACGAGCAGAGTATTCTAGATGGTCCCTGCCTTCCTCATAGGAAGTGACAGTAAAGTCGGGGGAGAAGAAATATAAAATCCATCAGTTAGGCTGGGATGTTTGGGTAAAAGAAACTACCAGAGCTTTGGTTTTGTTTTTGTTTTTTTACTCTTCCTCCACTATTTCTAAGAAAAGTGTCCATGAGAATGAAGTCGTACGGACAACTACCCCAAGCTTACCAATAGCATGAAAAGAGGCCAGCAGATACAAATGTATTTAAGTAAGCAGTCGAAATCTACTTTCCTAATTTAGCTAATGACCTAATAAACAAGGAATCAGAGAGGACTTCGATTCTGCTAATCTACTCATTTACCCATTAAGTCTTCCACTTGGACAAAATATCACTAACCCTTCTATAGCTTCATTCCTCCAGCAACAAATAAAAGCAATTCATCTCATTACCAGGCATCTCTGATGAGTTCTGAAATACATATGCAGAAGATGTGATAGGACTTTTTTTTCTTTTTTTTTTTTTAAAGGATCTCCGATGTTACGAACACATTCCCGGAGTCCTATTGAAAACGTGTCATTTCTGACACTGCCAAATTCCTCTCGGAGAACGAGGAACAGGAACGCAGCCTTGTGGCCATTGCCATCTCGATTACTAAGCCTCCTGTGGGAGCCCCTGGGATGTCAGGAAGGGAACTCTCGGTGCCCAGAGCAAAGGTTTCCTGCGGAGAGAGAACAGATCCCAGAAACGGGGATTCTGCTCAGTTCTGGCCATTGCTTAGTTTCAGATTATAGCACTTCCCACACACCGCAGGGCAAGAGAAATTGCCGGAGGAAGAGAAATGAAATTTTCATGTTCGGGCCCACGAAAGAAGGTATTCTGAGTGAATGCGTTAGGAGGCCAGGCACGAGAAATCAAGGAACAATTTTCTATCTTCTGGCTCAAGGACAACTTCGGACATACAAATTAGGAGACACGAGTGTCTCAGGTAGAGAACAAGTCTTCCCCAGCTTCGAGTGAAGAGTCACAGAAACAGCCCAGAGTCATCCAAACAATGGCCCATTATTTTCCCAGGGGAAAAAAAAACCTAGCCCAGGAATAGCACCAAAGCCGCAGCTTGGACAAACGTTCACAGAGAGGAGACCATATGGAGAGGTGCCTACTCGTCTTTAGAGAGACAGAGGCACAAGAGGAATGAAGTCACACTGCTGACAATAACCTAGGGCAACCAAAACAATTATTTCCTCCACAAGCACGTTCAGGGCCTTTGGAGAGAAAAGGAGTTGCAGAAGGAGCCCAGGTGAATTTTTTTAAGAGATGTAAACTCATTAACTACGAGAGGCTCGGTAAGAGAACCAGAATCAACGACATATGCCAAAAAAACAAAACAAAACGAAACAACAACAACAAAAAGCACGCATCAAATTAAAACCCATTCCCAAAATATATCTGACTCTGAGAGAGTGAGAGAGAGGGAGAGAAAGAGAGAGAGAGAGAGGGAAAAGCCATCTAACGATCAAATTATACCAGTGAGTATAATTAGGGGAATACTTCAGACTCCAGTGCAATGGTCCGTAATTAGAGGTAAAAGAACTTATTTTTTTTAAAAAAACATACCTTGGCAAGAATGTGCTTGTCTTTGATAATGTACTCATAAGTAGTCAGGAGGACATTGAATTTACCACTCCGCAGCTGGGGGACAAGGGAGCGACGCATGGCAGGAGTGCCCTGGATGGAAAGAGAGAGACATATATGTATTACCCAATGGAAGTAATGTGTGCATTTTGTCTCACTATTCATGGCTTAATGGAGCCCAGACACGTGAGTGCAGATTGCACCTCTATGCATTATCATACACACATCCATTATCCACAAAGAAAGTGCTTGGTGAAATCAGCACACATCTGGACACTTTTCAGACCCTTATAGGCAGGCTTCCCCTCTGCAAACTGCGGGAGGGGGAAGACGGATAAGGAAATTACAGCAACCTCGAGGTGGCAGAGAACCCCCGGCTCGGCTGAAAGGCTCCCTTTCTATGGGAGCGGGCGGCAGGCAGCTCCGGCGCCCGGGTAATTGCCGAAGTTTGCAGGAACAGCGGGTACGGTGGTGGCACGCGGAATGTGTGGTATTTGTCATTTGTATTACTCTCATCAGAAACCTCGCAATATGATAATTAACAATTTTCTTCTGCATTTCACTATCTGAAAGTAATTATGGTTTATTACAGTAATCTTCTTGGGATGATTAACTCACACTGTTTGGTACATGATGTACATGACAAAACTTTACAACCAAATACAGTTCACAGATGTGCATATGGAATGAAGAAAAAAAAAAAAGAGGGTCTATTTTTTGCTTTTCCACATTTATATATAAATACAGCATTCCAAACCTTGTAAGAAATTTTCACCACAGAAGGAGCCCATTTGTCAAATTCATATGTCCAGTTAGACAGAGTCCTATAGAACAAAAAAGAAAACGTACAGAGAAAAAGACATTGGTATCAAAGTCGGTGGTTAAAAAGATGTTCTTATTCATGCTTAGGCCTCACCTTGAAAGGGGAGAGAGAATATAAAATATCTCAACTACGTATTTCTTTGAAAGGTGTGGAAATAAGAGATAAGTGGGAAATAAGCTGCCCCAAAGCATGACAAATGTGTTTTCAGTTCCTAAGAAACTCATAAGAAAAAAATAAAATTAAAAAATGCATAAACATAGAGGGGGGGAAAAAAAAAACCCTTAATTTCAATATTGAAAACAGCAACTGCCAGAGTGATTTGGGGACTCTTTAAAAACTGGTGATGGGTATTAAAGAGGGCACGAACTGCATGGAGCACTGGGTGTTATACGCAAACAATGAATCATGGAACACTGCATCAAAAACTAATGATGTAATGTATGGTGAGTAACATAACATAATAATAAAATTAAAAAACAGCTATATAAGTTCACAGGAAAGTTGAGTCAGGAAAAAGAAAATGACAAAAGCTCATGAAAATTTTAAATAAATCTGTCAAGAGGGAGCAGGGGGAGAGATATGGAATGCCTTTTCTTTTTTTTTTTTTGAATCCCTGAAAGCATCACCATAATATAGAAGTCAGAACATGAAAAACATAGATAAAGAACAAAATAGATCCTCGAAACGTAGATACAATACGAAGGATATCTAAATACTGTGGATTCGGATAATACAGATGCAGCAGGTCTGCAAATAGTCCTCGTTCGGACAGAATTTGCAAATGCGAAACCAGAACGCTTTTCGTTGGTTTGTTTTGCAAGGTCCAAGACTGTGTTAGCACCGAGATCGGCAAAGGTCTCAGTGAACAGAACTGTGATCTAACACCTGAAGCCAGAGACACTACGCTCTCAGGAGGATGGTATTCCTCCTCTCAGGAGAGTCTGGAAAAGACCTACGAGGAACCGCCCGGGCTCTGGGAATTGAGTGGAGAACAGGAAGACCTGTCCTTGTGGAGCAGCAGAATCGGGGACGTCAGACTGCCCGTTCTGAAGGCAGTTTAATGCAAAATTCCCAGTTACGACTGTGATGTAGATTTTGCTTTAAAAGATACAGTCAAGGCAGAATTAAGAAGGCATACTTTTTGAATATATGTAACCTTTTGGAAATGGGACATGGGGAAAAAAAAATCCAAGAAATCTTTAAAAAATAGATATCAAAACCTTTCTGCCCCGTGAGCCGCTTAAGGTGTGATGACAAATAAGACCCAGCTGTGCAGTGTGCGGGCCATGTAGACGGCGGCGCGCTGCTAAGGGCTGATAAAATCACTCCGTCCCATGTTTAAATGGCCATTCAAAAAGGCCAGGGGTGGGAAGAGAAAACCTAAGTCCAGATCAGATGCCCTTTGGTGATCCCACTACATGCGAAAATTCGGCCTTAAATGAAAAACAAGGACAAGCTACTAATAGGGCAATCTACAGCCTACAGAAAGATAAGCAGGGAATAAATGACTTTACTTACGAAAGGGGAACAATGATGAGATAGGGGCCATTGAGTCTTTTGTGCTCCATCAGATAAGTGATGAGTGCAATGGTCTGTATGGTCTTCCCTAGCCCCATTTCATCCGCTAAGATCCCGTTCAAATTGTTATTATACAGGGAAACCATCCATTCCAGGCCCTGGAGCTGAAATGAAGAGTAATTGCTTCAATTATCCAAGATCTGCACAGGTAATTAATACTAATACAACTCAAGTGAGGCTGTGACTTCTTAACTCCTCCGTGCTATACGTTGGATTTCCCAGAGTAGGAAAGTGGGGGACGCACCAACACAAAAAGAATTTAAAATATGAGCCTGTAATCATCCCTGCTGCTTGGCAGGTGCTAAGTGTTAATCAGATTTAGAAATGACGGGCTGTAGCATACTGGTGGGATTTTAAGCAGCTTTGCTGCTCATCCCTACTTAGCATTTCACAGTATATGACATTCCAGAGTTATTATAAATGAAGAAAACCCAAACTAAAATCCATTCCAACCACTCCAAGAACAAAAAGCCAATGTGAGGATTAGAGACAAACAAACCAGAAGGCAGGGTTGGCACACAGATCAGAGATCATTAGACACAGCCTTCTTGGCCATGAAGAGCCTCCCCTGGGGTGGGATCCCCTCCGCGAGAGGAAGCCGGCTGACCAGGGAGCCAGGGGCCCGCTGCTGGGCCCGCAGGAGGACACTTCCTGGTGTAGCGAGAGCTCCCGGGGCCTCACATGGAAGCTCTGCCATGGGGGTGCTCCCCAAGGGCAGCGCAGGGGAAGATGACTGCCTGGAAACATGTCCAACATGTTTTTAAAGGATGAAAGCCCTGCACCCGAGACGCCGCTTTGTGGAGTTCCTGTGTTAAGTACAAGAAAGGCTGGGGTGAAAACACAAAATTGTTCCAGTTCTTTCTCCCAACCACCAGTACCCAATACCACCACCACTGCACAGATGTTGGGTTTAAATGGTAGGAGCAATTCAATATATTTCTTTGTATTTTATATATATATATATGTATATATATATATATATAAATATATATTTACATATTATATAATACACATAGCTATTTACACATATTATATATTAGGTATTGCATATAAGTGAATACACATAAATACACAAATATATAAATATGCATATCTGCTAAAGTCAATTTAGCTTGCTAATTAAGTCATGCTCCGGGAAATGTTAATTTTGTTTTATGTAAGAACCAAGTGAGTAATTCAATTATTTTCAATATTTATTAAATGATTGTTCTGTGCAAAGGACCATGCGAGGAAGTATAGCGGACAGATGCCTGGCCATTATGTAAGACGCATGCCTCCCTCCAGGAGCTTGCAGTCAAAGAGGAGACAAAAGGCATTCACATATCCACATGCGCCAAGAAGTGGTTGAAAGTACGTGGCAGACATATAAATACGTATAATCTTATTTCAAATTGTTCTGGCACGCATATTCAGTTGCACTGAGTAGAGATTTTCTTAGGGAAAGCACTGCAATGGTCTGCAGAAATACTTTCATAGGCCACTGGGGGTACCTTGTACCATGCAAGACTCCAAATCATCCAAAAGAATTTTGCAGAAGGACAAGCAACACTAAGAGATGAGAGAAACAGGAAGAGGGGAGGTGACCAAAAATCACAGTGGGGGGCAGGAGGGGCTGCAGGCCTGCAACAGGACCCCAAGACCACCAGACCTTTGGGAAAGTCAACTAAATGCCAGAAACATTTGGACAGTGGTGGTGGATTTTTATTTTTTTAAATGAAAACTGGCAAAGGGGCTGAATTTTGCATTTGTGTTAAACCCAGATAAAACAGAAGCATAAACTGGCAGCAGAGGAGACTAGAAATTCATAAAAATGGTGGGAGGTGATTCGGGTTTCCCTAGACCATGGAAGTGGAGGGTTTGGGTAGGGAACCAAATGTGTGCGGCTTTCCCCAGAAGCAGCAGGAAGACCCCGCATTATGTCAGGGTTATGTAACTATTAATGATACACAAACCTGTCAAGCAGCAAGGTGGCAGAAAGCTTACTCGTGGACAGGGTGATCCAGGGGGCCCTGAGCCACAGTTGGAAGCGGTTTGTGAGAAATGGAAAGGATCTCATTGGTCCGATGCGGGCGGTCAGAGTCCAGGAAGGAGGAAGTTGGTAGAGGAAAAGCCCGGAAGGGGACTGACGCGGAGGCCTGCTCAGGAAGTCTACAGCAGCCCAGGAGAGGAAGAGGGGCATAAAGCTCACAGATGGAAATGGGGGAGATAGGTTTGGAAAGGTGGTGAGGACAAGTGATGAGAAAGGCATTGGATCGCAGGAGGTAATCAACGTGGGATTAAAAGTGATTCACCCCCACATCATGGCAGTCAGCACAGTGCCGGGGTTATAAGAGTTTAGGGGAGCCGAGCCCACAAAGTTGGAGAACTTTAAGCATATACTTCCTAAATTACAGGATGTTAATAGGGGATATATGAACATAAAGTTGGGTGGTCCAAGAAATTTGGGAAAGAGGAAGTCATTTTATTTCACTGTAGGATACTGATACTCAGTCATCGATTGCACACTTATTTTTGCAAAGTCGTGATGTGCTCATGCACATCAGGGATTACCAGGAGGGGTCACTGCCAAGGTGCCCATATGTCTGGTTGGCTCAGGATCATCCTGGGTTATGCTCAGTATTAATAAGAAGGGCCCCTATTCATTCTCATAAGCATCCAAATCTGCAATAGTAAATTATAAGATAGTCCTACCTCTGGATGATAGTATTTCTTATATTTATTTGACCACGAGCCTATTTTCCTTTTTAAGGGAGATCTCATGAAGCAAGTGTTCCAAGGAACACACTTTGGGAAATGCCAAAGTGGTAGGAGGTAGAAGATAGGAGCTGACCTTATTCCAACAGGTCAGATGAAACGTCTGTTCTGTTTACAGTGTACGTTTCACCAAAGGTCACCATTTTACTGTGTCTTAGAAAAAGCATACGTGTAGTAGACAGCGGCTCCCAGAAGCTGAATCCTTGGTATTAAACTAGAGCCACCACTCAAGTTTTGGAAGAAATACTTCATTGACTACAAGACGAGGCAGAGATGTTCCCTCTACTCATAGGATGTAGCTGGGTTTTCCGCTGTGAAGAGATCCACAATAAAACCGTTCCAAACGTTAAGCCCGTATTTCTTAAAACACAACCCATCCTAAATTCACGAAAGAGAAAATGGGTATGCCCTCGTAAGGGTAAAATGGAAGCGTTCTGAAGTAAGCATTAGGGAGAATCATCGTATTATAAGCAACGTGACCCCAAAGGCCTCACCATCATCAAACTCCTTAAGCAATCCTTGTACACATGTGCAAGACACATGCGAACCGAAGTGAGCTGAAGGACCAGGACTGGCCAAGAAGGCACAGCCCCCACCATTTACCTGATAATGCTTCAGGGTCCCATTAATGAGGAGGGCCGACTGCTTCTCTACCCGCTCAGAGATGGCGTGGGCCACCGTGTAGTAGGACTGGGAGCCCCTGGCGCTGTACTGCATGCTGTACTCATCGTCCACGTCCTGCTTGGCTGTCCTGGGACAGAGATAGCAGAGCATCATCCACAGATCCCTGGGCGAGCGAATGGGGAGCCTAACACAGCTACCGGAAGTATGGTTTACTGGTCACTGCCGGCATGTCTTCCGGTTAAAATACAGGATCTACCGTAACCCTCACAAAAAGTGAGCAAGCTAGACAGGAGCATCATCCCCGTTTTACGCACGTGGGGAACTTCGGGCTCACAGAGGTTAGTTCATGTGCCTGGGCCACGTAAAAGCAGTGGAGTCAGGACCTGCATGCAGGTGCGCCTGACCTCAAATGACTGATCTGAGCATGAACTGTCTCCCTGCAGATGACCTCGCGGCCAGGGAGGCCGTCGTAAGCTCTCCAGATGCAAAGATAAATCCCATCCCCAGAATGCTGGGAGGGAGTTGAGGGAGGGAGCACCATGCCCACAGAGATGAGGTAGACACAGGCCAGCTTCCGCTTCCTATGCCTTGCTAATGAGCTGGTGTTCAACTCCACAGCCAGTAAGGAGCCACTGGGGGGTTCTAAACCTTCGGTGAAGGAGGAGCGGTGGACCCAGAAAACAAAGTTTCCTAGTGTGGGGCCTGCAGCCCTCGAATCAAAGGAGAAAATACAGGCACCTGGGCGGCTCAGTCCGTTGAGCATCTGCCTTCAGCTCAGGTCATGATCCCAGGGTCCTGGGATGGAGCCCCACATCGGGTTCCCTGCTCAGCAGGGAGTCTGCTTCTCCCTCTCCCTCTGCTACTCCCCCCTGCTCGTGCGCTCTCAAATAAATAAATAAATAAATAAATAAAATCTTAAAAAAAAAAGGAGAAAATATTACAATGCCTATTTCCACTTTTTAAAAAAAATTTCATTACTTTAAAATGTTCTATTTTACATATCATTTCCCCCAAGTTTTAATATTAGAGCCGCACAAGCAAAGAGCTGACATGGAGAATGGCCGGAGTGAAGAACAGAGCTGGCACTCGGACCCAGGGAGGAGGATGGGGTGCTGAGAGGTCCTGGGGTGCTGCAGAGACCACATGGGGAGGGGGGGACACGGCATCTCTCACGGGCCTCCCTGGGTGGGTGCTGATGCGTTGAGGGAGGAGGGGAAGACAGCAAAGCAGCCAGCTAGCGGGGCCAGCCCCCATCAGCTCAGTCTGGGGTGAAGCGCAAAGGCGGTGAGAAGCCGAGGAGTGACCTGAGCTGGAGGTGGGGGTTCAGGAGGAAGGAAGGAGCCGAGCACCCGAAGCACAGTGGTGACCTCTGATGGCAGCGTTTCGAGCGAAACATGGCCACGGAGTCGGTCAGCTTCCTTCCTCAGACAAAGTTTTCTGAAGGAAAATCTGTCAAGCACAATCCTCGTGACACACATTTTCACAAGGGAGAAAACAGCGATACGCACTCAATGATCTGCTTGGCGTCCTTTTCAGAAACCTCTTCGCTGTTTGGATCCAGAAGTATTTTCTCTTCCGTGTCCTGCCGACTGGACTCTTCTTCTTCATCCTGGGGTGTGGGGGGGGGGGGTGGGTAAAGACACAGGAAGGATTCCATCTCAACGAGGGATCTCTAGGATTGGCACTTTCTGAAGAGAGACTGAATGGTATTCAGTTTCCCAGAGTAAATACGATGAAGGGAGAAAGTAAATTTAACACCTCCCTAAACCAGGCCATACGCCATTCCATTTCTGTTTAAATCATAGAGCAAGAGAACAGAAGAAACCCTCTGAGGACCCATTAGAACTCCTGCTCCCAAGAATAAACAGGTAAAAGTCACCGCAGATGGGTGTTTATCACTGTTTGGTTATCAAAGAGTCCTGCACATCATACCTGCTCTCACTTAGAAGCATTCTACAGTCTTCTCTCCAAAGCCTGACTTAGAGGCTTACTATTGCCCTTCTCATAAAAATGCTCTCTGGTAATTTACCGGTGGGATTTGGATATCCTCCATGCATCCCAGGTAGTGGGGCTGGAGCTTATAAACCCACTGCTTTGGGACTACTTCACATCACAAGGTCTCTCAGTCTTTAGATGAAAACTGTCAGTAACTTGGCAATGGATTCATGACCTCCTCCTCTCAACCGCATACTATGTTCTGCTGATCTGTTGGAAAGCTTTGCTATGTAGTCATTATGCCCACGACCAACCACTGGTGTTGAGAGCTAAACCCTTCCAGATTCTCCGGTGGAATTTCTTTAAAAGCAGGTTTTAAGAGAATAATGCTTTCCCATGACTCTTGAATGAAAACATGAACTGACATGATATTCAGGCTAACAATCAAACCTATGATAGCTGATCACTGAGAGGCTGGGGGGTGAGGCGAGGAATCAGTCCAGCCCCTTCGTTTTCCAGGGGAGGAATGAGGCTCTGAGCAGGGACGTGACTTGCTGTGAGTGGTAGACCCGAGACGGGGACTTGGGTTCGTAGACCCCAGGTCAGAGTTCATTCTATTCCCAGCTGCCCAGAGCTGTCTGGGGCTGTCTGTCCTGGGCTGACATCTGTGGGTTCAGCAGTCCCTCTGTCCCTCGTCCCTCCCTGGCTCTGTGACCCAATGACAAGATTCTTCCAATGGATCTTGTATGGACCCGTTCATCGGGATGAACAAGAAACATTTTTAAAAGTGATTCTGGAAGCTTCAAAGATCTCAGAGCAAAAGTGGCCTATAAAAAATAAATAGCATGCAACCCAAAGCAGCTACTTTTTACTGGTATGCTTAAACAAAAAAACCAAACTTTTATTATTCCTCCTCTTTGTAGAAGTTAACAAGTGTTCACAGTAGAGTAATTCAGGGGGAAAAAAAGGGTCCACAAAATAGAAGAAAATCACAATCGTCTTAAAATCCTGGTGAGCCGTATGACCGGTGGGGCTGCTTCGCCCGGTCTGTGGCTTCTGTGCCAGGGTGCGCTTTGAACCAAGAGTCCTCCACACTGGTAAACAGAATTAATGACTACCCACTAACAATGCTCTCAGAAAAGAGATAAAATCTTCTTTTAATCCTTCTATTTGTAATTATAATGCATTTCGTAGTTGATCTAAAAAAAAAAACCCTTTATTACTATTTCTTAAGTTCTGTTAAAAGTATCCAAGATTACCATTTTAGGTTCTAGATAAATTTATTGACCGTCCCTTCCAAGAGGCTGAGAAATGTGCTTCTCTTTGGGTAACGGGAATATCCAAGGAATTTAAACAAGAATCACATTTAAAGAGAAACCAAGAGGATCAATAACCTCATCAAACCAAGTCTGCATTGCCCTTTCATCGAAGCTTCCAAACTTACAATTTCGAATAGACTCTAAGGCCTCAAGGACTCCGGAAACTTTTGGGTGGCTCAGCCTCAGCGTGAACCAGGTAAGGCAGGGCACTGCCTTCCCAAAGTAACCCATCTCCAGTTCTCCCCAGAAGACCTTTCCACCATCTCCAATACAACGCCTGCTTCTCTTTGCTTGGTTTCACATAGAGTCAGAATTCTCCAAGTCCCACCACTGGCCAGGAGCCCCGGCGAGGTCACTGCACTGCTGGACACCATCATCGTCACTCTGGTGCATCCTCGGCTCCAGATGTCACCCCAAGGCTAGCACTGGAGGGCGCAGTGATAGACACAGGTGCTTCCCACATACACCCCACACACAGAGATGCCGACATACCTCCTCCTCGTAATCAGAATCGCTCTCTTCACTGTCAGATCGGGGGGCAACTTCGTAACTGCAGGAAAAGGAGTGGGAAGGAGAGGGGGCTTAATTTTTTTAAATTACAGGACAACATATACAAGCATGACCTACTTAGCACGTTCTATGTACAAATGACAAATGCAGGTAATGACTTCTACCATTTTGGCACAGGTCATGTTGTTGGAGCTCCGGGATTTTACGGGGACCACAGAAATCTAGGAAGCCACCGGACAACCAGAATTTCTGCTTCAATGCCATACCCGGGATTCATTTCCAACCAGGCGTCCAGCTGACTTGCTTTGGGTGCTTCTGGTCCAAAGAGGACCTTGCCAGTTTCTGTGTGAGTCACTTTGACGGGCAGGTCACTCATCTGACTGCTTTCATCTATGGGCTAGAAAGGAGAAACAAATACACATCACCGCTGGGTGTTAAGACCACCTCCCAATTCCGTGCTGGACGCTTCTCAGGCTTTTGGCTGCCCAGCATCTGAAACCTTTTTCTGTGATTGGAAAGTTCGCCACCTAGGAGTCCTGGCAGGAAGTGGGAGGTCACCTCCTACTAAAGAAATCCAAAGCACCAGCCTCCCTTGCAGCGAGGTGCCGGCACAAGACCTCAGCTCCATCAACTGCATGTACTCACCAAGGCTTGGAATTAAGAGCCCAAGGCTAGGGGAAGCTGGGAGCAACAGGCATGCTGGAGGGAGAACAGAGCACAGGGATGGGCCGTGCCGAGCCCCTGCTGATGCTCCGTCAGCCACGGCCTCGCTGACCAGCTGTCCAGTGGACCACGGCCTGTAGCCTCAAGGCAGGCTCTCCAGGCTTCCTGGGGATCCGACGAATTACCCGATATCCTATGAATATATTCCCTTCCTACTTAAATGTGGCAGACTTGTCATTTTGTCCTTTGCAACGAAGAACCCTCAACCCCCAAATAATACCCCCCCACAACAACTATTGCAAAGTCGTGCTTTCCGAGAGAATGTGAAAAGAAAGAGGTACTGTGATTTCTGTCACCTCGCGAGGGGCCTGTTTGAGCTTCTGCAGAACCAAACGTCCTGCTCTCTAGCTCGGCCACTGGTACCTGGGAGTGAGATAAAGCCAGAAGCTCTGCTCATCTGAAACCGGGT
>NC_138382.1:7649403-7655611 GCF_054177405.1 Leptonychotes weddellii
CCCCCCCCCCCCCCGCCCCAGGCAAGACGCTGGCTGGAAATGCTTGGTTTGTGAGCAGGCCAAGTTATCCATCTCCTTAAAAGTAGTAGAATTCAATGTTTACACAATTCATTAATTCCAAAGAAATTTTTCTCCATTGTTCTTAATTGGAATTAAATAAAAATGACAGGAAACACAGGATACTGTAGCTTATCTTCCATTTCTTATAGGAAATGGCCAAAAAAAAAAAAAAGTTCTTTCTCCCTTCTCCTTCAACAAAACACTGTCAGAAAAAAAAACAAAACAACAATATATTAGCAATTATCTACAAAAAAACCTTTAAATAAAGAAAAGGCCTACTCCAGGCTGTCCCTTCTTTTTTCTTTGATGTGTGCTAAAGCAACAGGTGTGGACACCATTACTTTGCATGCATGACATTTCTTCCCGGCTCAGGCGAAAGGTCATCTACACACCCACATGGTAAAGAAGGAAACCTACCAGTCGCTCTCACTTCCCTTGGAAAAGCCATATTCCATTATCTTGAACTATTACAACACAGCCTGTTTTATTGCTTATGTCATGCCTCGGAGAAAATCGGGAATTGCTGTAGCTAGAATGAGAACTTTGGCAAAGACCCTGAATGAGCCCGGCAGAGTAGAAGAACGTTATTTCAAAACAAACTGAGCAAGATGTCCACTTCGCCAACTTCAGCAAACAGAATTGCACATGTGTTAAGATTTAAAAAAAAAAAAAGGTGTATGTCACCAGCCCCAGATCAGCGGCTAATTTTCCCAAGAGATAATAAGAGGTAAGAGCACTGTCCCAGTAACACGTTAAATCTCTCCCAGCGTGCTTGTTAATTACAGACCCATGTGAGGCATGCTTAGGTAAGGCTGGGGGCTTTTACAAATTAGAGTCGTTTCTAGGTGCTCCAATATATACTATTCTTCCCCCAGAACGGCCCTCTGAGAGTGCCTGACACATTAGACACTCATCCCGATCCTTTCTTTCTTTGTGAGAGACTACAGTGGTGAAGCAACATGTATTGTTCAAGAAGTTTGTGCACGGAATAGTGGTTTCAACCTTTTGTGTCTGGATCCAGGCTGTTCACACTCACAGATTCTAGAAGGGTCCCCCAAGCAGGTTTATCAGAATCTGAGAGAGGAGAAGGCAGTTTGAAACAAACATGCGTCCTCATGTGAATCCTTGGCAGAGAACTTTTAAGTTTTTGGAGAAAAAAAAAATCCATTAAGTAGGTAATTGTATTCTCATGATTCAGGAGAATTTCAAAATCCTTGGAAATCACATTTAGGAACGTACTGATGAATCTACACAGAGAAGCTCCCTCGTAAGCCTACACAAAAATGTCAAAAAAAGAAGCTCACCAAGTGTGTAAATTGTTTGTGTTGACGGAGTTTTATAATTTCAAATTAGTAATACCCTAAGGAAACTGGGTCGTATCTTATGCTTCTGTATCATTTACGGGGAAAATGCAATTATAGAATCACTTGAGATTTTTACACATTCTATGTATTCATAAACATATATGTGCACAGCAGACTCCGGAATGGTACACAAACTTAATATCGGTTGATTGGCAGTCTGAGACGGAAGGAGATTACTTTCCAGTATATCCCTTTTCTACTCGGCTAATTTTCTACTATGCTAATGTATTACTATTTTTACTAAGAAATGAATAGCTGAGTAAAAATAAAGTTGGTATTCACAGAAAATGGTGCTGTAGGGCATGGCAGGGACTCACTGAGCAGAACAGGCAGGAATGGGCATAAAACTCCTCACCTCTCCATCTGGTCCCAGGGCAGACTCTCCTCCCTCGGCAATCTCTTCAGCCTTCTGCAAAGCAAGGTCAGATGTTCACACGTCAGTCAAGAAGACGGCTATAGGAAGGACGCTGTGGCAACTCAGGCATCATTACTCACCACTGTCATCTGACAGAGCTTAAGTACTGAGGCCTTTTATTTCTATTTCTCTGCACTGTCTGAGAAAAAGTGTGGGGTTTTTTTTGTTGTTGTTTTGTTTTTTTGTTGTTGTATTTTTTTTTTAACTGGCAACTTGGAGGAAGTTCCTGAAAGCCAGGTGTGATTCAAGGCTGGCCCACGCCAAAGATTTGTAGATGACGTCTTCCAGGACCTAAAGAGCTGAAGACACGAGAGCAGCAAGGCTGAGGCCAGCGCATGGGAGATGTCCTTCTCGGGTTTGGCACCAGGAAGACAAACCCTGACATAACCAGCTCAACTTTCTCATTCCCCTTAGCAAGGTTTCTAAAAATGTCCAACACCAGTAAACTTGGAACCGCTCTTGAGTCATAAAACTACAGAATCATATAACATTCTGTGAATTCTCTGGATGTTTTCCATTCTACCTTTTCATACTATATAGTATTTCCGCAGTGGGTAATATGAGGAAATTTGATGCAGATACTGCGATCTCGGGAAAAACTCCGTCATCGGCCATTTCTTAAATATTTCAATATCTTAGTCCATTAACCTCTATGTGCCTCAAAGACAGCCTAAATGAAAAGCTAAGATTATGTCACGTTTTGTACATACCCAAGAGAGTCTCATCTGCACTAAACACAAAAGAGCCTCAAATTTCTTACATTTATGACAATCTTTCCGACAAGTGAAATCTTTACCATCACCTTTACAGAATCCTTATTTTAAAGTTATTGCTGGAAAGCCACACTACTGCGTGAAGGAAAAACAAAACAAAACACAACTTTAGTCATTTCCTTTATCAAGCCATTTAAGAAAGTGAGCTTTCCTCCCGTGGGCTCTTTAGTTAATTAAAAAAATATATAATGATACAGAATCGATATTAACTCTACTTTGTTTACTTAAGGCATTGATTATATAATACATTTTTGCTTTCCATGAAAATGACTCAATTGTCTCCTGACAAAACAGCTTTTATAGAAACTGTTCAAAATCCAACCTTTTGTCTATGCTGAAGAAAAGCAGTTCCCATAAATGTTTGAAATTTTTGAAGTTGTTTTCAAAATTTTCTTACAAGAAATACATGTATGGTATGTATGTATGTATGTATGCAAAAGCACGAGGCATGAAAAAAATGTAGCATTTCTACCAAAGAGTAGGAAATAAAACGCTCCCTTTGGTTAGGATTTCCCAAGAATTTAATTTTCTATCTATGCCACCCGAAAGTGAAACGTTTACAAGCTCAAAAGGAATGATCAGCACTGAAAAGAGCTAGGCCCTGTGTCTAGGCTACGAATACAGAGAACAATGGCAGAAAAGCTCGGAAAAAAAACCACCCATTTGACCTGCCCCTAACAGTTCCATTTTTGGAATTCTCAGGCACTGTACTCAGGCGACTATTTCAATTAATGGGAGAAAGTCAATTAATCCCACCATTCTTTCCATACAAATCAGAAATAAGCTACAAAATTTGGCCAACAAAGAAAATCAAATGAGACAATGGATAAGCCAATTTCCAATATCTAGCTAGTGGAACTGGATCGCCGTCTCAATGAATAGTACATTAAAGAGCTTGCAGGACCATAAATAATAGATTCAAAACCATTCTAAAGGGTAGTCTTCTATGAATATGCTATTGACTCGCTAGAGTGGTATCTAAAAACTGCCCCACCATCAGGCCCTTCCTTTACTTGAAATCCTCTAAACTCATTTTAAACATTCCACTTGGCATCAAACTCGAGAGGCAATGTAACATGAGACTTAAGAAACTTGGTGTTGGGACTAGACCACCAGTGTTTGAATCCCAGCTCTGCTGCTCAGTACGAGAGATCTTAGCTGTGAGATTTTGAGCAAATCTCCGTGTCTTGGTTCCCTCTTCCGTAAAAAAAGGGACAGTAACAGTCCCTCCCTTGAAGGGCAGAGGCAGAACAGGACCACTATTTCAGGACGCACGATCCAAGGCTCCATGGAATATGTATGGCCAGCGTCCATCTCCACAATGTAAAAGATTCAGTGATCGAGGACAACTCTGAGAGACTGGCTATAGCACTACCCGACATCAGGGACTTCTGTTTCTGTCATTCGTGTGTTCCCACACCTACCAGGAGTCCTAGCGCATGAAAGGTACTAGGTAAATATTGGGTGAATGAAGGGAGGAAGGAAAGCATCCGGAACAATGCTTTCCACTTAGCACACACTCAGTGAGTCATCATTATTGTAATTAGAGGCCAGTCTATTTGCAAGCCATAAAACAGTTAAGAACACACTCACAATTCCTCACCGAACGGGCGCTCCATGAGAGGTCTCTTGCGCCCCCGAACTTACAACCGATCCTGCTGTTGTTACATGAGGTGGAAGCCAGGTGGCAGCCTTCTCTATGACAAGAGACAACACGTTCTCCCATCATGCCTTGGATTCTTCCAGTTTGGTGACAATCTCTGGTTCTCACATCATACAGGTGGGGTGCTTTAACCTCGCTGCCCAACCCTCTCCCCAGAAAACAAAACAAAACAAAACCAAACCAAAAAAACCCGCTTCCCTTTTCTTTGTTCAAGATCAACTCCAAACAAATTGCGATTGGTGCTACCCTGTCTCCCCACCAACTGGGGAACCTTCACATACAGTTATCTCCATCATGCGATCACAAACACATCCCACGTGACCAGTGGGTGCCTGAGCTTAATTTTTTTTCCATTGATTGTAAACAAAACAAAACGATCCGCTGCCGTTCACCCATTAATCAGGACTAAAGGAACTCTGTCCTGGCTTCTTCCTACCTACAAAGAGTTGGGAACTGATTATGCTGCTGGAGGGAGGGGGGAGGGTAATTCTCCTAGTGATGGAGGGGATATGGAACACATCACTCATAACTAAAAACAAGGTGGCTTCCCAACTTGCAAGGCCAATGGCAATTTAGAAATTCCATTTGGGAAGGTTCACCAAGCTGTGTGCACTGCTACCTGTCTTCCTGGCAGAAGCTACAGAAAATAATCAACAGGGGTGAGGAGGTAAAGGAACCCCAAGACGGGAAAATCCCATGAAGCCGAACCCAGGAACGTGAACTCCAGCGGGGCGCTTCACTCAGATTGCCGTAACGGGGGCCACAAACAGCCCCAATCTGTGAAGAAACAGTTTTGTACCAAATATTTTACAATTTTACAATTTATATTATAGAGTGCGTACATTTATTTTATCCCCCAGCAGGTGTTCTTATACTCTGCTGAAACAACATTCAAAAGTGCCGGCATCTTAAAGGCTCATTCTGTTTCAGTGGAAACCTAAGCTTCCAGAAACCACCTGGGTTATTTTTACTGTCATTTAAGTGGACCTCTGAGCATTGTGATAGGTGATCAGGCAATAAAAAAGACCCAAGAATATCAAATTAACAGGCAATTACACATTACTTTGGTCACACCCTGCAGAGAAAGCCAATTCCAACATTTTTGACTCAAGTAACCGGTCAATCCAGTTAAGCAGGACTTGAATCCAAACTTCCGTTTTCACCCATTTTGATACTGGGCTAATCAAATGAATCTAATGAATCTGATCACTATGGCACTGTATTCACCTACTGTTACCACAGTCCCTATACTCAAATTGCCCAGAATTACCTTAGAGCCTTTCTTTCTGGGGGCACCTGGGTGGCTCAGTCAGTTAAGTGTCTGACTCTTGGTTTTGGCTCAGGTCATGATCTCACAGTCCGGAGATCGAGCCCGACGTCAGGCTCTGTGCTCAGCGTGGGGTCGGCTTGGAATTCTCTCTCCCTCTCTCTCTCTGTCCCTCCCCCTGCTCATGTTCTCTCTCTCTCTCAAAAAAATAAAGAAATAAATCTTTGAAGAAAAAAAAAAGAACCTTTCTTTCACCTGTGAAATTCTCCTTGCAGGGGAAAATCTTCATCTTGGGGGAAAAAAGGAGAGAGAAAAGAATTGAGAAGAACTGGAGAGTAACTTGAATTGAAAAGAAATGTCTCAATTACATTACTACTTTGTATCTCATGCTCTTTTCACCAAAAAATTATACCAAGAGGTTTTTCTGATTTGTTGATATCTAAAAAGGATAAAAACACACTTCCTATTGCTATATTGACCAGCGTAGAATGCTGTGCCAGAAAGATTTCCCCCTCCAAAACATCGCAGTCCTGAGATATGCTTATAACAGTGTTTGCTGAGAAAGAGAATAAAAGAACTTTCAGAAGGAAAAGCAAACACCACGATGAAAAAAATACTTGGCATAGCAGTCCCCCATGGATTCTCCGCTGGTTCCTGTTAGTGTCA
>NC_138382.1:7655711-7669877 GCF_054177405.1 Leptonychotes weddellii
GGGGGGCGGGGGTGGGTAGTGGCTGGCCTGGACGCATAACCAGAGCTTAAAGAAAGATACCCTAGAGTTCTGCAAGGACCACCTGATTACCACCAGGAACTGCTGCAAATAAGACGCCCCACAATTAGAAAATTCTCTTTGCAGGAGCTAGCAAGGGAGGGGTAAGCAGAGTCCACCAAAAAGTATAAATCCTCATTTCCAACTGCGTGCCTCAATGGTCAAAGAACCTGCCACTGTCCAAAAAGACATCCTACCCAGTACCTAACTGATCCTAACTGGGGGGAAAAAAAGTGGTAGCCAAACATTTATTCTCCCAACATCGTAGAGAATACACAACATGGGGAAAAAAGAAGATTTTCTTCAAAAAAAAAACTCTTATAACTACATTTCAACAATTGCTATCCTACATTTATACCACAGAATCGTTTAATAAAATAACTATTTACTGGGCACTTACTATGTGCCAGCACACCTTCTAAATGCTTTAGATACACTTTGCCATGTAATCCTATCACCTCCTCACAGATCAGAAGCACTAGGCAACAGATCTTTTAAGGAAATATTCTGTAAGGGAATAAAAGCAAATTAGGAGGGTACGTTTTCTTCCACAGTTAGGAACTTAAAAGTTTGCAGACTGACATGAGCTCTTGGGCGGTGGGACCAATTTTCTACGTTAGCATGCTCATTCCTATTTGTACACACCCTGCTGGCTTTACGTAGCCCCGTGTCCTTTTTTAACCTGTAGTCACCCCGCAGATGTTAGAGACCAATCATGGGAGAGGACAGATACCTCAAGGTCATGCTGAGTGCACATCAGAGTACATTAATCCCGTCACACTGCAAAGGCTGGTTTCACTTAATTAGATATTTCGATACTTTGCAAATTATTCCTCCTCTAACACCTAGGTAGATACATATAGTTTGCCTCCTTGTCTTTCACTTCAAGGGCATTAATGGAAGACCGGGCTGAGAGCGAGGAGTTCCAGAATGATGTATAAATGTATACTTCATAGTAGAGGTTCTAACGGTGAGAACAGAGGCACAAACAGGCTCGTGGCAGGTTCAAGGAGACCCACTCTCCTGGTTACCAACAACAAGGAAACACAACACACCTCCCCAGAAAGACAGAGGCCTTCCTCTGTTACACTGGGGCAACATTAAAAATAATAATAATAATCCTCTTCCAATGAAATCACAAGTTCAACCACACTCCCCTCTAACAGCGGAGACAGAGGCAGCCGTATCCTCGCTGTCCCCACACCTGTTGCCTTAGCACAATGCTGTTGGTCCACTGGCTCAGGAAAAACAAAGGCTTACTGAGGCCTTACTTAACTGCAGAAAACAACCTCCAGAAAGGCACAGCGTCATCCTCGGTTCTGTGGGAAGAGCGGAAAGGGTCGGCACAGAATTTTTTAAGCTTCTGGACCCAGCCTTCCTCCCCAACAGAGAAGCTGGAACAAGCCACCCTCAATCATTCACTCTAATGGAGGGAAGAACTACAGATAATCCAGACTGTCAAATAATCAGCTTTTGAAAGCATCCATTTTCTTTGCACTTGAATAAAGGTGCATCTGGAATTGGGGAACTCGCTTTGAACCAAGTCTCAAAGCCCCACGAAAGGGACGGTTTTCAGGAAGGACTGGGGAAGGGCCGGGTTTCTTTTGTTTCCCTCCTTATCCCATTCGTCCCAGCAAAATGGCTCTAGGAGGAAGTCCAGCCGGGCCCCTCAGTCCTGATGAAGGCAGGGTGAGCTCCCATGCTAGGCATCCTGAGAGCACGCCAGGGAAGAGGCAGAGAGCTGATGATAAAATAATGATTCTGCACATTCAATCACGTGCAGATAACCAGCGGGAGCCACCCAGAGATTCTTAAGCGGCAGACAGGAGTGGGACTGGCTTTGGTATGGACCTTTCATTTGCCAGGAAACCAGGCCCCCTCCCCAGTCTGGCTCCCAGTCTTCCTTCACAGCGTTCATCATGGTTTATGATTATCTATTTGGGTGTGTATTTGATCAATGTCTCTCTGTCTCTCACTCCCTGATGGAACTGAAAGAGAGGGCAAGTGTGCTTTTCCTCAACATCTCCTTCTTTCTCCCCCAGCATTGAGCACTTTGCCTGGCTCACAGTAAGCATCCAGTTAATATTTGCCGGACAAATGGATAAAAGAGAAAGAACACCTGCTATCAGCAAACCTGAAGGCAAGGGTCAGGAAGTAGAGAGCCAACCTATAGATCACGTGGGGTTGGCTGCACCAAGAAAAATATTATGACAGGTTCCTGCTTTGTACAGATTAATACGAATATACAGGCATAATCACTATCACTCAACAATATATCTTTCTTTGCTGACAATGATATTAACAATCTCATATCATGCCAGGAATCTATTAATTATAAGCCAGAAGCACAAATCTGGGCCATTAGCTTTTAATCACACGCAAAATGTAGAATTTGAACTTTAGTACTGAAAACACTGACGGTGACCTTTCTGTGGTAACCTCTGCAAAATACACCTCCGCATTAGGAAAAATGAAAACGGTCATTTCACACGGTCCCCCTATGGAATGTTACAGAATCCTATCTGTTTGCCCGTGTGCTCTTCCCTGACTCTGAACACGTCCTTTTAAGTCAGAAATCGGGAGCTGGAATTCTGCAAAGTCTGTAATACTACCTTGACAAGAAAATGAGGTCTTTCTCCCCGACGACGACGAACTGTCTAAATCCAAGCCCTGAGTCATCCCTTGTTCATCTTCACAATGCGGGAAGCTATCTTATACCAAAGAAGTCAGGGGCAAGGAAGCGCCTTCTCCATCATTTATTCCTCCCCCTTAATTACGAAGCAGGTATGAGAATTCAGGAGCCATGAAATTAATTATTTTTTTGAAAAACATTTTGTTCCGTGATTCAGTGCAGAGAATACATGATGAAAAGCCACCCAGCCTCACTCCTCACGACCTCGACGAAGACTTTCTCTTTCCTGTGGACGTGTGTGTCCAGGCCAGTCAGGATCCGCCATAAAACAAAATACGAACCAAGAAGTAAACCTCCAGACCACTCAAGCTTCAAAGAGGATCTACATTCACTGGTCTACACGGGCCGCTTACACCTGCGTCGAGATATAATAGCCACAGAGCCGAGATTCTAAATCTTACCCTTCCCTTTCCATGCTAATTAGGCTCTATTTTACATAAAACCATTTACTATCCTTGGTTATGACCGAAAACCCTGGCCTGCCCACTCCCCTTAGCACAATCAGGGCAGCTGAACTGAACGCACCATTTGGGCATGGCTGCCCGTCTGAACAAACAGGCTCAAGGAGGCTCTGAAAGCAACCCAAAGGGTCCCTCACACCCTCCTTGGGGTCCTTCCAACTGTACTCTGCCTTTTCTGCTCCATTTTCATGGCCCTACCACACCAGCATTAACCTCAAGCAAACACTTATGTGTGCCCACGTTTTTTTCCTTTTTCTATTGACCCTATACGCTTCATTTTGAAACACGCTATGGAACAAGGAAAATACGGCCTGAACCGTTTCTGTTCACCTCCCACCCATCACACGCTCACCTCCAACACCCCGTCTGGCGCGCCTGGTTCCCTCCCTCACACCATTAGGGCGCTCACCTTCTTCCTCCTCCTCCTCTTCTTCTTCTCTTTGGCTGCTTGGGCTTGCTTGTGCTCCCACACCAGGTTGGTCAGGTTGGCCACATACTCATCGGTCTGCTGCAGGAGGTAAGCTAAACGCCTATCTTTCTTTTGATCGATCAGTTTTCTGTAGCCCTCTTCATCTTCAGCCTATTAAGGAAAAGAGGGACATAATCAGAGCACAGTAAAGATGGGATGGCAGCTCCACTGTCCACTCAGGGCTCCCCATCACCGTCTGAACTCTGACTGGTGGTGAGCACAGTGAATGGAATGATCCAGGCTGCGGGGGTGACCATGCACAATCCGGGACTGGGGTGCGGCCTGGGAGCGCAATGCCCGCCCGAGTCCCAGGACACGGGCTCCGTGGCAGAGTCAGGGCCCAATACCACACTATTTACCCGGTGTGGGCAAGCACTTTGACTCACTTTTGTGTTTTTTTGAGGTTTCTTTGCACAAAAAAAAGATCTGAAAATTTGATAATTCACCATCCGACTGTATCCTTCACCTGGAAGCCTGGAAATTTTCCAGAACAACCCAAAGTGGGGAGAAGAGTATAGTCTCTCATATAACCAACACCAAGCAACCGAAATGAACTCAGGAAGACTCCCGTCTCATGGCTACCCTTCCCGCAACTCCCCTTCCCAATCCCAAACTGGATTGCCCTGCAGCCGATTCCAGACATACTATCGTTTCATTCAGAAACATTTCAATAAGCATGTCTAAGGGCAAAGACTCAAATGGACTTTGACTAGTGTAACTTCTCGTATGTAAAAGCTTTACAAACGTGGCGGTGGATAGCAAATGTCAAATCTGGGGGCATTTTTGTCACCGATGGGCACGGCACGGTGGGCCTAGGTGACTGCAGGCAAGGCATTTAGCACCCGGAGTCCGATACTGCTGAGCAATAAAACGGTACAGTAATTTCCACCTCTGCCTCCCATTAAGCAACATTATGAGGTTAAATGCCATAAGAACTCTGATGTCCTCGGAGCCATTTCAGGAGAAATCTCTTTTATACATCCCAATAAAAGGACATCTCAAAATATTTTCCCCAGTGTGACGCAGGATAAAAGGGACGTGTCACAAAATCCTCAAGAGGCAAGTGCACTGCAGCCGAGCTGAGGATCTTCAGTCCAGGGGCGTCACTCCAGCTTCTCCCCAAGTGACGGAAGTTTTATCACTCAGTCTAGCTGCTGTCTGCCCCGTGGATGAGCACGAACCTCAAATGCTATTATAACTCTAATTGCTTTTGGTTATGGTTGATCTCACTTGAAGAAAGAGTGATAAAAAACTTCAGTTTCTCTGTTATCTGTATATTCCATCATTTAATTGCAAAAATTAATGATTTGCAAATGCCTAATCATTAGTGTCAAGCCAATCTGTTACTGAAGTTCTAATACAGTTTCTCTCCAGCTGAATCAGACAAGTTTGACTGCTTGCTGCTCAGATCACTATAAAAATGGCCTCCCTAGCTGGGTGGAAATCTCGTGGACAGTCTTCTCCTTCCCCGCCCCTCCCCCCCCCAAAATGGAGAGGGAGGTGGGAGAAGATGGTAAGATTTAGTGGTACCTGGACGCAGAGCCTTTTAAAATATGGTGTTAACTCTCTGGAATCCAAAAAAGGTAATGAAAACAAAATGCAAACCATAATACCACCAATGAAGACAGTGTCACTTGGAATTTTCCAGGGATGTAATTAGGGGCCAAAGCTAACAATTTCATCTCCATCCCATACTCGGGCATTAAGTCCAAGGTAGAATGTGCAGGTCTCCTATCATTAGAGAGCACACACGCTTTTCTAAAACCCACAGTGTGCTCTGAGGTCCAATTCCAAAAATGAACGGTCAATAAAACCAGACTCCCAGGCCAATGATGTAAACTGATCCCTTCTGTATGTATCTACCCCTTAAAAAATAACAGCACAAAGGTAATGATCCGTGAATAGCCTTTGACAATAACACAGCCATAACCAAAAAAGTAACATTTCAAAGTTAACTTAAAAATCACTTTTTACACTAGAAGGGAGAAATTTCTACCACAAAAAAAAAAAAAAAAAAAGGGATAAGCACCAGCGGCTTCAAGAAACAGACCTTCTTTGAGTCCAAGACACAAGTTAATGACGCATTTGCTCAAAATAACTTGTGTCATTAGTCTCAAAAGTGGCAATATTTTAAAAAGAACGAGCATATCCATCCTTCTAGATCTGGTTGTTAAACCTCCTATGAACTGGGGTACCTGCCTTGATGCGAGAAGCTATATTCTGCACAGCAAGGCCACCCCAGGACATGGAGATATTAAATACTCATCAGCTGTGGCCCTGGGTTTGTGGCATGCATCGTTCAGAAAGGAGATATTTTTACTCCATCCATATGAAGTTCAAAGGGGCGTGTTCATATATTTGATAAGCCGCTTTTACCCACTCTTGAGATGGCATATTTAACATTCTCAATACAGGTGCATGCCGGAACCCCACTGCCCGGGGTCCCCGCAGGTGAGCCCCTTACCATCAGCCTCCGCATTCTCTCCTTTTCGATCCGCTCCGTCTCTTTTTTCTGTTCTCTTTCGGTGTTGGCATGCCAAGTTGCCACTGCTTTGGATAGCTTCTGGATCTTCCCGGCCACAGACCGATGGTACTCCTTAAAATCTTTTGCATGCTGCAAAATGCTGTTCAGGTATTCCTACAGGCCCCGAAGGGAGGAGGGAAAAGGATACTTAAAGTCTACTTCCCAGTGTCATCCATGGAGCCCAAGAAAACGCTCAGGGAGCCTTTCACAACAGCAGAAGACTAGAATCTTCTGTGGGGCAGGTGCCCTGGGATGTCTCTTGGTAGCTGAGCTGTGGGCTTTGGGGCTAGTGGGAAAAGCAGCCTCTCAAAGGCACCAGCTTGTGGAAGGGAAGCCTCTAGGACCTCAAAGATATAAGGCCTCGTGAAAACAGCAAGATCAAGGATGTGACAGATGCCTGCAAAACGGGCAAGGATAAAATTGAAAGCAAATCACCCTCCAGTCAGCCCAAGGTAGGCAGATATTTCCAGGGAGAACCAGGTAAACAAAAGTAATGCCCCTTCTGCTCTAACTCAAATGCCTCAGCACCATGATTCGCCACCCCTCCACCTTATTTGGATCGACTTTTGAAAGACAGGAGAGGAAACGTGTACCAACGGACAGCTAACATCTTTCAAAATGAAACTAACACCGGGCACTAAATTAAGCACAGGAACACAAACACAGTGTATAGGTTTGTAATGCAAAATCAAACTCTCCATCAAACTACTTCCAAACGCCTAGAAAGGAATGTTTTAAAATATCTGCCCCTATGAAACCTCCAACTGGGCCCTGAAAAAGCCCAGGAGACTGTATTTATATTTGCTATAAAAATAACCATGTGCTCTCTTCTTTCCTTTTCCAAGTTCCTGCTCCTGAGGATTTTGCCCCTGGCAACTCTCCCGTGCCCATGCGGCGGGCATCTGCGGGTGGGATGATGAAGAGGACACCTGCCTGGTATCCAGAAAGCACGGTCCCCCATCTC
This sequence comes from Leptonychotes weddellii, assembly GCF_054177405.1. NCBI lineage: Eukaryota > Metazoa > Chordata > Mammalia > Carnivora > Phocidae > Leptonychotes > Leptonychotes weddellii. The sequence continues at coordinate 7,662,879 of NC_138382.1, forward strand.
ATCCCCGCCACAGGAGGCCGTGGGCAGGCCGCCCATGTCCCTGGCATGGCCTGTTTTTCCCCCCTGCCTGTTCCATGGGCCAGTCTGCCCACGGGAGCTCCCGGGAGCCTTTCTGCTCTGTGGTGTTCCCACCTCACGCCCCGGTCCACTCTCCAGGCCTCCGGACCCCGCCTGAGGGCTCGGTCGGGGCGTCTCTGCCAGCGTGGGGGCGCACAGCCCAGGCCTCGGTACCTGGTGCTTCTGCCGACGCTTCCTCTCCTGCTCGATCTTCTGTTGCTTCTCCAGTTTCTCCGTCATGCGGGCCTCCCGCAGCGTCTGGCGCTTACTCCGTTTGTAGGCTTTGGAGTTGAGGGCCGTCTCCAGCGTGGTGTCCCGTCGCATGCAGGCCACCACCTCCTGTCTCAGCTGTTGGGGTGGCGGAGGGGAGAGTGGTTGGAGAGCCTCACCAGATGCAAGGCCTGGCTCCTGGGCCCTGCCCTAGCTCCCGGTCAGCACGGGCCCCCCGGGGGGGCTCTAGAAGGTGCACCACCACAGTGGACCTTTCTGTAAACCAAGGGACTAAACCGTGCCAAATTTATGTGGTGTTTTCAAAGATGGCATAAGTTTTCTTTCCAAGCCGTTCAGGTTAAGGAAACAGAACAAAACAAGACAAAAAAAAAAAAAAAAAAACAACCCAAAAAACAAAACAAACAACAACAACAAAAAAAACTCCCAGCACTGTGACACTGAAAAAAAGCCGACGTTGTCTTGGGGTTTTAAATAAATTCATTCATCCCGCTTAATTATTCTAATGATATTAATTAGTTAAAGAGCTTTTGAATTATTTTACTTCATTTTAAGTGCCATACTAACATTCTCTTTGTGTCTAGAGATTAACTTTAATGATGCTCTGCAAAAAAGAGTAGAAAAATGACTTCCTGTTCATGTACAATAGCAGCAGGTACTCAAACACTATTAATGCAATGTTCATTCTCATACGAAAGATGGGAGATCCTGGCGTTGGCTTCCTCCCACTCCCAATGAGGATATTCGTCAAGATATTTAGGTTTCACACTGTATCATGGACTTCCCTTAGATTATCATCAATGTGATGTCTTATCCATGTTGGACGTTATGTGGTGGTAGCTGGGGGTCGGGGTTGGGAATATACATTAAAATAGGAATTCGATTGAACCTCAAGTCAGCATCAACTAGAGTTAATTCACTGGGAAACTCCATAGATCATGGATTTTTCCACAATATCAACCAAAAAATCAGAAACCGGCAAGAGTCCAGCATAGTGAAGTGAATCTGAATATAATCTCATTTGTGAAAATCTACTTGGTTATTACTCATTTAACAATACTGGATTAAGCACTTTATCAATGCATGGTAGGACGTCGCCTGTAAGAAAGGAAGTGAATGGGACTCAGAGCCTTTTATTTTCTTTCTTTTACTCCCACAGAGCTGTGGCCAGCTAGTTCCCCACCACCATGGATGTCCTCTTGTGACATTATAACCAAGAGGGCAAGTGTACTCCCAGGTTCATAGGACAGAGGCAAGTGGGGTGGCTTTGCGATTTCAGTCACATCCTGCAACATACCGAGTCATGCAAATTCCTTTCATTCATTAATAATTCATTTTGCACCCCCCCCAGACTTTCACCAAGTCAACCCACCGGCCTGAGGAATACGCGCTCCTCTTCCCCTTTGGCTAAATGAGGCAGTGTGCAGACCGGGAGACCGGCACCTTTTGGGTCCACAAAGCCAAACTCACCAACGTAAAAATTAGCGCTCCTTCGTTTCCCTAGTAATTTAGCAATGGTAAAATAGATTATCATGCTAGCTTTGATTCATCAGTAACTACTAAGAACCAGAGCAAGAAAAAGAGATGATCATCAACTGATCAGTCACCACGTGGGGGTGTGAGGGGGACAAACAGTTTTATGTGTTTCTGTAAATGATGAGCTATTCATTTAGCAGAGTGGCTATCGTATTTGTTAAGATTATTTTCATCGTCATGGCTAGGATTTTACATTTGTGTTTACAAAAGAGGCTCTGATCCTGCTCTCCCACCTTCTTGTTTTTCTTTGCACTCATAAAGGCAAGCTATCCCATTTGTTCTCGAGGTTTCATCCACGGTAACAAAACGCCATTACTCTGACTTTGGAAACCATAATATGGAAGGGAAAAAAATGTCTCTGATATACAGAAGCAAAAGAAATATATATATAGAATAATAAGCAATTCATCCTCATTACTTTTAGCTCTATGTGGCTGGTCTAAAAGATATACTATTTTACTAAGTTTATATCTTTCTAACAGTATTGAACAGACTTACATTTATTTCCTACATCTCAGATTCACTGGGGAAAAGGTATTACCTGACGCTGGAAATTGAGTAACCGAAGTGCTTTCAGTTCCACGGTTGCTTTGGTTCGTAAATCTGGTGGCAAAGAGCCAGGCAGATTTTCCAGTTCTTGTATCCTATGAGCTATGCGAGCCTGGAGCCTAGAGGAGACGATGAAATGAGGGAAGGGAGAGGTGGAAATATACATTACGATTTAGCCTTAATGATAAACAATAACCCTCGGGTCTAAGTTCCTGGCAAGACACATTTTAGACGTTGCCGGCCGGCCGGCCAATTTCTGACACCCAACTAGAGTTTCTGATGTAAAACAGAGAAAAGCTACCTTCGCATGAACGCAGACAGGTGCTACGTGTTACCGAACACTCTGGCCTTCTTCACTAACCTCTCTCTAACACCCAGAAGAAGAAGGGCTCATGATACATCTAGGAGGGAAGTCAAGTGCCATAGCTTGTCTTGAACAGAGGGAAAACGAGAGACGGGACCGTGGGATTGGCTCCCAAACACCCAGCCAGCCAGAGCGCAAAGCTGAGACGAGAGTTTTCTTCTTAAGTTTTAGTTCTGTCCCAGGCAACTGGGCTATTTGCCCTCCTTGTCAAGATGCTGATGACAACAGCCGTTAAAGCTGAGTGAACAAGAGCAGTTTTAGGTGCTGCTGAGGCCACAGAAATCAGCCAACCCAAAACATTCAGAGAGAGCCATGCCGACCACAACCACTTCCCCTACGAGCAGTGCTTGTCTGAGAAAAGGAGAGGCAAATTGGGCATTTTTAAAAATCAGGCTTGGGGCAGCAGGAGATGGTGAAGTAAGAGTGTTTAAAATCTACGAATTTCTAGAAAAGGATTGCTGGGGATTCTCATCCCAGACATCCTCAAAAATATAACTGCAGGCCCTTCTTCATAATAAAGGCAGAAGAGAAGAGAAAAGACATCCCACTTTCTTCACTCAGTTGGGATACTTTTACTGTTACCCATATAAACTGGCTCCAGAGTTCACCTGGATCCTATCCTTACAAATAATTACACACCATTTAAATCTATTTTTAGAACTACCTCCCTCCAAATTTGGGGCAGGAGCATCTTGGAACAGATTTCCTGAAGAACAGTAAAAGGTAGTAAGTTAAACTAAGTTAACATTAACTACACTAAGGTGTATCTAATGCACAATTTTCTTTAATTCTCCCTCCCTCCCTCTCTCCTTCTGTCTCTGTCTCTGTCACACACACTCACGCACACACGCACGCACCCGCACCAGGTAAATGCTAATAATGGTCCCATCTTACTGATGAGTCAGGTCTGGAGATAGCAAGAAACAGGCCGACTTCACAGAGCTAGTGATTCACCTAATACCTGCAGTGACACCGTAGATAATTAGTATACATTTCCTAACTACCGCTTTCCTGGACCTCAACTCTAAAAGATGATAATTAAAGATTTTTGTAAAAATTCATATTATGCAGGGCACCTGGCTGGCTCAGTTGGTGGAGCGCGTGACTCTTGATCTCAGGGTTGTGAGTTCAAGCCCTCCGTTGGGTGTAGAAATTACTTAAAAAGTAAAATCTTAAAAAAAAAAAAAAAAAGGAAAAAGGAAAATAAATAAATAAATAAATACAAATCCGTATTATGGTTTTGTCAGCCTTTATGATGCTCTGTGTTAACACGAAAAAGTAAAATCTTGTCTGACCTAGATGTCACAAAATATCTTAATACTTCATTTAGCCCGAATATCAAAATGAGTGCTTTAAAAACAACAACAACAACAAAACCAAACTTAGAGCTGTTTGCTCTGGTAGAGAAGGGAATGTCATTTTTTTCAAAACTTCGAAAATGATAGTAAGAGAAACGCATATTTTTTTCACTGACTTCACTGGAAACAACATTATGGCAGATTCCTATCTTATTTGGTACACACATGTTATTAATTCTGATTTACTGAATGATTTATCGTCATAATGTGCTATTAGTATGTTATCACCCTGTTATTTCAGCTGTATGTACCAACACAAGCAATCACACCTTTAAGTGGTTTAACTGTGCCACAGACTAAACATTTGTGAGCGCAAACAACAATAAGAAACTTCCATCAGTTTTGAAATAGAAAAATTAAATAAATAAAATAAAAAATAATAAACTTCCACCATTTTACTCTTTTGATCAAATTGTTCAGGCTTACCCAACATTCTTTTACTATTGATACTCATGGGATGAGTATCATGGGTTTTTTTTTTTTTATTATTTTTCACTGTAGGAACAAAGGTCCATTTCATTTGTCCGATTCAATTTTTTAAATAGTGACATAGCCAAAAATCTCCAGATATAGCCAAAGATGATGCATCTTAACTACAATATTGATAGAAAAACCTATCACGGTTTTTTTTTCCAATATGTAATTTAAATGAGAAAAAAAAAACACCCTAAACAGAACAACTTTACTCATGTACAATGAAGGCCATACTACAGGAAAAATAAATATTACAGCATGGTAGATGAGGGCCATTGATTTGGTCATGCCACTTCCTTGGTTCTAGATTTACTGCAGACCTTTTTCATTTGAATATCCCAGAACTCCAACCATCCCTTGATATTCTGGTTTTCTCTCTTTGACGAAGTGGGTCAGGTGTGAAATTAGAGGCATAGCTGCTTTTCCTTAATCTTCTAAAGGTCCTTGGAAATAGGACTAAACAAATAATCTTAGGACAACGGGGCTGAGAGTATAGAGATTAAATCACACAGACTGGGTGGGGATGGAGGGGGGCGGGGAGGCGGGGACTGGGGGCAGATGGAGCCTCAGAGTAGGTGGGGAGCCGGTGTGTGTGTGCGGGGGCGGGGGGGGGGGAACCCTTCTTCCCGAAATGTCTGCTTCTCCAAAGGGCCTGGTAATTTGTCAGTGAATCTCAGCTTCCCCGGCACAAAAGAATCCTTCTTTTACGAAAGGGAGGCAAGAAGTGCAAAGTGCAAACATTTAAACTATAGAACAGGAAAGGGAGATTCCAGAGTAAAATTATATGCATTCGATTCAGTACATGGTGGGTGGGTAGCGAGGGTATGGGAGGGGCTCCTTTAATGTAGGAAATTTTATCTCCTTGCCGTGGTTGTTGTCGTTGTTAATAGAAATCTTCATTTTAAATAATGCTCCTCTCCAGACAATTTCATCTTCCCATCAATGGGATTCAGCAGGTAGTCCGATAAAGAGATTCAGGATTCTAAACTTCTAGAAACAACAACACAAGCAATACTGCATAACTGCAGGAGACTCATTTAGTGTCCTCACGAGCACAGAAAATTGAAGCAGAATTAGGTCACTCAGGTTTTTCATACAGATTGAACAGTAAATCAAGAGGGGTTACTGTTCCGGCAAGAAAAAGAGTTCCATTAAAGGTAACAGAATATTTGTTCAGGTCCAGAGGAGAAGTTTATGATTCCTGTAGGAGAGTTATTTGAACAGAAAATGACACTGGTACATTTTGTTCCTTCAAGAAGCTGAGTGACACTTAAAAAAAAAAGAGAGAGAGAGGGAGGGAGAGGGAGACTGACTTTTTGTAACTCTGCTTATAAAATGGCCCTTGGTAATTTTCGAGAAGGAATTTCAGGGTTGCAATGGGGAGCAGGGAAGGACAAAAAGCAGGCTAAGCAGGCTACGCTTGCTTCCTGAAGCAAGGTGCGCCACCGTGTTCAGGCTAAATTCAGAAGTGATCCCGAAGAGGGCTAGCATGATGCAACGGGGCTCTTCTCAGATACCCACCTTGGAATGAGAAGTGCATCTTCCGTGCAAACATTTGTGGAATTAGTTTGCATGCAAATGTGAAACCCGGAGCCCTTTTGCCCAAATATCTACCTTGGAGTGGAAGAACAGAAGTTAGGTATACGGATAGGGCAAGGAAATTGCCAGAAAGACCGGGGAGGGGGGGGGGCGGGGTGTGGAAAAAAAAAGCACTGGAAATCTCTCTCTGACACTTACTACAGAAAAAGGCAGTCAGTTCCATTATTAAGAGAAAGATGGTCAAAAAGAAAGGATCCAATTTAAATAGGAACAAAATGTTTTAATGGCAGGAATTGTACAGATCTGAGGCAAAGCGTTCACAGTCCACAGGCAGAAACTTATTTATGCTCTTGCTGAATAAAGAAGGTCAATCTGTCAAAATTCTGATTTTATGATGAACAAGAGAAACAGCCAAATGACTTAAAAGTTAGAAAGAAATCTGAGATTCTGACAACTTCCTTTCAATTTTTATAGATGAGGTAAGTGATATTACAATGGTCAAAGAAATGAACAATCAGAGTTTCTGACAGATGATTTTTGCTCCAACCAAGTTTATAAAATTATAAAAGAGTTCTTTTTTTTTTCCTTAGACCTTGCTCAAATACTCAATGAGAAGATAAAGATACACTGGACTCCTCCAGTTATTGATGCTAAAGATGAGTGAGCCGTTCTCTCAACGAGGGGCAAAAGGAAGAGTTCCTTCGCTCTCTTACAAGAGCACTTGATCTAACCCTTTCTGAAGGAGAAATGTAACTAATCTCTGCAGCTGAACAATTTATCTCCATAAAGAGAAGTCATGGGCGCCTGGGTGGCTCAGTTGGTTAAGCGACTGCCTTCGGCTCAGGTCATGATCCTGGAGTCCTGGGATCGAGTCCCACATCGGGCTCCCTGCTC
>NC_138382.1:7670377-7717746 GCF_054177405.1 Leptonychotes weddellii
CATCAGTTCACTTCTCTACCTAACTGAACAAAATGAACGAGGTATCTATCCAGTTATGTGCTGGATACTGTACCAAGTGTTGGAGATTCCAAGAAGAATAAAAGGAACCAAGCAGTGAGAGAAATTTTAAGTGCTCACTGAAAATTTGTGCATTTAGGGCGCCTGGATGGCTCAGTTGGTTAAGCGACTGCCTTCGGCTCAGGTCATGATCCTGGAGTCCCGGGATCGAGTCCCGCATTGGGATCCCTGCCCGGCGGGGAGTCTGCTTCTCCCTCTGCCCTCTTCCCTCTCGTGCTCTCTGTCTCTCATTCTCTCTCTCTCTCAAATAAATAAATAAAATCTTAAAAAAAAAAAAAGAAAATTTGTGCATTTAAAGTGTTTTGTGTTGGAGTTTTCCTTAGGCCTTACTCCTGGAGGTACTGCAAAGCCAGGAGCAGACAGAGCAGGCACTGGGCTTTGAGAATCACTGAACGTCACTCATCTACACCTCCCAGGTAGTATAAATGAGATCTACATTAGCTCTGGGAACCCACCTGGCTCCTCAGAATATAACTGTTAAACCTGCGAGCATTGTCTAAATCCATTCTTAACACTGAATGGGTCAAATATTTTCTTCCTATACTGCAAAAAATCCCAATGAATCAGTCTGCTTGGCTGATGTGGTCAACATTTGAGGCGTCATCTGCAACACTTATACCTGTCTGCCATCAAAATTCTGATCAGAGGCTGGGATATTCAAAACCTGCTTGACTAGAATGAAGATACATCCCTATGCCTCCATGATTTGCATATGTGTGTGTGTGTGTATTTTAATTGTGATACATTTCTCTAAATCCTCAGTCAAAAAATCTCCCCTCGGGTGGATGGATGGCTGATCATGAATAGAGAAAAAAACCCCACATTTATTAAATGACAAAGGAGTGCATACAACAACACATAAACCACAAACTTTGAATGAGAAGATCAACACGTTAGGGTTAACCGGTTCTAGATTAATGCATGCCCTTGCATGCTGGAATGACCGTACAATGATTCTGAAAACAGATTACAATGTCCTCAAAGACTCTGAGGTATCTTTACTACGCCTTCAACAGTGAGGGAGGAAGGCACCAAAGGGAAGAGAAGTATGCCGTATATTGACTGGCCATTATTGTGGGTTGAATTATGTCTTCTATAGAGATTATGTATGCCAAAGCCCTAGCCCCTAGTACCCGTGCAGGTGACCTGATTTGGATACAGGATCTCTGCAGATGTCATCAAGTTAAGATGAGACCATACTGGATCAGGGGAGACCCTAAACCAATGACTCACGTCCTTACGAGAAGAGGGAAATCTGGACACAGGCATAGACACTCAGGAAAACGTCATATGGAGACCAAAACAGATTGGAATGAGAGATCTACAAGCCAAGGAATCCCAAGGGTTGCTCTCAACCACCAGAAGCTAGGAAGAGGCAAAACAAAAGATTCTTCCCGAAAGCCTTCAGCGAGAGCATGGCCTGCTAATACCTTGATTTCAGGCTTCCAGCCTCCGGAACTGAGAGAGAATCAATTTCTGTTGTTTCATGCCCCCCGGTTTGTGGGAGTTTGTTACAGCGGCTCCAGGAGACAAATACAGCCACCCACCAGCAATAACAGGTAATTCCAGGGCCAGAAAAAGCCACCTTACAACGCATGAGCATGCAAGTCAAGGGACACAGGTGGCTCATCTTACCTTCACTTCTCTGCTGTCATTTGGAGACAGACCTGGATTCTCCTCCTGGCCCTTTTGCTTACTGGATGTGTTCACTTAGGAAAACACAGCAAATTCTCTGAGCTTTAGCTTCCCCACCTAGAAAATGGGGCTGACCTAATTTACCTTCGAAGATCATAATAAAGAATCTGCATCGGGTACACAAAGCTGCCTTGAGGATTGCTTGGACACAGGGTGGCTAGTAGAATTTACTAGTATCTTGGAAATAGAACTGCCCATACAAAAATCATAGTCACATTGGTATGGGCAAGGGGAGAAGTAGCCTGCAGATTCAGCCTTCCTTAGACACGTTCTTTGGAAGTCACAAGTAAAGTAACCGGTAAGAAAGATGAAAGACCATGGTATGGAACCAACACCAGGTGTGCAGTGGACACAAACCTTGGCTGTGTTGATCCATCGGACTCTGGGGAGGACCCATTCCTGGGTGAGGTGGTCGCATACTGGAGCCCTTCATGGATCCACAATGGATATCTTCCACAATCCCCTTGTCATGCAGACCATCGATGGGCTGAAACATTTAAAGGACATCAGTTAGAGGCCTCTTGAAGGTACAAAATTTCCATCTGGACCTTTTAAGATCCCTCACTTTTAAAGTCTTCAAAACTGTGGCATAATCATCTATTGCTCATAGGACAGACATATATTTTCATACTTATACTACCTGTATTATTACATAGACTTTATAGGTGGGGACAAAAAAAATAAGACTACACCAACAGGGTCAGTGAAACTATCCATGCGTCGAAAGTTAAGGCTTTAAAAAGTTGGATTTTTTTTTTTTTTTGTAATGTCAAAGGCCTACAAATAAAAATGAAGTCCTGCTCACAAATATAAGCCATTCTTCCCTACCCTTTTAAGTAAGTCCTGAAACCTGTTGTAGATTGAAGTTAGTCCAAAGTCTGAAGGAAGCCTATTTGAAATGTCTGTGATGATGTATTATTTTTTTTTTTTTGGGTCATTTTTTTTCATCAGAGAGGAAAGAACTATATGGAAAGTTTCAAAGTCGAAACCAGAAAGTTCCATGCAGTCGGGAAAAGAGGAAGAGCCGGGGTGGAGCAGAGTACTGCCAGAGAAGGAAGGTACGACGGATGAATCCGAACCACAGAGAGAACCCAACTTGAAAATGTTTTAAAGGCAGAGTTTGGAAAAAAAAAAAAAAAAAAGTCAAGATCACAGGGACTCAAACCAGGACGTGAGGCCTCATGCCTAACAAGCACACGATAAAGAGCCATTGAGTTGACATTAATCCAATCCAGAATTGGGCAACGGAGCATGTGTTTGAAAAAAAAAAGGAAAAGTCTATTCCTCCCCAAACTGTAAGAGCAATTTTCAGAACCGCCTGAAAGAAATAGTTCCAGGAGTTTATAGAAACCAAATGACTTCAAGCAAGAAAGTATGAGTGTTTGCAGTTTTACAGAAAGGAAAGTTAATTTCTGCAGAGTCAAAAGCACGCACTTGAAAAGAGGAAAAATTTGCCATAAAGAGGATGTTCAGAAGAAAAATGGGAAGAATTTGATATAAAGAGTGTCTCTGAGTCTGTTAAATAGTAATAATAGGGAGGAAATCAAAGCAACACAAGCAGATGTATTTAGGCCACTTGTTTATTTATTTCCAGTGATGTTGAAAAGCAAAGAGCTGAATCTCAGAGGGAGAAGGAGGAGAAAGACAAGGAATAGAGCTGCCTTGTAAAAGGACTCTGAGAGAGTGAAGGCATCTGGTCAGCAGGTGTGAACTCAGGCACTTAACCACGTCCCCACGCAGGGGCTGGGAGCAAGGAAAAGCAGGATGGCAAAAAATGCAAACTCTCAGCAAAACAAAAGAAAGTGAAACAAAAAAAGAGTATCAAGGGGGGTGGGTATGAGAAAATGTGACAAAGACACTAGGTCACAAAACAGAAGGGATCAGAAGAGATAATCACCCATAGAAACAACCCAGTGCAAAAATCTACCAATGACCCAACATTCAGTCATACCTTTTTACCTTCCAAATGCCTAAATAATACTAAAGGTCAGCTAAATCTTTCCTTCACAGTTTATCTTTCATTTGGGAGGTGAGACAGCCTCAAGTCGTTCTGAAATTATTCAACCCACTTGGACTGAGGCCGACGAGTGACAAATCAGACCTATAATAGCTCCCAAATTAATTTAATATGAACACAAGACAATGTAATGACTTCAGTATGTCTAGATGCTCAATATGTCTCTTCAAGAATATGATACAGGAAATAAGCAGCTTTATTTCTTTAGATACCTGACAAGTTAAAAATGTGTTTAAAAAAAAAAACAAAAACAAACCTCAAAAGCAGAGAGAGAACACGGGGATACGATGCGGGATATCCAGGACACGTTGTTAAAGGAAAAGAGGAAGTTTCAGAGTAATAAACAGTGATGACATGACTGTATTATGGTAAAAGGAAAACAAAACAAAAAAATCAGACCTGTATGATACGCCTACTTGGGCTTACACAGGACTTTTCACTGAACAGGGAGAAACATGAGGTATAAAAAGCGAGCACAAAGCTGTTACTTTGGTGAGGCCAGGATTAACTGTTTCTTTATCTCAGTACAGTTTTACTTTTCAAAATAAGTATATATTACTTTCCTGATTTGAAAATCATCAAATAACAAAATTTGTAAAAAAAAAAAAAGAAAGAAAGAAAGAAAGGAAAGGAAAGGAAAGAAAATTAAAGAAAAACCCTCTGGGCTCCAATGCCCTACCTTAAAATTGACCTACAGTCCTATAGGATTAGAGGAAAGACTTGCTCTTTTTTGATATAATCTTTCTGTTTTAAACCAGGATCTTCCACGGTTTGCCTACTTAATACCAAGAGGCAGCCCCATCACCCCGTCCACCTGTGACGTCGTCCGAAAGCGATAGAAAACCTCTACCTGTCTTATCAGGTACGACCCTCGGGTCACGTGTGGTGTGGCTCACTGAGTTTCACTGGCTACTTACTCCCTTTTAAAGCAAACTGTCACAGGACCTGGCCGGCTTTCTCAAGAGGCAATTCTTTCTTCTTCGCATCTCCTGTGAAAGGCCTAACGCCAAGTTGTACTGATAGGATCATTCCTACAGCAACAATCCAAGCCTCATAAATAGAAGATTATTATAACCTCAGTCCAAAAACAGACAAATGGACCCACCCCCCTTGATACTCTTTTTTTGTTTCGCTTTCTTTTGTTTTGCTGAGAGTTTGCATTTTTTGCCATCCTGCTTTTCCTTGCTCCCAGCCCCTGCGTGGGGACGTGGTTAAGTGCCTGAGTTCACACCTGGGCAAAATCCCAGCCCTCTTCCAAAATCAGAAAAAAGCCACTTGACAGAGGGGATAGCAAAGTACATTTTAGGGAGTCCCCGGAAACTATTTCATTTCGATAAAGCCTTCAAAAAAAAAGCCTTAGAAAATGACTCGTTTTCTTTCCACTCTGTGGGATCTATTTTTTTAAATAAATATCAACACTCTTAGGGAAGAATAAATTTCAATACATCCATTCGTGGATGATATGTTATTTTACATATACAGTTGGAAAAAAATCAAGACTTATGCGTGAATACACTTACGCACCAGGCCCACAGCCCACAACCCACAAATCACAGCATCTAATTGTCAGAACTGCAAATCCTATCTAGTATTGTTCAAAAAGCCAAGATCTGATCTTCCTGTACAACGTCTGTAACAATAACAGAGCCTCAGAACGTATGTTTTTAATAATATACAAGATAAGACAGAGACCTCGCTTGATTCTCTTATTAACAAGAGTAGGGGGGAAAAAAGAGGGGGAGGGGATTATCAGGGATTTTAGCCATCCATGACTCAGAAGACGAGAGTGAACAAGAAAATAAACTCTTACCTTATGCATTTGGTGTATGCCTTCCTGCGGGAAGTCGGCAGACCCCATTGTCGGCATAGGGTGTGAGACACTGGGAGGTCCAGGGCTCGGCCCCATCATACTGTGCACAGAACCCGGGGATGGCCCGGGTCCTGGACTAGGTCCAAGAATGGGTCCGGGCGAGGGTCCGGGCCCCGGCGAAGGCCCTGGATGGGGCATCGCGCCAGGGTCTGTGGGTGTGGACATCTACCTCTCCTGTCTCTGCCAGTCAGTAGAGGGATACTGAGTTGGAAGGAAGAAAAGAGAAAGGAATGTCTTAAACATGATGTTAAGATCAGAATGAAACAGTTGTTAGTCTCTCATGGTGCCATTTCTGTAACAAACATCAAACAGAACTGCCCTGTCTCGTCCAGATGTTTGAGGGAGTGTGATATATATCCATCTGCCCTAGTCTTTATGAAGACCACTTGTTTAAAAGAAAAAAAAAAAAACACTCTAAATGATTCCCCAGAAAGATATAAATCATCCAAGATACAAAAAAAGACCCACTGGAGAAACTCAAATTTAATGCATAAGCAGAATTCTAAACAAGTTTGAAATTTATTACTGAAGTCAACAGATGCTCTCCATTACTTACTGGCTTGGGCACCTTACAAGTCATTAACCCCCCAAGCCATTAAAACATAAAACCCCTGAAAAAGTATCCAACCAAGACACATTTTCCTAAGTAAATGAGCGTCGGAAACTTCACAGAAAATTCTAGACAGTTAAAAGAGGGAAAGAAGTACAATTTCAGAAACTGAGAAGGAAAGAGAATTACCCATCATGGGAAAAGCAGAGGCTGTGGGATGTGGGACTCAAACAAACAGGGGTCCGAAGAGCCACACAGAACAACCACTGGCTGAGACTGAAATGCAGTGTTGGTAAGTGTATCAGCTCCGGGCCCCACGCAGCAAGCAGCACCTTCCCCGCCCCCCCGCCCATGCAGCATTGTGTTCTCCACCATCTCCACTGTGCCACAAGTGATCAGAAGAAATGTTTGTTTACTTATTTTTTTCAAGATTTTATTTATTTATTTGACAGAGGGAGAGCGAGCACAAGCAGAGGGAGAGGGAGAAGCAGGCTCTCTGCTGAGCAGGAATCCCAACAGGGGGCTCGATGATGATGCCAGGACCCTGGGATCATGGACCTGAGCCGAAGGCAGACGCTTCACCAACTGAGCCACCCAGGCGCCCCAGAAGAAACGGTTTCAAGTGTGGTCCTCCTGCCGGCTCATGAACTGAAGACCACTTGGAGAGCTGAGGCCAGGATTCATCCAAGGCTTCTCTGTGGTCCAGGATCCCCAAGAGAAGTCAGCTGTTGACTACCAGAGTGGGCCCAGCATGGACAAGGTGAGAAAATCCCAGTTCTCCGATTTCAGGAAAGCCGTATTCCATCACCCACACTCCAAGACTTCTTGGCAACCCCTCCCCTGGGGAACCGCCTCATGGTGGGGGTATGCCTGCATCTTGGACATGAGCCAAAACGAGCAAATAAGCCGTTTCCCAGACTCCCATCAATGAGAGCTGAATAGCACTAGTGAGAGTTAAGTGTGACACCAGACCTCATGTTATCTGGGGCCACACACACCCGTACACACAAAAACTTTTCTGCTGTCAACCTCACAAAACACAGAATGAGACCCCCTCAGTGACTTGCTTACCCACTATTTAGTGACAGGGCTGGGACTTAACCACAGGGGTCTAACCCAGCCACTCACAGCCAGGGTCTTTCCACAGGGAGATGAGGTTACAGCGGAAACACAAAAAACCCACATTAGTTCCATTCTTAGCCACCTGCTCTCCCCTCTTGCTGAGTCTCTAGAAGGTGACGGCCTTGAGGGCAGGGGTCTTGCTCTTCTTCACTCCTCTGTGTCCTCGGCACCTCCAGCCTGCGTGGAGTAAGGGCTCAAAAAAAAGATCTGAATGAACTGCCCATGAATTCCAAGGGCAAACTATTAATAGCGTCCGTTATTTTATAAATAAAAAATTAGAGAGTGATCCGTGCCTGAGCTCTGTTCACATAAAGAAATCTAAGAAGGGTGGGCAAGAATTTAGGCCATTCTGGTAAATGAATTCGGGCTAAAACGGGAAGCAATGAAAGGCTACGTTGGAGCGATTATAACACAGCGTTTTGCTGATACAAGACAGGACTCAGAGAACCCAGCTGAAGTGGTTTCTAAAACAACAGAGAAGCTTCAAGGGTGAATTATAGCCTTGAATTCACTAGAGAGCCAAATGTTATTATTTATTCTTTGTGATTAACAAAGCAGGCAGAAGTAACTTTTTTTTTTTTACCTTTTTTAAACTTTTTTTTACATTTTTTTGGCGTGCCACCCCCTCACATACAGGCTCATTCAGTCAGCGTCTTAAATTTAGGAAGCTGACGTCAATTCAGGGGTACTACAAGTTATAATGTTCTTTCATGTATATCAGCAAACTAATAGACCCCTTTATTTTTTAGTGAATAAAAGGAAATTGCTTACTTCCTGTTATGGTTTACCTTGAAATGGGCTTCAATAGCTCTTCCGGTAACCTATCACCAGTCTGAACAATGAAGATACAAACACTCAGCCTGGCAGTCCCCACTTGCCACATTTTCTATTTTAACGTATGTTATCCCATAATCCTCCCTCGTGCCTATGGGATCATTTTCATGGGGGAATCTGGCAGAATGCTGTGATTACTTGTATGCAGTCCCATAAAAATGCTCCTCATTTTTGGTTAAAGGCAACTCCTAAAAAGCTTCTTAAAGGGGAAAACCGACGAGAGGGGGGGAATGGAAAAGTACTGGCTACTTCAGGGGAATGTGAACACAGGGACGTGCTGTGGAGGACACTCCTGAGTAAGAAGAGAAGCGTCTGATGCATGGGCCTAAGGCGCGCGTCCATGAAGCAGCACCGACGAACAACAGAAAGTAGCTCAGAGAAACCGCCAAGTGTAACAGAGGAGGAGCCTTGAGCCCAGCTAACGAAGGGCAGGAATCTGGAGGATCATCCAACTCTGGCCTGGGATACTCCAGCTGGTCTGATCGGGTGTCCAGAGACTTGGGTTCCTTCTGGTCTTCTTGTCCCGGGGCCCGGGGCAGAGTGCTTTTCCTCTGTAGAGCCTTTTTGGTTCTTCTGGGCTTGAGGAGAGAGTATCTCAAGGCTTCCCCCACCTGTGCACCTGGGACTCAAAGCATCTTGAGGACTTGCTCCAATGCTGCGCGCAGTGGGGTTCGGGGTGGGGCGGAATCTGGGCTGTCCCGGGATTCACGCCTCGCCACCAGCACCCAGGAAGACTGAAGAGGAGTGACTCTCAAAGAGGAGGTCACCGCCCTGGCCTCCGCCCTCCCTCTGCATTTCTGCTGGCAGCTTCATCGCACAGCTCAAGGACATAAGCAGCCTGTCTCACTGCGTAAAGCAACTCGGCCGATGTAAATTACAAAGCGGCTCAGCTCTCAAGCGGAGGCGCGGGGCATTACTAAGTTAGCGTGGTTAAGGTTTAAAGTCCAGGGTTGGCCAACTCAGCTTCTCCTTCACCAACCACACCGGGTGTCCTAGGAATCAAACCCTTTTCTTCCTCCTTCAAAGCACTGATGACAGGATGCAGACAGGCAGTGATGGGGGTGGGCACAGTGGGGACCCGGGAGGGGACGGCTCAGATCACCAGGGCAGGGTAGGCGCAGGAGGTCTCCGCACAAGGTAACACTCAAAATCTGCGTTTCTTTAGTGTTGGGAGGTAGGGTGGGGAGAGTAATACATTGTCACAGATGAGCACGGCCTGTTCGACAGGAATGTGGCTGAGAGAATGAAGGAAACGTGTCTGGGGTGGGGGGACAGGGGCGTAAAGCACCGCAACCCCCCCATGCATGGCACTGCGAGTCCCCGGCCTCCCGTAATGCACTCCCTGAGGGCTGGCCGCTGTGTTCTTGGCCAAGGCATTTTCAGCAGTACGCCCTGTCTTTTTCTGCGTCCTAACCCTGCCTTTACAACGGGGGAATGTTGTGTTTTTAAAAATAAAAGTTGTCGGAGCTTCCCACAGCTGCAACCACCCCAGATGCCTTCCTCCTTCCTTCTCCCCCTAGCTGAACAGGCCCCAGCACACCCATCAGCATATTAAATGAGTTCAACTTCCTGGAATTGGAAGGGTCGCCAGTCTAACCACGACAGCTGCGACCAAACATACACCTTTTCCTGTCCTACTGCGATCGGCTGGAGCACCACTGACCCCCGCCTTGCGGGGATATTTAAACACACCCACGTGGGCTTCACAGTCATTGGAGCAACCTGAGTTGAGGACACATTTGGTCCCATGCCCATGTAAAAGGTGAGGGCAGGAAGGAAGGGACCACACAGCTGGCCCGAAGTCAAGTCTGTCAGCGGAACTTTGCGTCTCTTGACCCAGCCCAGGGCTGAGCCACTGCACCCAGGGGACAAGGCCGGCCACCAGGCAGGAGGGCTTTCACTCCGGCTGGAGACCCACCACGCGCAGGAACCAGGAGCGGAGAGAGAAGGGCCTAGAGGCCGAGATGGAAACAACGGGAGGGAGATTCTGCCAGGCTTAGGCTTTGGCTGTGATGCTAGCTCAACCTATGAAGGGACAGAGAAGTGAAAAGAAGCTCCGGAGAGAGTAGGAGGTGGACACGACATCATGGATGAAGATCTGCGAAGTCTAGTCAAACATCCAGAGGGCCCGTTTTACTTATCTGTTCCCAGCTGTCCTGAATCTCCACAAGGGATTGGGCACAAGGCAGGTAGGATGCACAGAAAGGCCCCGAGGGCGTACTCCAAGGCTCTGCAAGTCTGATAGGGAAATGGGACTTTTCCATAAATAGCAGTAGGGGCGGGGAGAACAAATGGAAGGTCCTGCAAGACGAGAAGGGCTACAGCTAAGGGCAGACAGGGGAGAGGGCTTGCAGCCTGCAGGGTGGAAGAAGGAAGAGGGAATGTGGGGAGGCTTCCTGGAGAAGGAGGCCTTTCAGCTAGGCCTCCAAGAAAAAAACATAAATAAAACCAACCGACCAAACAAACAAATAAATAGATGCATGTCTCCCAGACACTTTTGTTTTCTAGTCCCAGAAAGCGTTTTGGGGGAAACACGACCACCCCGACTAGACAGCACCTCTTCAATAACTCTTCACCAAACGTGGCGAGGAAGCGTGGGCAAATCCTGCCTTTTCCACACATCTTTATCACTGCTGGACTTGCAGAAAGACTGGGGTATGGGCCAAAGGTGGAACATTAGAAATAAACATTAGGCCCCTCGCGCGTCCCCGGGAACAGCTCTGTCTTTTTAAAGTTTTCTGGCTGGTGCGGGAGAACTGCAAGGCTCAAGAGATAGTTAAGATAAGGGTTCTTTTTATGTCTGTTTGCTGATTCAGAACATCTCCTGACCTGAAGGGCTTCTCACTTTCTGTGTAGCTGTCTGTATAAAGGAATTGATAATTCCCCTACAAGAAGTAGCAACATCTCTCCAACGGGAACAGAAGCACTGCTGTTCTTAATGGGGGAGTGGGGCGTGGGCACGAACAGCAGTGAAGATAAAGGAAATAAATCTACCAGAAGTTTCTTTTTCAGAGGCCAAGGTTGCCTGGATAGACGGTGAAACATTACCAAAAGCCCTCCCACTTCTCGGTCTGGGACGTGCAACTTTAAACAGGGTGCACCATGATTTGTGCCACGGGGAAAAACCACGTCGGGCTTAAAAGTTCAACGTGACACGTCACGGGACCTGAAACTCTAGAAAAGCCTGGAAAACATTTTCCTCCTAGTGCTTCCTGTCAGTTTCCCATTCAAAGTCAAGTAGGTTTTAAAAAGGGGCTGGATTCAAAAATGGTGCTCTGTTTGTGTGGCTTCTGTGGACGTTTCCGCCACACGGTCAAGGAAACATTACGTTGTTAGCTGCTGCCCTCCCTTTAAATAACCTGCCCTGGGACTGTCCTTGCCCAGAGTCAGACCAAGGCTCGGGGGCAGCTCTGCGTGGGACAAAAGAGAACACAAACATCGCAGCAGCTAACTCCTGCCCCCGCCATCCCCAGGGGATACTCAGGGACCTGGCACTTAACATCATCACCCTGCAGAGACGGTGGGTTGCCTTCTTTTAAGAACCTACCCTGTGATACAATCCCAGGACCTCCCTTACGAGGACAGCCAACGTTTCCACCAAGGAAAAAGTCTTTGGAGGACGGTGCCTACGAGAAAACCCGAAGTACCAGAAGTCCTTCAACAAAAAAACACTAGGGCAGAGCATCCTTCTAACGCAGGACTCACGTCCGTAGGTACTTATCAAGGTTATCACGGATCACTATCACTTCCAACATTTAGTTGAACCTAAACTGCGAGGTAATTGGCCAAAACCAAGCCATGCCAATCAAACCAACAAAAGCTAGTTTCAGGGCACGCCCCCCTGACGTCTACTATCTTGTGTCCATTTACACGTACAACCCTCCTTCCTAGGTTCTGTTAGGCCCCTTTACAAGGCAACCTCATTTGGGATGCTGATAAGAACCGATGATAGCCACTTCCTTCTCCGTCTGCTAAGATAACTGTATTTACACATTAAACATATGAGTCTGAAATACACATTTTAAAAACTCCTCTGGCTGAGATGGCACGCTACGACTTCGCAGTAAATCTCGACCCTTCTTTGCTGAATGAACCCCAGGTATATGACGGATGGGTTTTGATATGCCCCACTTGCCCGGGCTTTCACAGTAGCCACAGAAGTTCAAGCAGGAACCCTTCAAGTTCACTGCAATTAAAGTAGATAATGGCCATTTACATGCTAACATGCCCTTTAAAAAAATCACCACCATAGTTCATTTGAGCTCTTCAAGTTTCGAGTTCTTCATCTACAAACTAGACAAAATCCTCGCCAGCTACAACTACAATCCTGATATGAATCAAGTAAAATATCACATCTGAAGACACCTTGTGAGCTATGGTGTAAAAATGTACATTACCCGGAGGATCCTTTCCATGGTTTCAATACCCACCCTGGACTCGAATCCACAGATTAATCTCAACTATTTTTGCTCATGAATTCCCTCATTCAAAACTTCTGAGACAAGCCTCCAATATGCACTGGATAAAATATTCATGCATTAGCCTGGACATCAAGTCTTTCTACCATGTCCAGCGTTGTCTTCCACAAATTCTCCCCAACTAGAACCCCTTCCCTGAGTCTTCTCATGGACGCTTCAGACCAGTCCCCGTGATCTCTGGATTTTCTTCTGATGATCAGCACCCCACCTCCTCCACCCCTGCCCTCCTCTGGCTGCAAGGCTACCCCACGGACCCGTGACAGCTCACCCTGACCACTCCCTCCACCACGAGGCCTGCGCAGTTTGCCATTTGCTCAGGTATATTCTTTAAAACACAAATTCTCAATTGTAGATTGTTTTTTAAAGAGTTATGGGCTTTGCTTAATTGCATTTTAGCACATGTATGAATACAGCGAACGGCGGCAACATACAGATGCAGTGCAGACACTACAAAGGTAAACACATGCCCGCTTCAAAAGCACTGGGGGAAGAGGGGAGAGGGCTTTCTTCGTGGACATTCAATTTCCAAGTTCAGTGACCCATCTTTCAGTGGGATGGTAACAACTGAAATATACAACATCAAGTAGGTGAAGAAATACGTAATCATCCTAAATAAGAAAAACAAACACAAACTGATAGAGAATTCCCCTTGGACTAGTGTGAACCTACAAAACAATATATCCTGATCTTTTTTGGTCAGATATGTGTTTTCTATTTTTAAGTTATGTAAATTTCCAAATTGTGAATTCAGTTCTTTAAAAAAGGGAGGAAGGGGGAGTTATAATTATATTTAATGGTTTTTAAACTTCAAACTTATTTCAACTCCTAGAGGTTCCACTCTACAATTCACAAAAGGGTCAGCCCATGTTTAGATTAGATCAGTTTCTAAAAAGTTTCTGAAACATTAGTGCTTGCATAGCTGTAGATAATATCTTGGTGTAAGACCGATGCCTAAATTGATGCTTACGTGCCTGAAAATACAATAGAATATTGCGATTTTTAAAGGTTTTACATGATACAGGCATATAGCTGGATTATAACTGTATGAATGTTCTGGAAGTCTTACATAACGAAAAAACCATCACAATTCACAGCTTCAATTACATAATAATGTGTTATAAATCCAGAAGTCCAGAAGGGCACCACTTATGTCAATATTTCAGTCAAAATCCTGTATTCCATATCTAAACCATCATTCCAAATGAGTGGATTAATGAGTTATTCACTCGTAATTAAAATTAAATGATGCTTCTATCCAACATCCTAAAGACCCAGCTAGGTGGCTCCTGAATTTCATCAGCTCTATTATATGTTTTGCTAAGGTTTAATTATTCAAGCATCTTTGTATCTTTAAAACCTGTATTACTTAAAGTCTCTAATGTATCCTAAATACTTTCAAGGAAAAGTGCTATATTAACATGAGAAAAAAAATCATAATAAGCAGTAATGAGGTCGTAGAGTTTTCCAAACCCACGTTGCAAGATTCCATTTAACTTGCTCATAAATAACCTCAAAATAAATATGCTGTCTTTCATAACGATTGTGGCAGAACTAAGTTTTAGACTTCTGTATTCCCTGGTAAATATGAAGTCATGGCTTCCTATGTAGAAAAAATAAACATCTCAGGCCTTCCTAAATACTCTACCAAATAACTTTTACCACCATCCGGATCTTCTGCTACCAACTACTTAGGGAATGACCCAAGACTTTTTCAAATGGCTAGAGATTAAAGTCCCATAATGCAAACTCTTACCAAGATGACAGAAAAGTCAGCATCCTCTGTTGGTCTAAAACAATCTACAGAACACATTTAAGGACAGGGAGTGATTCAGAAGATCATTCTTTCACATAAAGTGACAAGAGAAAAATCACAAGTAGCTCCCATATATATGGGCTTTCCCATTAGGGAGATTTTCTCATCTGTTCCCCAGAAATACTGCAGAAGAGACAAGTGATCCACTTATAGGGAGTTCTCCAAGTCCACTCATGTTAAGCAACAAATTGTCCATGGCTCCCCTTAAAATCATCTTGACCACAACACAGTGGGAATCAAAACTTGTGCTGGTTGAAATCAGGTCCTATCAACACTCCCTCAATAGGCCAGCACTGACACACAGTACCCAGGATTATAGTTGTGATAATTCAGTTGTTCTCATGGCAGCACGTCAAGATGTCACAAATCGTGATTTATTATTTCTCTGGACTATCAAAAAGCTGCTGACCTAGGGGAGTTTGACAAAGGTCTTGTTTACAAAGGAAGACTTCTAAAGGAGGAAAAAAAAAAAAAAGGAAAAAGCCACCAAAACACTGGAGGACACCACCACTTTTATAGCTTATGAAAGTTTTCTCTTTTCTGATCTTGCTCTAATACATAATAAGCCTTTAAAATGAAATGTCAAAATATAGTAATATAAGGGGCGTCACAATGGTCTCTGAGAGAGAACGGAATACGCTTTTACACTGGCCTGTAAATGTCTTATCTTTATCAAAGACAGAGAGTTTTGAATAATTATTTGCCAAAGTGTTACTTTCCAGTTACACTGTCAGAAATATCTTAAACAGAATTCAAGCATTAGCGATAAAATACAAGCAGGAGCACTTTTTCTTTCCTTTTTTTTTTTTTCGTCAATTCCAAGCCTCAGGTGTTGGTCAAAGCACCTTTCAAGAAAACTTGATGAGAAATGCTCAAAAAACACTTTAAAACCGAACAAAAGAAAAGATCTAAAGCTGCTTTGAACACACTCTTGCGGTGAATTTTTTCTTAAGACGCCACAGTGCAGCTAGTCCTGGAGCTGGGATGTCACTGCTGTCACTCAGAAGAGAAAGGCTGCATTGAAGGGGGCACTCCCGCACCTCTGACCATTCTTCAAGGATTCTGATACCCCAAACTCCTAATTTATTTTCACGGCGTTCTTTACCCACAAGGCACCTCTGCTTAATGCCTCCAATCAGGTAAATGGACCCCGGTCTCCAGGTCTGGATTTCTTCCTTAGTCCACTGGAATAAATATCTTGGGTACCTAACAGGTATCTCCAGATCCCTTCTTCCCAGTGGCAAACATTTGAGTCGTCAAGGAGCTTAAAAAAAAAAAAAAAAAAAGTCCAGGAGAATAAAAGCGCAATTAGATCCTTAACAGAGAAAGTGTGTCTGGATTTGCATAACAATGCACCAACTTGGGATTCAAACCTGCCACACCTCTTAGCACTTAACCAGTGTGCTCAAAGTCGGCTGGATGCCTACCAAGTCTAGTGTTGGCAAACAAGCCTGGGGCAGTGGCCCCCCAAGTAACCGATGGAAAATATTACCGAAATATTTGAATGTGCACATCTAAGTGTCTATACACACACATAATATTGGGTATGGCTTTTATTTTAGTCCAGCTCTCAGGGCCTTCTGAATCTTAGATGGTTAGACAGAAATTCTCTGCCACTCCATACGCCAGCAACAATCTTTCTGTTCATACAAGCATTCTGCTCCTAGGAGCATGGCACAACCAGGTGTAAATAAAAAAGTCCCTTGAAATGGGAGTTTAAAATTTAACTCTGCTATTCATGACGCACAGACGTTAAAAATAACCACTCCATACAGGAGACAAACGTGTATCCTTAATGCCTCCCTTAGGCTCTAACATTACACGTATTTAGGAATACAGTCTATCTAATGACCAGGAGACCATGATGACACCTCTCCATAAAATATTAACCCCGGTCGCTTTGTTGTTTCAAAAGCACCAACGTCCATCAGACTGGGGAGGAAGGATAAAAGGCGAAACCTTGCAAAACTCTCCCAAAAGTTATATAAACAAAGGAGGGGAGAAGCCCAGTGTGGGCTTTGCACCCATGTGCTACTAAAATTACATAACACCCGGCGCAGACATTAGACAAGGAATGGATTCTGCACAACACCCTCCCCCCCCCCCACTTTCCTCGACTCCCCAAGCCCGTCTCCTTCTCTTAAAAAATCCTAATGCCTGGCAAGACCAAATGGACGACTTGGAATATTTATTTTATTGCTGGAGTAAATCCTGCGAGAGTTGGAGGCACGTTTAGGCCCGAAGTTTTGAATGTGCAACAGCCCCAGGGCGCAGCGACTCCACTCTCCGGACCCGGAGGAGAAAGAACTGACAAGCGACAGCAACCAGCAAGGCCTTCTCCTTCGCCCTCGCGGTGCTTCCCGCTGGAAAGTTTTCCACGCGATCGATCGGAGGGCGAGGAGCCCGCTTCCCCCGCCTGCCTGACTTTGCAGGAAAGGCGAGCCGGGAGACCGGAGGGGGCCGGCAGGGAGAGAGCCGGAAAGCTCCGCACTCAGCGGGCGGCGCCGGCGCAGGCTCCTTACCTGGGGGACGCGGAACAAAAAGAGGCGCGGGGCTCGCCGAGCGGGTGGCGGCGGCGCGGCCGGCTGCCGGAGCGGGTCTCCCCACCCGAGCCCTAGGCCCGCGCCCGAGCCCGCGGCCCGGCCCCCGCCGCCGCCGCCGCTTCCTCCCTCGCGCGCGTCATGTCACGGCGATCAAACATGTCTGTGTGCGCTTCGCTGCTGTGACTTCCTGATTCTCTGCCGCTCGCGCGCGCACACTCACACTCACACTCACAGCCACACGCACACGCCACCCCCACCAGCCCCCGCCACCAAACCTCGCCTGGTCCTCCCCGGGCTCCCGGCGGCTGCCGGCGCCTCTGCTCGCGTCGCGCTGCCCCGGCGCGCACAACACACACTCACACTCACGCGCAGACACACTCGCGCCGGCCCCGAGGCGCGGAGACGCGAGCCGCGGGAGCTCGCCGCCCCCTCCCACCCCCCTCCCTACTTAGCCGCCCTGCCAAACTTTTTTTTTTTTTTTTCCCCTGCCTGATCCACGTCCAACTTCCCTCCACCCCCACCCCCCACCCTCCAGCAGTCCGGCCTGCCCCGCGCTCACCAGGATCCGCCGCAAGCTGCAACCCGGATAATAATAATGCAATCCAGGCGGCGGAGGCAGGGGCGAGCGCGAAGACACTGGCAGGAGGCGATTTCCCCGCGTGTACCGGAAACCGGCCGAGTGCCGGGACTAGGGCACGGGTGTCCCCTGGAGCCCGCACTGCTGCGCCTCGCCCCGCGCGGTGCAACTGCGCCCAGGCTGCGAGGCCTGGTGCGGGGCACCCGGAGGACCGGGCTCGGTGTGCGCCCGCAGCCGGAGGGCGCCTAGGGACTGGCACGCCGGACCGGTTATTTGGGGAAGTGCATCGCGACACCTTTGCAGATGGCATGGCCCTGTTTTGCAACGCAAACGGGAGGAGGGAAGACGGCCGGATGGAGGGGGAGAGCAGAGGAAGGGGTAAATCAGGTTGGGATGGGAATAAAGCAAACTCGAAAGCAGGGAGCGAGAAGGAAGGGGTGCGTGTCATCGTTGGGAGGAGGCTCCCACCCGGTCTCCCCCCCCCCCCCCCCCCCCCCCCCCCCCCCCCCCCCCCCCCCCCCCCAGCAGCCCTTCCCCTTCTCCGGCGAACGCCACCACTGCTGCCCTGGTGCGCGCGGGTCCTGTTTGTGACAGTCAGGCAGAGAGGATTATCCGGATCATGGCCTCCCGGCCCGCAGCCACGATGGCTCTCCCGGGCCCCAACGAGCCCCTAGCACCCGGACGATCGCGGGCGACCCACGCCCGAGGTTCCCGCGGCTCAAGCTGGGGGAAGACGCCAAGCAAAAGAAAACAACCCCCGGGGCGGGGGGGGGAGGGCAGGGTAACTGAGCCCGGCGGGCACCTCCGACCTCCTTCTTTGGGGCCTCCTCCCTCCCTCCCGGCAGTGCGGCCCGGGCCGGACACCCCGAACTTCAACATCCGAGCCCGCGCGGCCGCCAGGTACCAGAGGCAGGGACGTCCGCAGAGCCCCGGGCGCAGCGCCCCGGTAACCCCTTTGCCTAAAGGCCTGCCTACCGGTCAACGTCCTCATCCCCGCCGGAGGGAACGCGCAAAGTGGAGGTGACACCTCCGATCCGGCACGCACCGGCCCCGCGGCGGTGGCTGCCGCCTCTACGGCGCGCCAGCTCCGGCTTCTCCCGCCGCGATCCGCTCGCGTCTCGGCAACCGGAGCCCTTTAAACAAGTCCCCGGGAAGCGGGTGGCAGCCGCGTTCGTTGGCGCCCGGCCGCCAGCCCGGGCTCCTCGCCCTCCTCTCCCGCTCCCCTTCCAACTCTTCCGGGGAAGACTGCTCGGGGTGAACTGTCGCCTTCCCCCCCTCCACCGCCCCCCTCCCCCAGCTTTAAGGGGATGGGGGGATTGCAACCTTGCCGAGTGTGTGTGTGTGTTGCAACCTTGAGTTGGCAGCGCATCGCTGACTGCCTACCTAGGGTCAAGGCTGTGGTTTGTTGGGATTCCCCCCGCCCCTCGCCTCCCCAAAGTAGTAATTATTACTGTTATTATTAGAACAGCAAGGTTCGGTTGAAACTTTCCCGTTTCTTCCACGGCCGCCCGGGAGCTGTCGTTAGAGCATTCCACCTGAGGCCCGCGGGGAGGCGGGCTTTTTTTTTTGTTGTTGTGGCGGTTGGCCCGCCTGTTTGTTTTGGATCTCCGTGCATGCACAATAAATAATAATTAGGATAATAATGAATAATCCCCGGCGAAGGCGGCTCCGTGCGGGAGGGGTTTGTGCGGCGGCTGCAGCCGGGAGGCCGGAGGGAGGGGAAAGAGGAGAAAGGAGTTGTAAGTTATATTTACCTTGCTCGCGAGGAGTGTGCTGGCTGAATCTCTTCCCTCTCTGAGTCACCCAGAGTACAGAAACAGAGGGAGAGAGGACTAGATTATGAATATGACTTCATTGATGACAGCCATCCCCTCCTCTTCCTAAACTCGGGCTCCGCCCCGCGTCCCACCCTCGCCGCCTCCACGGGCGCCGGAAGACGCGCCGCGGTTGGCCCCGCGCGCCGCTCCTCCCTGCCCGCCCGGGCGCGGGTTGGCGGGACGCGCCTGTCACTCGCCCCGCTCAGCGACTCCGGGAGCTCGGGGGAAGGAGGGGGCGGTGTGCAAGAATGTGGATCGAGACAGCTCTACTGTATGCGTGGATCCGTGTGTGTCTGCAAGGCGCCGGCTCTCGGGCCGTGCTCGTGCCTGGAGCAGAGAAACTGCGCAGGACGCAGAGAGCCCCAAGCCCTGGAGGAGTTAGGCACCCGTTATCCCTCTCCCGGCCGTCGTCCTGGCGGGGGGGGGGGGGGGGGGGGGGGGGGGCGCTGCCGGGCTCCCCCGGGGCGGCTGGGGAAGCAGAGGAGGCACAGCGAGAGGGAGGGCAGCCGTAGTAATAGCGCGTAGTAGTTTGGGGGTATGTGGAGAAGGTGCTGGAATTTAACTGTGCCTCCGCCTGCCAGAGCGAGCCTGCAGAGGGAAAGGGAGGGGACAGGGGGAGGGCTCCGAGTGGCATCAAAACTGTTCGTGGCACGGTGTTGACCATGAAAGAAAAAACAGGCATTGTCGTGCCGGCTGAAACTTTTTCTCCCCACCCCCGCCCCCCACCCACCACTCAAGGTTGTTATTATAAATCTGTCCCCCTTTTTCCTCCCCGGTAAAAAGGGAGGCGGGCACAAAGAACATTCCTGCCAAATCTGTCTCTTTTCTAAAGGACGGCAAGCTTCCAAATGCCAATGAGGGGAAAAACAGCTGAGAGGCTGAACGCCTTGTAAATAAATAAGCCCACCCTAACCCCTCTGTTTACTTTGTGGACCAGATACGGCGCTTGAAGCTTCCCTCACCTGTCATCTTCGAGTAAAATATATACGAAAATATGGGAAAACAACCCGTGGGGGGCGGGGCGAGCGGGTTAGGGCACAGCTGAAGCATGGAATCTGCTTTTGATTTAAGAAGGGGAATAAATCTCTTATCCTGTACAGTCCATAGGCTCTTCTCTCCCACCTCGCATTTAAGACCGATTAAGGCTACACACAGTAGACTGCCGGCACTTGGCAGTTTTGAGACCTCTTGTTCCAGTTCTCCTTGAGATACAGTTCTTTGGCTGGCGGAATAGGTCAGTGTTTGCTGAGACAATTTTATTTTTAGTTTTATGAAGTGTGAAAGAATGTTAGGAGATTTTAAATCAGGGGCCTATTATTTCAGACTCAGATTAATGTAAGTGCTTGACTCTTAAAATTAAAACTGTTCCTATATGGTAGTGTTATGAAAAGAATGATGTATCCCTTATTTTGTAATGTAATGGCTTCAATTAGTCATTCAAAGTGCACTGTGACTATCTGGTTGAGGATTTTCCCCCTAGAGTAAAATCCTATTTTAAGACCATTTTGCTGTTGCAAAATTGACTCTTTGAGCAACGGGGTCTGAAATGCAGTTCTAGGATGCTTGGAACTAGGCACTGGAGAAGTTGAAGACAAGAAGCAATGGAAAGTGCATCTAATGCTGCATAGGGTTATGAAATGGCAAAAACTGTTTATGTGGCTGGTCCACTGCTAGGGGAAGTAGAGTTTGCAAGGGCACCAAGTTCAGGCGGTTAGGAGTGTCAGTGCCAGCCACCCCGTAGTTTCTAAGGCTTTGTTACTTGCTTCATAACTTCAGTGTTACAATTCCCTGTCTATACCAGAGTGAACCTCAGGACAACAAAAGAAAATACATCGAAGAGAAATAGAATATAGTATGCCCTGAAGAATCGGCTGTAAGAACTTGTTTTTCTGCCTGAGGATATGCCAGGATAACTTTTCCCTGGAAAATAAGCAGTGAGAAACCTTAAAATTAGCAATGTAGTAAAAGTATAACGTCTAACTGCCTCATAAATTGCAACTAATAATATAGCCAGATAACCCAGTTGTCTGTAAAAGGTCCTTCACCTAATGGCAATGCTTATTACATTACCTAATATTAGGTTTTAATTTTTTTTCAGGCCCAATTTGTTTCTCTGGCATGCCAACCTCACACCTTTCCTTCCTTGTGCATAAGTACCTTTGATCCCCTTATGGTTCCACCTTTACCTGCCATGCCAAATTTCAAAGAGAGAACAATCAGTAAGACACTGAAGGAGGAGATGGGCCATTCCTCCTGGTGTTTTGTCAGAGGAAGAGTAGAGAAGAAAACACTCGCTTTGTTACATGTGTATATTCTTCGGCTCGTATAAAATTTTGATGCAGTACTTGGAGGGACTGGTATCAATGCATTATATGCTCAACTATGGGAATTGAAAAATAAAATCTATCTCTGGGAGCAGAGCTTAAATATAGATATTGCATCTCCTTTTCCCTTCGTATTGGTCTAAGAAAGCACCACCTTCTCCCTTCAGGTCTTCCCTCTGAAGAATCGTCTTGTTTGTAGCTTGCACTGCAGCAAGTAGAAATGTTGGAAAATAAGGCCTACACTCAGGAGAAATGAAAAGGCATTCACTCAGTACGGGGGGGCGGAAAAAGATCGTAGAACGTACGTAGAGCATAAGCTTCATCTCTGAGGTAAAACAACACTTAACAATTGACGTTAAGGAGGAAAATGATGGGGTTCTTTTGTTTCGCAGAAGATCCACACAAAAGCCAATATGGTTGCAGGCTAAAAGGACCCCGAGAGGCTGCACAGGATTGCTATATTCACGAGGCTTTTCCTTTTGGACTTTGATGAGTCATAATGTGTTCTCTGAACTTGCTTTTCTCTTTCTAGTTTGGCATCAAGAGATGGAAGTCGCTTTTTCATGTCTGTATGGCCCCTGTCACTTGTTATGTAAGTCGGCTGTGGTTAATGTTCTGTTTTGAGTGGATATTGGGTTTGAAAATTGATATCTGGTTATAACATCCTCATAAAGAAAAATTCCATGCACAACGTTAGGAAGCTTGTAATCCCACCAGGCAAACTGGGAATGCTGGCTGAAATGTTGCCTGGCTTCAAACAGGAGCAAGTCAGACACTTAGGGAATGAATACGTCTACAGTAATGGAACCTAAACTTGGACAAAGTGAATTAGCCGACATTTACTTTAGTGACGAGTTTAGAATTAGCAAGTAAATTTACTACGGAGGTAAACGCTCCTCTCTCTCCTTTTTCCCAACCAACAGTCTCAAGAGATTTTGTTTCACCAGTCATTCCTCCAAAATACCACCCCAGTTCCTTGTGATGGTATCACCCTCTAGCTTAAGAGCCTTTGTCTATTTCCAATGCATTCTATGATAAATTTCAGTCGTAGCATGTCATCCAAGGCTGAGAATGGACAGATTCCTGCCAGCCTCGTTGACTTCCTCAAACCCCTGGGCTCCAGAAACCTGGTCTACCTGCTGGTTCCTAAGGGGCCATACTGGATATACTTCCCTCTGACCAAAATGCAGGTTCCCAGTCACATCCTCCAAGACTCAGCTATGGCCCAACATCCTTCCAGGGGCCCTCCTTACCCTCCCCAGGCAAAGGAAGCTGCTTAGCCTACTCTGCTCCCATAGCAACCAGTGTGTACCTCCATTAGAGCACTTATCACTTGGATGCGATTATTTGTTTGGTGTCCTGCACTGGATGGTTAGTGCCTGGAGGGCGCAGAGCAAGTTCAATTCATCTTTGAAACCTCAGCACTTAGCCGGATGTCTAGTACATTGTATGTTGTTTAAAAACAAAACAAAAAAACAAAAGCAAATAAGAAACCCCAC
The DNA here is from genome assembly GCF_054177405.1 of Leptonychotes weddellii. Classification (NCBI taxonomy): domain Eukaryota; kingdom Metazoa; phylum Chordata; class Mammalia; order Carnivora; family Phocidae; genus Leptonychotes; species Leptonychotes weddellii. The sequence goes on from NC_138382.1 coordinate 7,693,595, forward strand.
AACTTTAGAGATTGATATTAAAATTATCTGATAGGATTTAATGGGTCTTTCCAATTAGTATTCTCATGTTAATGAACAGGATTACTCAGTGTTCAGAATCCGGTGCTTTCCCAGGCTGGAAAGGTTAATACGCTTTTGTTGTGTTTGTTTTGTTTTGTTTTGGGGAGTAAGGTGGGAGGTGAGAAACTACAGCTCTTGCAGCCCCATAGAGAGAGCACTGAGAGGAGGTTTTGTTTGGTTTTTAAATTAGGCTAGGAGTAACGTGTGTGTACACTTGGCAACCACGTGATAGAGTGGTAATCATTATAATAGCATCTTCTGTTATTTCTCCTTTAAATCCCATGCCCGTATTTGTGCACACACCTTTACACATGCCACGTATCCACTTGACCGTATGAGTTATGTGACATTATCCCCATTTTACAGATGAAGAAACTGAGAGTCAGCAGTAAATGATTAGCCTAAGGCAGGGGTCTCCAAAGTAGAGTGAGCAAGAACATGAGGGAAGAACATTAGAGATTCTATTTCTTTTTCCTTTAATCATTAGAAAATGTAATGACCAAAGAGAGAAGAGCTTTACTAATGTTCATTATATTCATTGACCTAGCACCTTTACATGGTGCGGAGTAAGGAGCTCACGTGCCCAGTGTTGTATCTGAGGAGTACTCCACTGAAGAGCCTCAGGCAGTGGGGTGACCGTGGCGCCCCCCCACCTCTGGTTCTTTCACTGATTTCAAGGTGTTGACATTGCCTGAAGCTTACACCTTCCACATAGTGTCTTGCCTGGTTTTAACCAATTAACTCTCTTATTTGGAAAACAAGTGGCTTAAAAGATTCCTTCAAAGAAGTCGAAGATTGAGATAAATCCAATAATGCACTCACAGGTGAAAATCAAGATCAAATCTGCCACTTTCAGTTCTTAGAGTTTTTTGCCAGCCATACTGAGACGTGAAAACAATGACAGTCTAATTGGATCTGACAAGAAACAGGTCAAAAACATTTACAGTTATTCAAGACTACTTGCAATTTGGATTTCTATGAACTATCATTAATGATGAATTCTGATCTGAGCATATATTTTGCTGTGAGATATTAGCTATTGATAGAGTATGATATCATCATGATTAGCAAGATATTTTCTTCTCTCATCTTCATCTCATTCTTTTATAACTTCTATTGTGTGTATGTTTTATGATGCACTTGATATATTAATACTGAATACATGTATTACAAATAAATATACATAAGTCATACTCTATCCTTCTTCTGATTTTATTCTTTTCCTTTATAACTGCAAGGGGAATGTGATCAAACAACTTGGAGAGAACTAAGTGATGAAGTCAGAATTTTTAACCCAGCTTGGTAAAGCTCCAGACTCAGCGTGATCTATGTGGCTCATGTAAAAACTGTTCAATCATTTGTCATCAATACAGGGTTCTTAACCCATTACGGGACAGGGGGAAGGTGGAATATAAATGATCTTTGGCGCATTTGACAATCCCTTGAAACTGTGTTTGAAATTCCGTGATCATGTTAAGATGCACTTTCTGCAAAGGGAGTCCATACATTCAATCAGATTCTCAAGGGGATCTTCATCACAGGGGGTAAGAAGTGCTATCTGCTATCGAGGTACCAGCAACATTAATGACCTAGGATACTTTTCTGATAAGAAATTAATCTTTCCCTTAACTTTGCACACTTTATACGTCCAATCAAGTCTATCCTTAGAAAAACCATTTAGAACTTAATATTTCTCTAGATAATTCAAATGTATTCTAACTGCCCAAAGGAAGTCTTCATTTGTCTCTGGAGATGGGCTTTCTGAGGATAATTTCATTCTGAAAGATTTTCTCAGTAATACTCCGTTATATGTTGTTGACCAGACAAGAAAGGATTTTACAAATGTTGTCATCAACGTATCTCTGAGGCTTCGACACATCTTTGAGCAGGTGCATTTTAGGGATCGGAACAAGAATTCAGAGCCTAAATTTTTTATTGTCATCAGTTGTTCAAATATTTTAACTTTCCTTTGGCAGGCCATTGTACCGACTGCCCGGTTTCCCTGAATGATAATATGCTCTGTACCAGTGGGACGCTGTAGCTCATCTCCAAGCCCCTCAACCAAACGCCACAGTGGCAGAATATACCGTATCCCTTTCCCACACTGTTTTATTAGATTTTATGGCAGCATTTTACTTTTAGATCACCTTTGGCTGTTACTGGACTTATCTTTTCCGTTGCCGTTCCCTGCATTTTATGTGTGTGCGACCCTTTTCCAGCTTGACTTCCAACACATCACCCACCAGATTCTTTCTTCAAGTTCAGCATACAAGAGCGCAATCTGCTGTTGTTTTATTCCAGCCATTTTTTTCTGCGCTTGAAATCGTTCTATGTAAATTCAAGGGAAGAGTAGAAAATAAACCAGGAACATATGAAAACAGAAATAACCATGAAAATTACCTTAGATGACTCTTTAAAGAAATTGAGATAATAATCTGCTTTGGGGACCAAAAAAAAAAAAAATCAGTCTCCCCACAGGTGGGGATAAAATACATTCCACAACAATATGGCTTTATTTTAGTCTTCAATGGTGTTACCAGAAAGTGATGAATATATTAAAAAAAAAAAAAAAAAACAAGAAGAATACGAAAGTTTGAGGAAAAGGGTTGCAAGCGTCTGCATTCTGCATGGGGCAAGGTTTAATGCCAGGCAGGAAGCTTCTATCTTTTATCTCCCCTTCAGATAAACTCAGCTGAACAGTCCCTGACTTCACTGAGGGCTGGGCATAAAGGAAAAGCTCACATCTGGTCTGGAATTGTGCATATTCAATTGCTTATCTCACCAGAGACATTCTGATATCTGTTGGAATTTTACTATTTTGAAGACTATTTGGGGCCTTTTGGTCATAGACTTTTCTTAAATATGGAGGAAAGCAAGGGAATTGCTGATAAGGTCAAAGAACATCATAATGTGCAACATTTTTTGTTTAATAGGACTTAGGACATGGGGGGGGTTATGTCTGCATCTTAAAGACATCGACACCTCACACTCTACCTTTATTTTTTTGATCTATTTAAAAAATATACCTAACTATGGGATATTTGTCTTTATGTGACGCCTCAGTCTTACAGTGTGATTTATTTACTGATGTTAATGACTGTAACCACCGTTACCTGATACTCTGCAGGTCCCACGGCCCATATCAACGTTTATTCCCTGAGAACTTATGACCAGAATGCTGAGCTATTATTTCTAGTGCTAGCATGATAAATAAATACTTACCAATTGAGAAAAATAATTAAATAATGCAAGCATAATGGAATGATCTAGGTAAGTGACTATTCTTTTAAACAGCCTACAAATGCTAGTCTCACTGGTCTTTTAGCTGTCACAGGCTATGTATCAAGGTCTTCTTTCAAATGGTTAACACTCTAATTTCTTATAGGAGTCCCTTTAAAAAAGACATGCCAGGGGCGCCTGCATGGCTCAGTTGGTTAAGCGTCCGCCTTCAACTCAGGTTATGATCTGGGGTCCTGGGATGGAGCCCCGCATCAGGCTCCCTGCTCAGCGGGGAGTCTGCTTCTCCCTCTCCCTCTGCGCCTTCCCGCTGGTCATGCGCTGCTCTCTCTCTCTCTCTCTCTCAAATAAATAAGAAATCTTTAAAAAAAAAAAAGCCATACCAATCTCAGAGCCTCTGGTTCCATGCACAAAGGAAGCATAATATACTAGAACACATGGTTACATGGATTGCCCATGGCCGCCCACCAAGATTAGAATCTTGGTCTCCTCACTCCCAGTCGGTACACCTTCTACCATACCACACTGTTTTCCCTTTTTAAAAGAGAGGGGGAAAAATAGTCTCCAAGTTCATGCTCTTCAGCTCAGTAATAGCCATCAACGCCAAAGTGAAGAAACGGGCCCAGCGCTCTCCACCGCATGCTGTCAAATTTATTTTCATAGACTGTGGCTTTCAAACTGTTTTAACAACTACTCTCAGTACAGAATGTATTCTCCATCATGACCCGATATACACATACTTAGGTATATAGTGAATTGTGCCAGTCAGGGTCCAACCAGGAAAACAGAGGAATTTAATTCAGGAAATTGTTTACACAGGCGAGGGAAGAGCTGAGAAGTCAGATTTGGAACTGAGAGCACCAACAGTAAGAAGTCACACTCACCCCGAAGCTGAGGGAGCCAAGGGATGAGGCAGAACTCACAGAGCCCAGAGACCGCAGTCTCCTAGAGAGACGGGAAACCATGATGGTTCTCAGAGCCTCTGCGGAGGTAGAGCTGTTGCTGGAGATGCCACGAGAGGCAGAAAGAGAAGAGGGGAAAAACACCCTGTCTTCCGCTTCCTTCCTGTCCCCCAGATGTCCTGTCTCTTTCCGGTGCCTCCCAGGGGCTGACTGCAGCAGATATGGGCGCCTGGGAGACGCAGCCCACAAGACTCAGTCCCACTGGCCTCAGAGAGCCCAGCAGAGGAGTGAAGAATGGATGTAGGGCCAACAGACACAGTAAGGACAACAAAGTCTCCTCCAACCGCACGCACCCCTACGAACAGCAATGCTCTCTGAAGTGAGCGGTTTCTATTCTATTTCTTTTTGTCACTGCAGCTCACACCCCACTATGACTCAGAATGCACAGTGAGTTGAAAAACACTCCTTGGACCCATAGGGGATACACATTTCAGGAACCTTTTGCCTTCACCTAAATATTCTTTCAGGTCAGGTTATTAAAACACGGGTCTCATGATCAAGACTTTATGGATTGTATCATATGAAACGTAGTAAAATAAAAATTTCCCCCAGGCTCCTATACTTGGACCATCTTTTTTTTTTTTCTGGTGTGTGGATACCAAGTAAATAATGACGGATGACAACGAGACAAGTCAGTTCCAGGTTTAATTTTTCTACATAATCAGCAAATAGCCAGAGATTAATAGAGATTTATCAAGTCCTTTTATTGTCTTTTTCTGTAGAGACTTCAGAGTATAGTAATAATAGTTATATTTTTATAATAGAATCATTCTTTGTAAGTCATTTCTACAAAGATACTGGTCGTACACAAACCAGGGTTAGTATGCATGAGCATCCCCCCACAACTGTAGTAAGATATTAAATGTAAAATTTAACTAGTGTTTAAAGCCAACTAATAACAAATAAATACATCTAAAACTGCAGATGCAACAGTTTTAGATTTTTGGAAATCTAGTAAAATAGATATAATATCCTAATTTGAATTAATAACAAGAAAACTGTAGTTCATGATTATATTTTCATGTGAGTATCAGGTTGCATATTATGTTAACAGCAAAATCTATAAAATTTCCTACCTTGGTAAGAATTTAGACTGTGAAATTTGCTAGTAATACTTCCAGGACCTAAGGTTTTAACAGATTCATGATGGATTTGTTGGTCGCTAGTCATTATGAAGGGCATAGTATCTGGCCTCTGCTGATTTGTGTATTCAGGGTCTTTTTGAAAACTGAGCAAAACTATCTCTGCATCAAAGACACTATCTGTTAACATAAACATTGAAAGAGAAGGTCACTTAGGCATTTAATAACCTAAACACCTTGTTTTGTAGGACTGAATCACCAATGCATATAACTCGAATTAAATCTGTAATCAGCATTCTGCTAAATGATCACAATTCCTCCTCTCTTCTAAATACTATCCACGCTGCCCCCGCTCCAGGTTCTCACTTTATTGATGGATTCGTTACCAGGCTTTAAAAGCTTTGCCGTATATGACCTGGGATACAGTGCTGATAATGAACTAGGAAAGCTACTTGGAGCAGCCAGATAACACCAAGTACATAAGCATCAAAATTTGTACATTTAGACAATTTACATATTGAGAGAACATGGAAAGTAAGTGTGAGGAAATCCCACCCAAGTCCTTCCGATACCAATTGTGAAAACCCCTAACCAATTGTGGCAAGGCTCAGCAATGCTAGCGGTGGTCTGGCCACCAGCGAGGGGGAGTTTGCCATAACCTCCCTCCCATGAAAGCGCCTTTCTTCAAAGGAGGTTCAACGACTCTGGAGAAGTCACATGACCTTGACCTGTGAGCCATTTTCCCTTCACTTACAAAATGGAAGGATTTGTGCCATCTTGTATTTTCTGCCTCGGTTTTCCATCTGTAGAATGGGGAGAAGATAATAACGGCACCCAACACAAAGCACCGTTAGGAGAATTATAAAATCCAGTAGAGGGGGTGTACACATCATAGCACCAACACAGAGGAAGACACTTAGTAAATGAAATGATTTTATAAACTAACTTCTGTTAGCCTCTTTGTCCCAACAGGTCTCAACACTCCTCCTCCTTCTTGGGTTAGTTATGTTCAGTCCCGTCTATGGACTTCCCTTTGTCCTCCTCTTCTGTACCTTCTCCGGCCAAGTCCAGGTTTCAGGTCTTGCTCAGCGCTTCCTGCTGTGAGCTCCCTCCAACCCCTCAGCCGTGCCCCTGGCTCACAAAACTCAGTGTCAAGGGTTGATCGCTCTCCAAATTTTGAGCCTCGTGTATCTCCAGCTGTCCCAAAGCCATGGCGTTTGGACGGTTTTCCTTTATCTTGTTCTGCCTAAAGCAGTTTGTCATTTTACCTAAAATATGTGTCCCCTTCGAGCACCTCTTCTTCTGTCCCTTTTTAAAATTATTTACATGCATTTTTCACATTGATAAACTATGACCCCATAACCAAAAATTTGATTCGAGAAAAAAAAAAAAATCCCCCATAATTCTTCAGCCCAATCCAGTCACCGTGACAATGCAGTTGTGGTTCTTCCTGTCTTTCCCATCGTGTAGGTGTCTGGACTGTTGTAACCACAGTCTGCAATTCTAATTGTATCTTGCTTACAATTCTAATTATTCCATGAGGAGTTTTCCATGTTGGAGAAGCTTTCATAATAGATTATTGTTTTCCTGTTATCTCTGTTTCCAGCAACTCTCTCCTTCAGTTCATTCTACACACCTGGTTAAGTTTCATCTTATTCATAGCACGGCTTTACGCATCCTTGGTGTGCTCAGCACCCTGGGTGATTCCTTACTGTTCAAACAATGAAGCCCAGGCTCCTGAGTCAAGCTCAGAGGCCCTCTTCAAACAGCAGTCCATCCTTTCCAGTCCATCTCCTATTACAGAACTTCTCCTTAGGCCAAATCACATCACTTATTATTCCAAACACAGAAATGATCATTGTCCCGGTGCTTTCCTTCAAACGCATTCTGCCTGCATATGATGCCCACTTGCTGGTTGATGCTTCCTTTAGCTCAGGTGCTACTCCCTCGCCCAGAAAGGCTTCCCCACATACTGTGGTTCCTCTCCTCTCTCTCTGGGCCACTTGTTGGGCAAACTTCTAGGACCCTATCTTCTACCTCTCCATGTCCTCAGAGCTCAGCACAAAGGGCATGCTCAATAAATATTTATTAATGATGATGATGATACCCACTGTCAGCACAGCTGTTCCACTTTCTACGATAATGAGGAAAGCAGTGTGGGAGCATCAGGGAGAAAATTCACTATAGTCCTCCTTAAATGCTGCCAAAAGTCCAAAAAGATTTACATATATCCTACTTTCATAGCAAAGACACAATCAAAATTGGATGGAAGGAAGGAAGGAAGGAAGGAAGGAAGGAAGGAAGGAAGGAAGGAAGGAAGGAAGGAGAAAAGAGATAATCAAGGACTATTTTGCATTTTCACATAATCTATTTCATTTGTGATAGAACAGAGATCAATGTGAAGCAGTCTTAGATTGTAACATCTCTATTATAAAATGTCTTGAGACCCAGAAAGCTTTAACAGTGGATAGTAGAAGAATCCAAATTAGAGCCCTACGCTTTCTAAATCCAGCCAATGCAAGTTAGTCACATCAGAAGCAGGATGGTATGATGGTGAAAAGCTCGGGCTCTTAAGTCATGCTGCCTCGCATACAGTTTTAATGCTACCAATTTTAACTACTAGTTGCATGATCATGGAAAATCTACCTAACTTCTCTGTGTCCCAGTTTCCCCATCTGTGAAAGAAGGACAACAGCAGTGGTATTCTAGAAAACGTTTAGCAAATGGCTCTCCCCCCAAAAAGCCCCGATTTGTAACATATGTCGATTTCCATGGTATAAATAAATACTCCCACAATGACTGATTTCAAGCTACCGACAGGCTCACAAAATTCCTGAAAATTTAGCAATGGACGCTTCCACAGTTCTGTCCTTACAGGGTTGATGCGAAGATTAAGTGAGTTAATATGTGTGAAGCATTTAGAATGGGCGCTGGCACATCATATGCTTCGTTGGATAAATATTAGCTGTTTTTATTATACCATTTTAGTTTCCCTCCCTCTATGGAAATGGAGGATAGAAATAGCACGTACTATTGAGAAAAGCAGTTGCCTTGAGTTTAGTTCATTTCAACCTCTTCCTAACCACATGTTTTATGTTCACTATTGCCAAGCAACCCCCGTTGACTTACTTGAATTTCCTTTCCCTTTCCTTAATTCATCTTTTTCGGAAGCATTCTAAGAATCAGAGGACTGGCTAAAAGCCACGTACCAGGAAAGAAAAGGGGTTATAAAAAGTAAGGATAATCCCAACTGAAAATTTTTTCCTGAATAATCATTTTAAGAAAAGCCTAAGGACTCCCTCAAACAGCTAGACATGAAAGTTTATTCAGATACAATTACTTACTGCCCATTTTGCGGAGGGGATATGAATTGTACTTCATCTAGCCTCTTTTCAAAATAATTTTATTCCTTGGTGTTCTTCCTGACACAAAATAAATAGGAATTTTTATTAAAAAGAATCCCAAAATATAGGACTCTGAACAGGACTTTCTGCTTTTTGGTTTCAGGGGGTGCTACCATGATGGCCCCTTTTAAAACACCTGCTTACAAATAGACTTCGCTGGCTGTTGCATCAGAACTAACACTCAGGCAATAAATATTTGCGACCTACAGAAAACAAGGTGGTTTTCTATCTTGAAACCAGAAGTTGATCAGCCAACAATTCTGCTCATCAGCCGGAACCCCAGGCCTTGGCATTTTTCTCTAGAATGTCCTCCTCTTTCTTGATCATCTGTCTTGTCACAAATTCTGAATTTTTCATTTGCTTGTTCCATTCGTGAAATGGTTTCTAATGGTACTTTTGCGAATTGTAGTCCCTTGTTGGTTATTTTCTCCAGGGTTCCTTTCCTCCCGTTGCTATCAATTTGGGACTTCTTTTCTACGTGCCATGCCTAACATCATCGCCAAATGTTAGGGAGTCTTTAGGAAGAGCCTCCTTTTGCTGTTGGAGGAACACTGGAGACAGTGAAATATCCAGGCCACAGTCCCATGTGAGTGCCTGCTTGCATTCTGCCTCTTTGGAGAAAATGGCCTACCATTTCTCCACCTCCCCCGAAGCCCCCAGCCACCTGCCTTCTATCTGTCTCCAGGATCGTGACTACTCACATCAGTAGAATCAGACAATATTTTGTCTTTTTGCAAGTGGCTTATTTCCCTTGACATAATGTCCTTGAGCTTTATCCACGTTGTGGCATTTAACAGGAGTTCCTTCCTTTTCAAAGCTGAGTAATATGCCCTGATATGCACCTACGACATTTTGTTTGTCCATTCACCTGCCGAAGGGCACTTGAGTTGCTTCCGCTTTTCGGTTATTGCAAGTAATTCTGCTATGAACATGGACATGCAAAATCTGTTCCAGTCCCTGTTTCCAGTTCTTTGGGGCATATACTCAGAAGTGGAATTGCTTGGATCATACAGCAATTCTATTTTTAATTTTTTGAGGAACCACCATACTGTCTTCCCTAACAGGAGGTTTTCCTTTGTGTACCAGTTTACACTCTCTCCAACCATGCACAAGGATTCCAATTTCTCCACATCCTTGCCAACACTTGTTCTTTTCTGATTTTTTTGTTTTTAATTTTTTTAACTGTAGTCATCCTAATGGATAGGAAGTGGTACTGCTTCAATGAGATACCACTTCAGACAGACTAGGATGGTTATAATACTGATTGCTTCAAAAAATGACAACTACAGTGGTGCCTTGGGTGGCTCATCTACCTTCAGCTCGGGTCATGATCTCAGGGTCCTGGGATCAAGCCCCGCATCAGGCTCCCTGCTCAGCGGGGAGTCTGCTTGTCCCTCTTCCTCTGCCTCTCAGCCCCACTCATGCTCTCTCTCTCCCATTCTGCTCTCTCAAGTAAATAAAGATCTTTTAAAAAAATGACAACTACAGAAAATAACATGTATCAGTGAAGATGTTGAGAAATGACTGGAGCCTTCACACACTGCTGGTGAGAATGTAAAATGGTGCAGCTTCCGTGGAAGACTGTTTGGTGGTTGCTCAATCAGCTAACCATATAGTTACGTGACACAATTCCATTCTCAGGTATAGAGCGGAAGAACTGAAAGCAGGTATTCAAACAAAAGCATGTATGGAAGCTCATAGCACTATTCACAACAACCAAAAGGTGGAAGCAACCCAAATGTCTATCAGATGAATGACTACGCAAAATGTGATGTCTCTACACAATGGAGTATTATTCAGCCATGAAAATGAAGTACTGATACATATTATCACATGGAGAAATCCTGAGAGTATTATGTTAAGTGAAAGAAGCCAAACACAAAAGGCCACATATTTATATCCCTTTGGTACAACATGTCCCAGTATGGAAAAATCTAAAGAGGCCAAGAGCAGATAAATGGTTGCCAGGAGCTGGGTGGGGAGGGTGGGGTGGGGAATGACTACTCAACAGGTAAGGGGCTTCCTTTCAGGGTGATGAAAATATTCTGAAACCAAATAGTGATGATTGTACGACATTGTGAATGTGATAAATGCCACTGAGTTAGACACTTTAAAATGGTTAAAATTCTATGTTATGTAAATTTTACCCCAATTTAAAAAAACTTACTGATGAATGTATCGTTCACCGTCTATGTGTCAGGCCTAGTGGATGTAGAGTGGATTAAGATATTGCTTCTCTCTCTGGACTCTGAGGTCTTTAAGGGACTGGCAAGTAAAATAATACAGAATAAAGGTCTGTGCTCCAGTGCATTCACAGGCTGCTGGAGGCCAGTCCCAGTGGGATGCTTGTGGAAATGACAGTAGGGCTTTCCAAATGAGGTAAGAGTCTTGGTGGATTGATTGGTTGGTGGATTAGAATGCTCTTGAGTATCCCTTTTGTGCCTGATACTGTGCTAGGCTAGGAATGCAATGACGGACAAAATCAGATATCATCCCTATCTCATGAAGCTTGCTTTTGGGGCAGAGTCAGACACTGATTACAACCACCTGCAGACTGTGGTAGGCGCTATGAAGAAAAGGAATACTCTTCCATGAGAATGCAGAATAAAGAAACTTAGCCTAGACTAGCGATCAAGGAAGGCTTCCTTTTGGCAGGAATTCATGAGCTGAGTCAATCTGTGAAATGGGTAGGAAAGGTGAACAAGCTCAGAGGGACCAGCATGTGCAAAAGCTCTGGTAGGAGGAGACCTGACATGGAAAGGCATTTGCAGGTGTGAAAGAAGGTCATGGTCGTTGGAACAAGCTGCATAAGGAGCGTGAGGCTGGAGACACAAGCGGGGCCTGGAAGGGCCCTTCTGTATTGGCCCTAGGAAAGATGCTGTTCTTTCCCTCCAACGTGATAGGAAAAGGATAAAGAGGGCTTGTGTGATGGTTACCGCCATCCTGGCAGTCAAGAATGGACTGGAAGGCGGCAAGAGTAGATGCAGAGGGGAGACCAGTTAGGAAGCTACTGCAGTTGTTCAGGGAATAGATGATGGTGCTTGCGAGGTGGAAGGAGAGATGGACAGACATGGAGCCGGACCAATAAAGCAGAGGCGGAGTTAGGAAGGGAAGGACAAGGCTGGCCCAGGCCGACTGACGCTGGGCACCAAGGCAGGAGGCGTTCAAGCCTGAAGCCGAAGCTGGGGGAGGCTTACCAGTGTAGGTCACTATGGCAGCATCCATGAAAAGGTGTAGCTGCAGGAGCCACGGGAAGGTGTTGAGAAGTCTGCAGAGATCAGAATCACAGTGGCGCTCACTGGCGAGTCTGGACCTTGGCGGACATGGGAACCTGTGAAGCGTTAAAGGAGGGAAATAGGACCACCAGATGCCTGTTTTAGCACGATCGTTACAGAGGTGCTAGAGAGCGGATCTAGGGGGAATAAAGCGAAGATACTCAAGTATAAACAGGGAAACCGATCAGGAGGTTGGTGCAACTGCTTAACATGAGAACTAACGCGTGTCCGGACTACACAGCATCATGAGGTTGGGGGAAGGGATGGCTAAAAGAATGAACTGAAAACCACAGTAGTCATGATTTGTTGAGCCCATGGCACATATAGAACCGGAACAATGTCACTCAGATGGCCTCACGGATCCTTGTCAGTTAACAGATGAAAAGTCCCATCGGAGCAGAGTCTCTGACAATATTTTGCTTTCAGAATTTGCCCCCATTCCGATGTGATATGGTCACTCAGCTGAACTACAAGTCCTTTAAGGAGAGGGATCACATCTTACTTGCCATGTCATGTCCCACCCCTACAGCCATACTTGCCTCAAAGAAGGGGCTTAATCAATACTTGAATGAGTACATGAATTAAAAAGGCTTATTTCTCAGTGTCCTTGCCCTATTACTAACATTAAGGGGAAAAACACACACACCTTAAATGATTCTAAAACTCTGAAGCCCCCACCAGTGAGCTTACTAATGTATCAGCTACCTTTTAAGACAAAACGTTGCCCTTATTCTGCTCATGGTGCATAAAAATCTGTCATCTTTATCACCGAGGAGTATTGCTCTTGATTGGTGTTCTGTAGCATGGGGGAGTAGACTAGTATGTGATTTATTGGAGTCTGAAAAAAACTCTCTCAGGCTCAAAATACCTGTGAACAGGCTCTCACACCAGCATCCAAGTAATATGGATGCGAAAATTTCTTTGAACTTGTTCAAACTGTGTCAACTCTGTCTCAGGGATTCTGCAACAAATGGTCCTCCCAATGGACCTGGCTTGTCGGAAATGAATGCTATTTGTCAGCTCTCTCTATCTTCAAGCACATGAGCAGACCCCATTGGAAAATCTGGTTCTGAGACCCCTTACTCAGAAAACTTTAGTCTCAGAAAACTTTAGTTAAGACATAATTCCCAACAGGCAAGGCTTTGAACATACTGGGGAGAGGGAGAAAGCAATTAGACTAGTCATTCAGAGCTTAGAACTTCCATTGGCAGTATTTAAAGCTTAATAAAGGCTTTAACAAAGAACAAGTAGACAAAGTCTCAGAGAGAAATCAAAGAAAAAAAAGTTTATTTAATGTGTGAACACTAAATGGCCTCTAAATGTGTGTGTGTGTGTGTGTGTGTGTGTGCGTGCGTGCGCATGTGTGGGTATATTTCTATATATTTCTTAGCAGGTTTGGTCTTCTGATTATGACACAAAACTGTGGAAGCAGGGTCACACAATTTCATTTAGAATTAATTTGTGTAATTTAAGAGACAAATGCTAACCTCTTCGAATGGCAAAATCTAGTAAAGCTCTAGCATTATCATTTCCATCCATGACCCAAGTCTACTTTCTTTTTATTTTTTTAAAGATTTATTTATTTTAGAGAGAGAGTAGGGGGATGGGGAGAGGGAGAGAGAGAACCTCAAGCAGACTCCCCACTGAGCACAGAGCCTGATGCTGGGCTGGATCCCAGGACCCTAAGATCATGACCTGAGTGGAAATCAAGAGTTGGATGCTCACCTGACTGAGCCATCCAGGTCCCAACCCAAGGCTGTTTTCAAACTTGCTGTTCCTTCCTGATTTAGTAGATGGAGATGGGAGAAAAAGGTGTAGATAAATGGCAAGAGAGGAGTAAGAAGGAAAAACAAGGCTTGGGGAGTATTTGGGGTCACGTGGAGCATCATGGTGTTAGAATTCTCTGCTCTTCTGTGTCTTGCTCTGTGTCCTGAAGGCAGCTGAGTTCCTGAACTGGATTAGTAAGCTCCCTTGTCTTCGGTCTTCCAGCTGGTGCCAGGGAAAACTCTGAGCCATGGGCAGGAACTCCGGGGGTGGGGGATAGTGAGGTCAGGGTGCCTATTCCTCTGCTGAACTTCTGATCATCAGCAAACCTCCACCTTAGGCCACAGTTCTTGGGGGGGGGGGCGGTGTGTGGGCATCTTCCATGGCGACTTTCTTGGGTTCCGGGATCTGCTCCTTCTCCTCACCCTCTCAGGCCCATAGGTACTCAATTCTCCACTATTGCCAGTCTGGGGCCGCTTCACCATACTCTGCTGATTTCCCTGAACCCTGCCCATACTTTTGTAAATGTCCCTTCATTGACCTGCCAGCAAGTTCTATTTGAATGCACCATCAGCTTCTTGCTGGGAACCCTGATGGATACAATTGTCTTCTATGGCAAATAGAGCACTGAAGCTCTGACAACAGGATCTTGGAAAATCCCAAGGAGATAGGGTAACAATTTTTACTGACGTTTTCCTTTGGCCTCAGTAATGAAAAAGTGAAGGGCTGTTTAGAATGTAATCTGTGGTTAATTACTGATGGGATAATGTTCCCTTCTGTAGTACTCACTCTCCTCTGGTAAGCCCAACTCCCTCATTAACTATAAACAAAATTATGAAACTACTTTATGAACTAAGTTTTAAGCATCTTAAGTTTGAAATGCCTGAGGGAGAGCCTAGTGGTAATGCTTTCTAAGTGTTCAAAGATGAAATTGTTGGCCACTGGAGACAGTGAATTCCACACTTCGGGAGGTGTTCAAGGAGAAGCTGGAAAAGCCAAGGACTGGTTCTTGAACTTGCTGATTTCAAGGTCATTTCCAATGTATACTTTTAGGATTCTTCGCTTTATGCTTTAACGGTTGATTATTGTGTTTATTAGGAAAATGTTGACTATCAATTTGGATATTTTGATGTAATGATACATGGACACTATGCACATAGATTTTTCGGCTCAAAAATCTTAAAGAAAATTCGTCTTCAGTATGGCGTGGCAAAACCGTGATTGCTGTTTCAATCTTAGCTCTTAGTGAAAAGCTGTGTGTTCTGTGGAAGCTACCTAACATCTCTGTACTCGGTTTTCGCTTAACTTTCTCATCGACAGATGGTGAGAATTCAGTGAAGTAACGCCTAGGACAAATTTAGGTCCTCAGCCAATGTTAGTTCTCTTCTTTTGCTTCAGCATCTCCATTAAACTGTTCCTCCTGCTACATCAATTTATGGTGCGAAGGTAAATAAGAATGTATTTAAGAATTCTTTTTTTGAATTGAAAACCACAAAGTAATGTTCAACACAATCACTTCAGCATCTCACAACTTTGAGGGCACCGCGTGCCACACTTTGAAGAATACATCGTGTAAGAAAGTCCTCCCTGAAAGGGCTGATATTTTAAAATAGTAGTAACAAATTCTATTCATACAGTGCTTTTCACCGTATAGCCCTTTTGCTCGGAGCCTCAAAACAACCCTTAAGCCAGGCATTATTATTTCCATTTATAAAGGGAGGAATCCAGAAAGGGCAGAAAACCTCACTCATCATCCTCAAGGAGGTGGTCTTTCCACAGACTCATTCAGACATTTTACTCAGTTGAGGAAACAAGATTTAAAAAAACAAAATAATTTTAAAAATTAATAAAGGAAACAAGACACAGCGGCGGAGATGAGCCACAAGAGTTAAAACCAGATCATCTCTAAGTACAATTAAGGATTTCTAGAGCAAGAACACTTCCTTGGGCGACTGGGGCGATCAGAGAAACATGCAGCGCAGGGGTTTAGAGCACAGACTAAGGAAACTTGATGAATTCCTGGCTCTTTGGCAGGCAAGTTGTGTCACTTTGGACAAGCTGATAAGCATCTTGATAAGCGCCTGTTCTATGCCTCAGCTTCCTCATCTGCAAAATGGAGGTAATAACAGAACCTACCCGTGGAGGTATGTGAGGTTTAAATGAGATAATCTAGTTGAAATGCCTGGCAGAACCCCTACTTTGGAGAAAGTGTTTAATGAATAGAGCTGTTAGGATTATAAGACAGAGCAACAGAGTTCCGGTGGAGAGCTAATTTGCCTAGAGCCAGAGAGCTGGTTAGTGACAAAGCAGAGATCGGAGCCTGGATCCTGTCCGGTGTCCTTTTGTTATAAATGAACTATAGCTTAATTAGGTTTTAAAACATGGGTGATAAGAACGTCAGCTAAAAGAGAGAATAAGAGCTAGCTATTCTGCTATCTGCAATATATCAATGTAGCTTTTCCAGTAAGCAGACACATCACAAGTATCTATGCAGAAAACATAAATAAATCAAGTTCCTTCAGAATGTTCTCGGCTTCCTCCTACGCATGGGACTGCCTTACAGTGGTACCCCTTCTAACGTGACTCATTTGTGATTTGAGTGACCAAATCCCCTTAGACAGGTATAAGAAGGCACTGGCTTACAAAACGCTTGGTTCTTACTGTGCCTAATGCCATAGCAAGGCCCCTGTGTAGACAGTTCCGGCAGGACAGAAAAGGATGTGGAGATTAAAGAACTAAAGTAAAGCCTGCAATTATCTTTGAGACTAGCTTGTGCCTGGTTTTATATATACTCCTTAGCTATTTTGAGTCACTGGGGACTTATCACTCCCAGGCTCAATTCAGAAAGCATTCTTCTGGTCACGTGTTATAACCATGAGTGCAGAAGATCTACAACCAGTTACCATAACGTCCGTGGCTATTAAGGGCAGGCCCTATCGCAACGCATTAAAACTGAACGAACTTGGCCAATCAAGACTTAAATAAGAACACAACTTGAAGCAAGATTGAGCTTACCACGACTCTTCAGCCTTTTCTCTGCTCAGATCACCTCTGCGAGATTACTTGCTGTTCTGTGCCTTTTAAAAGCATTTCACATCAACCCCAGTCAATTCCAGCGAGGACAAGTTGACCCGAAATCTTTAGTGGGTTCTGGAGGCACCATTTTCTCGACTTTTCTTGGAATAAAAGTAGAGCCTCCCTGGGTTTAGAAAGTGCCTTTCTGGTTAATGAGGACTGCACAGCTTTATTCCTAATTACAGTAGTCCCTTTTATGGTGTCATGCTTCTAGAAGAGATTGGAAAGTTTGTATCCTTAAATGCCAAGCCAGCAAAACAGTTGTAGCATATATTAAAATCTGAGTAGCTATAGCTCTATTTAAATCCTTAAGACTAGTGGAGTGAATGCCACGCGGACTATCTACAGACTCGTGGAGTCACCCAGGAGGACATTTCAGTCCAGGGTCTCAGCTGGGACTGAGCTGACAAAGCTGGAGTTTTGAGAACACGGATATGAGAGAGTGTTCATCCTTCTCCCTTTCTTAAAGAGTAAGGTGACATTTCTCTGCCTCTCTGTTGAACATGAGGAATTTAAAGCTAACCAGTTTAGAGGGCCTGGCTTCGATCGTATGTCTGGATTTTAGCCAATTTGTAGAAATTGGTGTAGAAACGGGTGTTCCCAGCAACAGCCGCTGTGCTGATTTTTGGGTCCATTTTGGGGAGGTTCTGCATATTTAACTCGTATCCTTTTAGTTGGTTCCTCTTTGTTTCGATTTCACCCCTGTGACTTCACCCTTAAAACCAGGAGGAGTTTGGTAGTCATTTTTCTCTTTTAGAAAGTATGGTGGGTCGTACGTGTCACCTCATCAATGGTGACAGAAGACAGAAGGTAATGATAATTCCTTCTCCTGCCTTGGGTCACCTTCCATGCGGATTCAGGCAAGACTTCCTTTTAGGGAGAGGCCAGCATGGTAGGACAGAATCGGCCTTGGTTCCCAGCACTGCCAGAGGGTCAGCTTTGCCTCTCGGCTTCCACAACTTTAGAAGAGGGTAACGGAGCCCCTCCCGCAGGTCTCTGAGAAGCACGAGGTAACACAGACAGAGCCCGGAGCGTGGGGCACAAAGCAGTGCTTGCTCTGTCTTATAGGCTGTGCCCTTTTCCTCCAAGATGATCAGATGAAACACTTAAGAACCCACTTCAGGAAAACAAGATTGCAGTAGAAACTTCAAGAATTAGGTTAACCAGGGAACACGATCTTCTTTGGTAAGGAAATGGGGGAAAATCGGAGAAATTTCTAAATCTGAGATTTCTTTCCTGTCACTAACCTGAGACCTCTTAGACAAGAGGCAGCAAGACCAGCCTACATGAGGAATATATAATCAAGTACAAGATTAACATCTGCCGACTTACCACCAGGGGACAATATCAGGCTATAATTACTGTTCAGACGCTCCTTATAAAATACTGGGCTGGGCGATATCAGATCCAAAAAGGGGTATGCGACAGTTTCTTCCAAGAGCATCCAAAGAGGGGACAGAGTTGTGTGGAAAGAATACTGGTCTTTGACTCCAAGTCTTGTCTCGTTACCTATGAGCCCAACGAACATCTCCGAACTCGAGTTGTGTTTATTTCTTATCTGTCAGATAGGCAAGAGAATTTCTGATTTCCTCACAGGACTACTGAGAGGAGAGCTCCTCAAACTACCAAGGGCCTGAAGATCTTGTTCAGTTGTGGTCTGATTCAGTAGGTTTGGGGCGGAGCCTGGGAGTCTGCATTCCTAGCAACTTCCAAGAGAGGCTGACACTGCTGGTCATGGACCACACTTTGAGAAGCCAAAATTTCGAGGACTGTATGAGATGCACAAGTCAAAGGACTTGCAAACTGCTGGGTACAAGTGAGTAACGTGAACAGCAACAGTATTCATATATTCCACTGACGAACGCTCTCTGATAAAAAATATTACTGACTTTCATGTCTTTCCATCCTACACTGTTCTTTTCGGGGCTTCTAACAATACCTATATGAAGAATTAATTTTTTTAGTGTGGTTAGGATGGAGCCTGTGGGACACTGAGGAAAGAAAAGGCGAGATCAAGGGAAGGAATAAGGAAGGGAGAAAGTATAGAAATACACTGTGTTTGGGCGCCTGGGTGGCTCAGTTGGTTGAGCGACTGCCTTCGGCTCAGGTCATGATCCCGGAGTCCCTGGATCGAGTCCCGCATCGGGCTCCCTGCTCAGCGGGGAGTCTGCTTCTCCCTCTGACCCTACCCCCACCTCATGCTTTATCTCATTCTCTCTCTCTCAAATAAATAAATAAAATCTTTAAAAAAAAAAAAAAAAAGCTCAGCTTGTCTTGGGCGCCTGGGTGGCTCAGTTGGTTAAGCGTCTGCCTTCGGCTCAGGTCATGATCCTGGAGTCCCGGGATCGAGTCCCGCATCGGGCTCCCTGCTCGGCGGGGAGTCTGCTTCGTCCTCTGACCCTCCCCCCTCTCATGCTCTCTCTCTCTTAAATAAATAAAATCATGGGGCGCCTGGGTGGCTCAGTTGGTTAAGCGACTGCCTTCGGCTCAGGTCATGATCCCGGAGTCCCGGGATCGAGTCCCGCGTCGGGCTCCCTGCTCGGCAGGGAGTCTGCTTCTCCCTCTGACCCTCCCCCCACCTCATGCTTTATCTCATTCTCTCTCTCGCAAATAAATAAAATCTTTAAAAAAAAAAAAAGAAATACACTGTGTTTTAGGGGTACTGGTGGCTGTCTCATCTTGAAGATAAGGAGATGTTCCAGAAAGAAGGGAGGCAGCCCGTTGGCATTTTGCCTCAAATATTTAAGGGCGGCAGTAAGTGAAGACAGATTAGTCAAAGGTACTTGTATTGACAACGGGGAAATTTAGGGATGCTACTGTGAATAAACATGGCTTGATAAATTTCCAGAAACTACTTGTGATGCCTCATCTATCTCTATGGCTATATCTATCCACAGGCCCCTCAAAGAGAGAGAAAAACATGGAGACATTCTTTTTGTCAAAAAAAAAAATGTTATTTTTAGAGCTGAGCTAAGACCACGGAAGAGCATTTACTGAGCACTCGCCGTGCGCAGAACGGGATTCCATGCGGTAGGCCCGTTTCCAAGGAAAGTGCTCCAAACCACAGCACGGCCAAATGGGGGCCACCTGAGAGCAGAGCTGCTTTGCCTTCTCTTCATTTTAGGCAAGATGCCTCTACTTCTTAAGTTGTAAAAAGACGTCACAGGTAATTCAGAGTTACTTGCCACTAACATTTGAACTAACAGAAAAAAAGGCAAGCATTTAGAAGTAAGGCTCCCTAAAAACTTTTTACTCAAAGGACACCTCCCAATGCCACCCCATCTCAAATTGCACCCCCTTCTCACCCTGCCGGTTCCCTGCTCTCTCCTGCTCTGTTTCTTCACAGCACTTACCACATCTCAGATTCTCAAGAGCTTTCAGACTTACTTTGTTATCATGTGTCTTCGTCACTAAGACACAATCTCACCGAGGGTGGGGACTTTTGTCTGCTTTGTCCGCTGCTGAATCCCAGCAAGTTCAATGACATTGGCACCCAGCAGGTGTTCAGCAAGCATTGGTTAAGGGAAAAAAGAAATAGTGAGGATTTGTAGTAGATAAATGCTCAGCAGTATTTTCTTGAAGAACTTTAGAGAAGAGGCTATATGCTTCTAAACTTGTGGAGGGAATTTCTGGATTTCTGAAAACCACACCTAATGTCTCATGATTTAATTTTCTCCCTTTCTGTTTCAAACTAAAGATGGTACCCAATATAACACATTGCCCAAGATTTAGTGAATGTTTATTAAACAGTGAATATGGACCGGACACCTGTTTCTCCTGCATCCTTCTAAAAGAAAAGCGCTCATAAAGCCATCCAGAGGGTTCCAGAATTACCTACCCAAAAGCTTCCCAGCCTAAAGAAATCACTTCTGAGTCCCTAAGGAAACTCTTTCTCCTTGTGTCGGTGGCTGGAGAGCTGGAGAAACAGAATTGGGGCAGATGTCTGATCTTTCTGCAGGTGGTCAATAAGAAAGCCTTTGATGGATCTCAGTCGGACTCCCACAAACCTCCAGGATCAAGTGGGGACCCACAGCATCTCTTGAGACAGGAGGGTGGTAGGAAATGCCAGTCCCTAACTTGAGGTTCCCTAGGGCTCTGGCAGTTTGAGTGCCCGTCAAACCCCAGTTGAAATAGTGCTCCCTTCCTATATAGAGCACTGATCTGGGGATGCCTTGGAGCTGGGGACCTTCAGTCTGGGAGCTACTAAGGTGACCGCACTTACTGTCTTAACCCTTTAAAGGAAACCCTGACAGTATCTAGCAGAGCAGGGGGCTGTGGTGACCTGACTTTAGAAGTGACTGAGTGAGAGCTGAGCCCCAGCCTGTGAATCCTATTTTCAGTCTTCATGCAGTTTTAAGATTTAGCCCAATTTCCAGACCATCCCCTACCCAGGCTTGAAAATGGCTTTATTTCACACTTTGCGGCAGGAGGTAAGTGGGTTTCTATGTGAAAGTGATGGTGCCAAAGACATTTACGAACATTAAAAAATGTCTGAACATGGCTTCAAGCCACTCAGCCTATTTCTCATCCCGCGCCGTGCCTTGTGAAGCGTATGCAAGTTCAGAGCTCTCTTTGAAATCAGTGGCAGTTATGAGCTTGGAGCAACTCTGTGGGGCACTGAGCAATATAATAAATGAGCCCCTTTGAAGACCAACCATTGTAGTTGGGCTCTTTTTGTACTATCCGACACAGATTTCTCGGGGACGCTCTGTGGTGGTGGGAGTGACCCACCAGCACACGCCCTCTGGTTCCCCACATCGGGCCGGAATGGGGGAGGGAGGCCAGAGAAGTCAGTCCTCTGATTTCCTTAAAGAAATGGCCCTCATCTTTTGCTATCCCTTTGATATCAACATGTGGGATAAGCCATCCCACACCCACATACCTTGATTTGAAACAAAACCAAAAAAACTGCCTTTCAGCAGCATGTACTTACTGGTCTATGCAGCAAAAACCCAGCAGCAATAACAGTAAGAGAAACAAAACACAAACAAAAAGCTATTACCTGCCAGGAGGCAACCCAGATGTATTTGTGTATCAGGGGTTTTTGCGGATTATTTATTTAGTTGAAAGCAAAGAATACAATCCGGGATACCTTTCATGTTTCTCTGATGACATTACAGGCCAAGTTGATATTCGGATACTAAGACGACGTTTCTTGAATATTTTTAAAAGGGAATTAAAGCTTTTTGTTTTGACTTTTGATTAAATACTCTTACATGGCTACTATATCTATTTCAAGTCATGAAGCTGGATAAGATACGTATGTTCAGGTTGCCTTTACAAAGGTCTAAAAGAAGCCTCAATTATTTGGTCCAATTTTTCAAGTGCAAGTTTGTATGGCAACTTGAATGATACCTCTTGCGCTAGATGCAGATTAGCTAATTTTTGCCGAGTGCCTTCTTTACTTCTCTCAAGCACACTGTGAGATCCCTGGTGTTAAGCCTACTCAGCCAACAGAAGACCCGAAGCCAGAGGACTTCGGTGACAAAGGGCTACCAGTGGCAGATCCGGCAGCCAAACCCAGGCCCTCTGACTACCAAGTCCAGCCCTCATCCCACCATGAAACTGCAGCTTCTTCCCCAACGACAATAACCCATCCCTCCCTGCCATTAAATTAACATGCCGTTTACTCACCACGAGAAGTGCGTGAGCAAATATTGAGTTAGGACTAAGTCCCTGTAGGGGCCAATCAAGAATGATCGTAAGAAAAGTAACAGGTGAAACAGACTTCAAGGAAACTTGCATTTCTAGATACAAGGGTGGGATAAGGAAGTTCCCAGTCCTTTTCACCAACTTTGAAACTTTTCCTAAAGCAAGAGCAAAAATAGATGCGTCTTTACAGCTGTTGACTGGTGTAAGGCCTCTTTTAGTATACTTTTTTGTATTCTGCTTCATTCTAAAATGATGGTAGGTGGATAGCAGATAACAAATAAGCAAGGCACAGGAAAAGAACAGAAGGAAAAAAAAATAATATTAACTGGCGACCAGAAATGACTTAATACATGCAAATGCATGCCACAATGAGGACGGAGGCGATACATAAACACAAAACCAAAGAAGAGCAGTTGTAAGATAATATCTATAATAAGAACAATAATGGGAAATATGTATGGTGGCCTTATGATTTGCCACACAACAGGGCTAAACACTTGAACATTGACTGTGTCTTACTGCAGCCTTCCGAAGTAGGTAGGATGATTTTAGTTATTTTGCAGATGAGAAAACTGCATCCCAGAGAACTTAAGAGGCTCAAGTTCAGCCAGCTACCAGGTGATGGATGCTGGATTGGAACCCAAGCATTGTGGTTCCAAGATAATGCACTCTACACCAGATAAACACATTGGGGTTGCTAATGAAAAACCAATTGTTTCCTGGCACTTGGGTCTAAGGGAAAGGGCTCTGTGTGCCCTCATGAGTGGAACATGCATGGTTCAGAGGCTAGTGGCTTTCTCAACACCCTCCATGATGCTAACAATGCTGACAGGCCAATGGCTCTTTCCTGTGGGGTCTCTCGATGCAGGCCAAGGCCCTATGCCAAAATGCAATTCACTAAACGTGAGTAAAAGTAAAAGGAGCCAAAACAATATGGTTCAAGTATTTAGCTTGGATGGTTTACCTTGATCTTGAGATATAATCTAAACTATCGGGAGAGATGGATGGACTTCATGTCCCTCAAGCAATCCTCCATGGAGCCTCCTTAGCCGTAAACATTCCTTGAGCACTGCTGTCCTGGAGGAAAAAGAAAAATCACAACCATAGAGAATGGAGACCATAAATCTGGAGTGAAACTAATCTCAGTTGTGCCTTCACTGCTACTCGGCAGGCCTATTACATGTGCTTCCCCAATTTCCCTCAGCTGCTATTCCAAAACCTTTACCACTCTTCAAAGCTTTCAATCTTTTCTCTTTCGGATGACCTTGTTTCTAAGTTAGGGACCAGCAGCCATCAAAATGGCTTCTTTCATTTTCCCAACCATTCACCCACAAGCCCATCTGCATCTGCACCCATTCTTTCCCTGTCCTCATCTCTAGCAAAAGATGGTTTTCCTGTCAAAGGCAACTCCATCTGCTGGTGCAATGGATATTATTCCTCCTTGCCTCCTTTGAAATGTGCTTTATCAATAACATCCTTTTCTAGCTTTTGCGTAGCAAAAGAAACAGTCAACAAAACCAAAAGACAACCGACAGAATGGGAGAAGATATTTGCAAATGACATATCAGATAAAGGGCTAATATCCAAAATCTATAAAGAACTTCTTAAACTCAACACCCAAAGAACAAATGATCCAATCAA
>NC_138382.1:7718246-7732144 GCF_054177405.1 Leptonychotes weddellii
AATACAAGCTTCCTTTTCTGAAGACATTGAAGTTTTAATACAAAGTCTGTACAGCTTGTTTACTCAACTTCACTTATTTTTTTTAATTTAGAGAAGATCAGAAAAGAACATTTTAATACAATTTATATAGAGACAATGGAAGGGAATTAGAAATATTTTGGTTTACTTATAAATGATAATACTGTCAAGAGGACTTAAACTGGAAATATTTAGGGGCACCTGGGTGGCTCAGTTGGTTGAGCGACTGCCTTCGGCTCAGGTCATGATCCTGGAGTCCCGGGATCGAGTCCCGCATCGGGCTCCCTGCTCGGCGGGGAGTCTGCTTCTCCCTCTGACCCTCCTCCCTCTCGTGCTCTCTGTCTCTCATTCTCTCCCTCTCAAATAAATAAATAAAATCTTTAAAAAAAAAAAAAAAAAGCTCAGCTTGTCTTGGGCACCTGGGTGGCTCAGTTGGTTAAGTGACTGCCTTCGGCTCAGGTCATGATCCTGGAGTCCCGGGATCGAGTCCCGCGTCGGGCTCCCTGCTCGGCGGGGAGTCTGCTTCTCCCTCTGACCCTCCCCCCTCTCATGTGTTCTCTCTCTCTCTCTCTCTAAAAATAAATAAAATCTTCAAAAAAAAAAAAGAATTAAATGTGGCCAACATACAGGAAAGCCATTTGCCAACTGTAAAGTTCTGCACTCCCGTGTACAGTCACCAGAGTAGCCACTTCATAGCTACTCTGGATTTGGGGGTCACTCATTTCCACGTGACTATGTGGGCTTTCATCATCGGTGAGTTCCAGGGAGCATTTGCCCCCCAAAAGAATATCAAATACACCCCCTGCAGAGTACTTTATTTGCTTTAAAGGCCACAGATCTTTTTCTTATTTAAAAAAATGCAAAAGACTTTCTGTTTTTGAAACAATAAGTGACACTGACATCTCTCAAGATTGAAAGCACTATTGTCTCATTGTAAGCACCCCCTTATTATGAGGCGAGGATGTTGTTGGCAGGAATGAATAATTAGGTAACTCTTTGCAGGCACATTTTATTCAGGTCCCAAGGGGAGCGGTACAATTGTAACATCTCCTTGGATTATTTCACAAACATATGGCAAACGAAGCACCTGAGCCAGATGCACAAGCATATTATACTAGGTCTGTTTTAACTTAAAACTGTGAAATACATCAGATGGTGGAGTTATTTTGGTCCTGAACATCCATCACGGAAGTATCTTTTCTTTATTGTCCATTTCACTTGGACTGGAAATAATCAAGAACAAAATAGCTTGGAAATCATCACTTGTAGTAGAAGATTCCAGGTAAAGTTCAGGACCTAATGAAGTGTCTGGTCTGGATTTCCATGGGCCCCAGACACCTCCACATAGTTTATTAATGCCTAGTACCAATATTCACTGCCGGCAGGTCTGGAATCTCAACGAAACAGTGATTATTTTCAATTCTCTTTCCCTCATTTTGTGTTTTCACTCCTCTGGAGATGCGTATAGGTAATTTAATACAGAATTTTTTAATAGGGGCACCTGGGTGGCTCAGTCGTTAAGCGTCTGCCTTCGGCTCGGGTCATGATCCCAGGGTCATGGGATCGAGCCCCGCATCGGGCTCCCTGCTCAGCGGGAGGCCTGCTTCTCCCTCTCCCACTCCTCCTGCTTGTGTTTCCTCTCTCGCTGTCTATCTGTCAGATAAATAAATAAAATCTTTAAAAAAAAAAAAAGAATTTTTTAATAATGAGGGTATAGTCTCTACTGATTCAGTAGGGAGTTTCTGGGTTTTTTGTTTTTGTTTTTGTTTTTTAGCCTATTTTATTATTACGACATTGGTTGTTTATTTTACTAAAGACTCCGCATCTGATACTGGCTTTCTGGAATCATAGTAATCTAAGCAGAAATGTCCATCCCATTTGCTAGTAGGAACACCCCATTTCAGAATGATTGGGACAATTTTTAATCCGAGTTACTTAAATTTCAGAATTAGAAGATAGATGCCACTGAACTCCCGAGTGTATCGTGTTGTGCTTGGTCTGATAAGAAAACGGAGTACACAGTTGTGGGCAACTGTATTTTCCCTTCAATACATACATGCAAATTCCATTAGCACTAACGAGTGCCTCTGCGTGTGTACTGAAAAGGATGTGGACCTAAAGTTACGATGGAATCTATTACCTTATCCAGTTAAAAAAAAAGAAGACGAGACTTGCATCACACTCCAGAGCTTTTCCTGATAAAGAGAAACACAGTGTTGAGCGTATGTAAACAATATGGCGGCAGGGCACTAGGGAGAGGTACTTACTTTTTATAGCCACTTTGGCATAGAGCAGAGATCTTGGGGTTGAATTACTATGGTTGGCAAATGTGGAAGCTGACAATAGCGGTCCACAGAGTCTTGGATATTCTGCCTTTGTGTTGCATCAAAATAAGGAAGGGAAGTATTTATGAACTTAATTCTGCTTTTCAATTTTTTCCCCTGTTGAAATGGCAATTCTCTGCACAATAGTATGTATAGATGTGCAGTACGGATGTGTTCCTAGCCAATGTGATATTCCATAGATGTGGTGCACCTGTGTTTTCTTGGTCACCCTGCTGTCACTGGGGTGCCTTAAAGTGCTCTCTCCAAAATAAGTGAGTACTGGAGTGGGGGAAGGGTGGGAGTGTAACAGAAGGGGGAGGATCTCCTTTTTAAAAACATTTCTTCTCATTTGGAAAGCCTTGGAATGTAGATTTAATTTCAGGTTATGGTGTAAAGTTTATCCCAGAGATGTTGACAAATCCCCATGTGGGACTGCAGTGGCCCCGGAATGCCCTCATATCCTACTGACCTCACAGGGATGTCTCTATGTTTATAATACACACTTCTAATATTGCAGACCTGCTAAGGTCAGGGCATTCTGAGCCTCGCGGTATCGGGCAGACAACCACCCCAAACGGTACATCACACAGAGGACCCCTCTGTAAAGCTGCTAGCCCAACATCTCTCGATGACCTACGGAGACACTAGCGTATGAATGACCTCCACCCCGCAAGCCCAACCCCCCGATGGGTCTGAGAAATGGACTTCGAGTGCGGGGAGAAATCACGACAAATGGAACAAAATGGCTGGCAATGAAGGCCGACAACAAAACAGAAACAGCAGTTCTGTGGCCCTACCTTCATTTTCCCCCAGAAAATTTAAACTTCAGACGGTAAAAGCAATCCTGTTCTGACCTTACAGGGCTGAGGCCAGGTCACCACTGGTTGTTCAAAGACTCAATTCCTCAGCAGCACTATTAACACCGGCCCTGGTGGTGGCGGCCACAGCAGCAGCCACAGAAACTGGAGTTCAGTCGTCTTGGCATCAGATTCTAGAAAGGGGAGGGTAGGGAGAGAGGGAGTCTATTGGCCTAAAAAGCTGAAACATCTGCTGGGGTTATTAACAGCTTTTTGGCTGAGTTCAGCAGCAGGGCACCTTGTGGTTGATAGATTCTTCTCTCAGCAATTCAAAACAATGCAGTTAAAGCAAATTTCTCATTTTCAGAGCACAGCTTAATGAGGCATACAGTATTTTAAAAATAGTCACACTTAAAATGGTCAATAGCAGTCACTGCAATCAGTGGTTACCTTCGGTGCTCCATCGAGTTGTTAACTTTGTCGGGATGATTGCATAACATGGATTTTTTTCAAAAGACCGCTGCAGCTCACGGTTAACTCACTTTGGAGGAATTTTATATTATTTATGAAGTTTATGCAGATTACCCTATGGTGTAAATATTGGCAAACTTGATCAAAACCACTTAGAGGCCTTGTGGCTCTCCCTTCCCAAAAGTGTGCATTAAACCATTTTAGGCCCAGAGGTCCAGTTCTGGGAAAGTTTCTAGGGGCTGGATTTCGAAGATGAAGCAAAACTGACCATGTGATGATAGCCTGGGCTGGAAAGAGCATCGGTTGGAAGTCAGCGGCTGAGGGTTCTAGTCCTTGTACTAACTGGCTGGGTGAGACCTTGGGGGTCAATCAATATTTCTGCCTCAATTTCTTTGAGGAACACCACCAGGTCTAGTAACGGGTAAGTCCCCCAATGTTTCCATCCAGCTCTGTCATCCTGGGAACTGTGGAGCTCAGATTCAATGTTAAAGTGCTCCCTTCGTGAAATCCGTGATTGTAACCAAGCTGAGACTGCTCACAAATGTCGCTTTGCATCAGCCCATGACAGTATGTGTGGTATCTGGGTGAGGGCATCAGACAAACTGTAAAATTAAATAGCTCTGTCAGTCACCTCAAGAGGGTGTACCATATGCTGTAACAGACGTGGGCAAAGTACAACCAGCCCCAGCTGGATTTCCTAGCTTGTTAGTTTATCTGCCCAGGGGCGCCTGGGTGGCTCAGTCGTTAAGCGTCTGCCTTCAGCTCGGGTCATGATCCCTGGGTCCTGGGATCGAGCCCCGCATCGGGCTCCCTGCTCAGCGGGAAGCCTGCTTCTCCCTCTCCCACTCCCCCTGCTTGTGTTCCCTCTCTCGCTGTGGCTCTCTCTGTCAAATAAATAAAATCTTTGAAAAAAAAAAAAAGTTTATCTGCCCAGATGACGCAGTCCAGCTTAAGGAAGGGTCACACATCACACACAGCTTTGTGTCCTACTGATCCAGCACGCTAACTCTGGCAGAAGGAAGGGGGTGATGAGGGAGAGAGAAGGCTGACCCGGGATGGGCCAACATCTATGATGGTGGTGAAGCTCCCCCCATCCCCGCCCATGCTTTTCTCATCACTGGCCCCCATGCCCAGGGCCTGGTGGGAAAGGAGAGAGGGGTTGGCTAAGTCACTGTTTCCCCAGGCAAAACAATGATCTGACCATTAATTGCAGGGGAAAATCATGGGGGGACAGCACCCCTGCTTCCTGCATTCTGATCCAGGATTCTCTAGGGACAGAGACAGTGTTTTTATCTATTCAAAAATGATCCTGGTTGGGTCTAAGATACATGCTTGTAGGCAAGGGTCTCATGAATGTAGGGGTGCTTCTAGCCTCTATAACCAAAAAGTTTCTATCATGGAGGAAGGGTACATGATCCAAGTCACATTGATTTGGCTTGTCCCTTACCTTAGTCAGAGCTCAAGTTTCACTCAGATCTGCTGAGAGCATCATACAAGTCAAGTTAGTAAGAATAAAATTAAAGCCTTTCCATGCTGCCCAGAAGGGTTCATAGGGTATGGTCCTTTATTCCCGAAGGAACTTAAAGGAAAATCTTCACAATGCCCAGGGTCTTCTCGTCCTATAGATCAAGGACAAGAATATCCTCAAGTTCCTTGCTGCAGAACCCATTTGGGTGGTACCAGGCTTGACTCTTAGCTGGAACAGTGTACCTATAAAAGGCAACCTCCTACCTCTTGCAGAGATATAGGATACTTGGGAGATGCTTGTGATGGCAGTTTGGGGCCCTTGTTACCATTGAAAACCCAGCTGATGTCGTATCTTGTTCCCCAGGAACACCAGCCAGATTTGCTTGTTGCCCCCAGGAGGCATGTCCACTGCTGAATGATCAACACGTGGAGCCCTGTCTACCCAATTTGAAGCAGTGTGCTGAAAGCCTCAATCTTGGGGAATAGCAATCTCAGGACAGACCACCAGACAGACCACAGCCCTGCTCTGTGGCACAGGATCCCTGCTGTGTTCCTGTGTTATATGGACACTGTCACCTTGTGCAACAATGAGGGAGCCACCAGGGGGTCTGATGTGGGGGAATGCCAGCTCAGGAGGTCCTCAGTAAGGACAGCGTCTCCCCCACGAGCTTCCATGGAAAGTTGTACCTGAACTGTTCTTCTACAGAGAGACAGATGAGATGGGGAAGGCGGATCCAGCCTTTGCTGAAAAGATAGTGGCCAAAGTTCCTGGGTAAATGGGATGCCCAGCTCCTGAATGCAGTGCTAATGAACTCAGGGCTGCAGACTCGTAGAAGGCCCACGTAACACATGCTACTCATTCAGCAGTTCCCTACTAAAGCCTGGGGACTCAGGCTGGAGACTATCTGTGGCTCCCACCCCATGGGCCACTGAATGGGTAGCCACAGACTACCACAGTATGGCCTGAAGCTGGACAGACTCTTAAAGAGAACCCTAAAATAAGGCTGATGGGAAATAAATATCGATGTATGGCTCTCCTCCCCAACATACCAACAAATCTATGTCAGAAGCAAGTATAGACATGCCCTCCCATCCCATGTCACCAAGAGCATGGATGCTGATTTGCTGGAAATATGCGTGTGTGAGTTTTAAACACAACATCACCTGTCAAGTCAGGGCATGCATGAGACCCAGTAGCAAATGTTTTTTGTATTACTGAATAAAAAGTGATAATATCCTACTTGAACTTTGCCATACTTAAACATAATTCTAATTCAGACCCAAAGGGCACGTGTAGTATTTAGTATAATCACGTAGAAAATAGGAAACCTATGGGCCATCTTTACTTTGGCCAATAAGCTATTAGTTAATTTTGGGGAAATCCAACATGTATATAATAATCTGTCTTTTCTCCAAAGTAAAGTAAGACTAGGCATTGTTATCATTTACTGTTAAATAATATAAGACCATCATACTTTTTCAGAGTGAGTATGAAGATCTGGGGTTTAGTAATAACTGAGTGACAACCTAATATCTTAACAATTGATAGAACTGTTCTTTTATAATCTGAAATCAATCTTGTAATGATTTGTTACTTAGATGAAGGATATTTCTTAGGGCTGCTACATAGATGAAAGATGGAGGAGATAATGCAATCTCGGTATTCCACAGCAAAGTAACTATACTCTCCACAGCAATCCAAGGGACAATAGGGGTCATCTGGTCTAATCTCACTGATAAATGGGGAGATAGGCTTAGAGAGGTTAAGCCCCTTGTCCATAGCTACAACAGAGAAGTTTCTTTACAACATATTCCATTTCTCATCATCGTTTTAATGACAAAGCCAGACTCGCTTACAAGATATGTTATCAAAGATAGAGTAAATAATCTAAGATAGGACTCTAATCACATTATCTGTCTGCAGGTCTCTCTTTCATACACTCTTCCAAATACCTTTCTTTTAGAGAGGAATGCCTACTCTTTGATCCAAAAGGAGTAGGAAATTTTGCTCTTAACATCTTTCAGTGGAAAGTCAGTATTGATAGCCAACACTGATCTTTATCAGTTCACAAATGAATAAATAAATATTTTGATGTACTGAAATACTTAAGAATATAAAGTAGCACCAACTGTAAGTGAGGTGCTGTGGGGAAGGAATACCAATATTGTTGAGTGTTCTTTATGTTCCAGATACCTGTTAAGAGCTTTTAAAAGTATGTGACTTATTTTAATTATAATAATCCTCCGAGGTAGGTACTTTTTTATGGATAAAGACACTGGGACCCAGGAGGGGAAGAAAATTGCCTAATGTTATATCATTACTATGTGGTAGAGAGATGTTTTAATATCAGGCCACCCTGTCTTGACTTCTTTGTTTACCTTTATGCACAACACATATGCAGAAGGATATATGTTCAAAAGACCATGCATAGTAAGTGACGGGCATTATAGATAGCAAGTGATAGGAGAATTCAGAGGAGACATCACTGGATATTCCTGGAATGAATCAGTGATGAATCCTGCTAGGTTAGAGGGCTTGGCTACCATGTTTCATAGAGAAAGTGGGTGAGCCAAGTCTTGAGGAATGGGTAGGTTTTGATAAGCAAATATGATAGGGAAAAACATTTTTACTTTGGGGACATCGATCCTAGCAGAGAAAGCATAGTAAAGAAACATGAGCAGATTGTCTTAGCTAGAAAGGAAGGTTCCCTTTGGGAAGTCATGAAACAAGGCTAGAAAGGAAGCTGAGGTCTGGACTCTAAAAAATTCAGTGTCAGGGTAAATGGTTTGAGTGTAATACTATGGATAAGAGCGGACTATAAAAAGTTCCTTGTAGCTAGATTAGGGAACCAGAGAAAGGAGAGTAGTTCTGATTTTCCTGTGACAGTCCAGCCATGAGGTAGTGATGGTAGTGATACGGTGAAAACAGACTTAAAGGAATTTACGGGGTGAAATAAGCACTGTTCTAAGGAGATGTGGGATTGATTGCAAATCAATCCAGATATTATTCCCTGGAGGGACCTGGTATAATAAAGGTTGTCTAAACTGTTTTCCTTAGATTCATCTGTTGACTACTCAGTTGTTGAATGCCTACTATGTTGCTACAGTGCCACTTTGTGCTGCTAGGGAACTTACATTCTAATGGATGCTCTGGGGACTGAGGCTTAGGCTGATAGGAACGGGTGGACTCATGAGGGAGGACTGCTTTTGTTAGAAGACAGCGAGTGGGAGGTGAGATTATGGCAGCCCATGTTAAAATGTAGAGCAACAGTAGAGAATAGTATCTTAGTAGGGAGACCGGCATTAGAAGGAGAAATTAACAAGCCCTATAGAAGTAACCAGGTATCAAATCATTTCCAAATTACAACCTACTGTCTTTGCATTCCCCATGTACACACCCTCTCAGTCCGTTTTTATCATTCAATCTAAACCATGCCCTGAACCCACATCTCTTTAGGGCTCTTTTGGTATCACTAAATTTTTGCCTATCAAGGAAACAAGATTTGAATAATTCTATTCGCTTGCAGCGCAGGAAGATATCCGACTATGTCTGATTGCTTCAGGAGTGCTATGAAATATTTTTATTCCATGGAATTCTTTAGGGCAGTGCTTCTCAAAATTTAATGTGCACACAAATCACCTGAGAATCATGTTAAAATGTGGCTTCTGATTTTGTATATCTGGGATGAAGCCAGCAATTCTGCATTTCTAAGCTCTCAGGTACTGCCCCTACTTGTGGTCCTCAGAGCTAACTTTGAAGTCTTGGCACCATGATGTTATTATATCTCACACTGCCCTCTGTCAATGATGATACTGAAAACAACTTTTTTTTATCTTGGAGGTGTGAAACTATTAAGACAAAGATGATAAAAGGAGGAAATTAAACTGTGGGGGGAAAAGGCATGTACAAATTTTGTTATGTAACCAAGAATATGGATCAATGACCAAAGAGAAGGGCATATTATGGGGAAAGACTTCCAGATTGGGTGGTCCAAGGAAGTTTCAGAGAAAGGGAAGCTTTTGAGTGGGTCAGGATCATAGTAGGCAAAGAAAGAGAGAAAGAAAAATTGGGGTTACAAAATGACATCAGTGATATATTATTTTGATTATTGTAGAGTTGTAACACATTTTGACATCTTAATGCAAAGGTCCTTTCATTAATCTCTCAAATTTTTTTGTTTTGATTTCATGGATCTTCATTACATTTCAAGAAAAATATATTGAGATTGTTTGGATTTCATCAAGCTTATGGATTATTTGACAAGGCATTGATTTTCTTTAATGTTGTCTTCCTGTTGCTATGTTTCTCCATTTATTCCAGTCCAGTCCATTTATGCTCCTCAAAAATTTTTAGTCTTCTGGGAATAGTATCTTTTTTAAGGTAGATTTTTTTCTTAGGTATTATATGTATGTTTTGGTTACTCTTATTAATGATATTTTAGTAACCTTTTAAGGTAGATTTTTTTTCTTAGGTATTATATGTATGTTTTGGTTACTCTTATTAATGATATTTTAGTAACCTTTACTTTGGAAAATAGTCTCTTTAGTTAAGAACTATCTCTTCAACTTCTATCCCAACACATCAAAATCACAGTTTATTTCCCTATTATATTTTCTAATCAGTTATTGCAGATACATAGGAAAAACTCCTGAAGTTTGTATACATAACATGCACATTCTTTTCACATATAATAAGCTTACTAACTTTATTATGTTCAAATGAGTCTTTTGAGTTTTTCACATAAATAATAACATCTCAAGATCATGATAATAATGTTCTCGTTTGTACTCCATTTATTTTTCTTACCTTACTGCATAGGCCAGGACTTCAAAAATGCTTAATTATAATATTTAATTATAGGAATACCTTTGTTTTCTATTTTGTTTTGTCTTTTGTGATTTTATATCCATATCATTATTACTGAATCATTATTTTATTTATCTTCTTTTATCAAAACTAATTTGATATTTGTGTTTAATTTTGATCAAAAATAATAATCCCAGATGACCATTAGTCCTTGATGACTCAACCTTTCAAGTCATGAGTTCTAGTTTTGTTTCTTCTCTTGAATTTTTCAAAACAAACATCTGGGTGGCATTTTAATTTTAGTCCTCAGATTGCTGAGATTTTTACACACATATAAAAAATGGTTTAGGTTAAAATTATTGGGTTACAATTTCTTCTTATAAAAAAATCTTTAACAGTTTACTCTTTACAGCAGTTTTAGGTTAAGGCTGAGTTTGTTTTGTGTAAGATAATCATTTTCTTCCCTGACTGAATGTCAGAGATTCATTGCCAGTTCTCTCTGGTCTCAAACCAAAAGATGTCCAGAAAGGGACACATTAGCTCAGCTCTGGTTATCTCCTCAGGCCTTGGGCACGTCTATGGAGCTGGGGGTGGTGATACATTGCATTATTCAGGCAGCTCCTGCTTTTCCAGTGCATGCTTGAATGGAGGCATGTTTATAGAAACAGATGGGGAGCTAACAGTCTGCCTGGTGGCAGGCAAGATAAAGGGAAAAGACACAATTTGAGCTGTGCCTTGACATATGATGAGTTTGCCAGGCCATGCAATGGTAGATGGGAACAATTCAATCAAAAAGAACCAGAATGCATCCATAGTAAAGAGATAGAAAAGCAGGCAATTTCACATAGGAAAACCACAGGGTGCATGAAGGGAATAGCTGTAGCTGAAGCTAGCAGGTAGGACGGGGCCAGTTGGAACAACACCCAGAGAAAAATGGGTGTTATTCTGAAGGCAATCACCATTCAAACCAATGAGGAATCACCTAAAGTAAAAAAAAAGTTCAGACTTACTATGCTGACTCATGTTCAGACTTACTATGCTGGTGGTCAGCATGGAATTTGAGGGTGGGCCACTTGGGAGCCTAGGAGAGAGATGAAGATCTGGAACTGGAAATGGAAATGGATCAGGGACAAATGAAAGACATGTTTTAGGGTCTGGACTGACAAGAGATGTAAGGGAGGGAGAGGCAGAGAGAGACAGAGGGGCCAAAATGACTGCTGTTTTCCCAGAGTGTACAGAAGCTATTCAGGAAAGAGCTGTAAACAGGGGTCTGGAGGCTGGGAGAACGCTCTGAGCTGGTGAAATAGAATTGGGCATGCGTAAGTGGGAGGAAGTGTGGTTATTCAGAGAGGGATGATGAAATGTGGAGCAAGAGCTGAAAGTTGAGGCCAAACACCATGAAGAGATTGGATGGGTCAAGGACTGAAATATGCTATAGGATTTGCAAGTACAGAAGTGAGTCACGGCTGCTTGAGGAGTTCCCATTCAGTTGTGGAACAGAAACCAAGTAAATAGAAACAGTGATTTTGAGAGAAATTAGGAAGGAGGCCGTGTGATCTTCTAGAAGCTAGAGGTAAAGGGAAAAGAAAAGTATATAGGTAGTTGATGTAGAGGCTAAGATTTTTGTTTAATTGATGTTTAAGGATGGAACTGAGGAAGCAAGTCCCCAAATTAAGTTTGGCTTATCCTGGGTCTCCAAGTTATTTTTGGTTTCAGTTCCTTGACTGAACCACAGGATCTGCCTACATTTATGCTAATTTATCTTTTCTTCCTTTATCTTCCAAATATTTGGGTTTTTTTTTTCCTCCAGAAGACTGTTCAGTTGTATTTTAATACCTTCCATCTTAATGATCCTATTTGATAGAGAAAACCATAATTTCACTGAAATCAGCAACTAGAAGTGGAAGGCATCTTGGATCATTTTGTCTAACCTACTCTCCCTAAATTGTAATCCCCTTTTACCATCCTTGACATATTTCTAGTGATAATAAATTGCTACTCCAGAAGGGAGCCAATCACTTAGTTTGGACATACCATACTTAACAGCATATCCATGTTCGTTCAGTGGGGATGTGTTTAGCTGCAAGTATTAGATGACTCCAATTCAAAACTGTTCACACAAAGATGAAAATAGAGTATTTCACCTAATTAGAAGCATTGCAGTAGGCAAGTTTCACAGTTTGCAAAGTCAGTGTTTCAACACAATGTCAAAGACCCAGGATTTTTCTATCTTTTCACTGGGCTATACTCAGTGTATCAGCCTAGTGCTCCTCATTGTCACAAGATGGCTGCCATCTCCGGGGCATCACATGCAATCATCAGACATCTGGCAGAAGGAATAGGGCATATCCCGCTTGACTCTTCTTTATTAGTGAGGAGACCCTTTCCAAAAGCCTTCAGGAGACTTCCACTGTAGTGCTGCACACTGGCAATGAGTGTGGGCAACAAGGTACACTACCTGGGTTTATATTCTAGTTCTACTTACACACTCCCTTGGACAAGTATTTTTAGTCTCCCTAGCTCTGAATTTCCTCAGCTGCAAAACTTAGATAGTCCTACAACCTACCTCACAGGGTTGATGTAAGGATCAGCATAAATATATATAAGGTATTGGGGAAAGTGCCTGGCATAGAATAAGTGCTCCGTAAGTGTCCATTATCATGCATTCAACAAACCTAATTGAGCAATGTGTCCAGCTCTTAATCAGTCACTGGCAAAGGGAAGGGGGTTACCTTGAGTGGCTTTGAAAACTCAGTATTTGTCCTTGAAATGGGGGCTAAAATTGTGGATTTATATATGGATTATGAATAAAACCTAGACTCTGTTAACAGGAAAGGGAGAAGGGATAGATTGCTCTTGGGGAGGCAACGAGCAGCAATGACTCCCTTCTGAAGTAGCAGTAGACATTTCAGAATGTCTTTATTTTACAGGCAAGCCACTGGGATTGAGAAGAAAATTACTTCCACTCGATTCATTATCAGTTTGCCGACAGGGGTGATTCTGGGAGAAGCAGCTGGAGGCAAAGACAATATTATGCTTCACATAAACAGCTGACACTCAAACGAGGTGGGGGCCAGGGGCATTGACACCTGCCCCTCACCCCCAGTCAAAAATCCACCCATAACTTCCGACTCCCCAAAAAACTGCTAATAGCATTCTGTCATCCAGAAGCCTTAACGATAACCTAAAGAGTCAATTAACACATATTTTGTGCATTATATGTATTATATAATGTATTCTGGCAATAGAGTAAGCTAGAGAAAAGAAAATGTTATTAAGAAAATCATAAGGAAGAGAGCATCCATGGATAGTGCTGTATTTATATATATATAAATATATATATATAAATAAATCTGTGTATCGGCAGATCCCCGGAATTCAAACCCAAGTTGCTCAAGAGTCAATTGTACTGGCAATAAGTTGCTAATACTCATATTCTAACTAGATTCATGCTTGAATCCTACTAAGTGAAACCTGAAAATATAGCTAAAATACCGAACAGTTCATTACAAAATCATCTCAAACATCAGTTTAAAAGAACTTCTATTTCTACATCAATTTGCAAACATTTTTCTGCCTACTTTCCTTCCTTAATTCTCACAACCACCAGGTGATAGACGAAGGGTAAGTATTATTACCATTTGCAGATGCTACTGATGTTCTTAGATCTCTAGTAGTAACTTCGGATATAGAGTTAAGAAGTAGCAGATTTCCAACTCCAATTCAGATCACCCGTTTCTGAGTAAGAAGTTTTTCTTCTCAATCCCAGTGGCTCGCCTGTAAAATAAAGACATTCTGAAATGTTTTCTTAGGCCATCATTAGCAGTGGCTCACTGCAATCTCACGGCCAAGAATCAAATACAATGTGCCAAGTACATGCCAGAATTTGTGAGCACAAAACCGACCATGACATTCTTAGCACCATTCATTCCCAGAGAAGCGAACACACATATTTACGTGTCACTATTCTATGGAAGGGTTATCTGGAGTCTTTTATTATTATGAACATTCTTT
>NC_138382.1:7732244-7749943 GCF_054177405.1 Leptonychotes weddellii
CATTCTTTCTTCAAGTGCCCAGTATTAATTGCTAAGTCTTATTTATTTATTTATTTATTTATTTATTTATTTTGGAAAACCAAAATTGGCAATGGGCCATTTGGAAATGTGATTGCAGAGAATATCATAATATGAGAAACCTCTTCACAAAAAGAATTGTTCATTTAAAAAAAAGTCTCATCCCAGAGAGGCAAAATTTGGATAAATCTCCATTAAAAACCATGTGAAATGGCCAGTTATATATGTTTCTTCTTTTTCAAATAAATTGTCATATTCAGTGGAATGTGATAGTGACCTTTAAAAAAACTTTAATTACCATTTTAATAGAAAGTGTTTGACATGTTTCATAAGAGTGCTATAATCATTGTTATTTACATCATGGTATGCTCAAAGTTTCTGTCAGAGACTCCAGCTGGGGCCCTTGCCCTCTGGACATCTGGTTAACTCCCTCTGTGCCTTATTTCTATGGCTTGTGAGGGTGCAGAGGCCTCCCTGTGATTTCTAGGTGTTTCTAGGACTTACTCTTTTAGGTTTTTCTTTGCATCTGCACTCCAAGATCCTGGTAGGAGATCGAGGATCTGCTGTAAATGAGACAGGTATGAGGCCCCAATCTCTTCACTGGTTTTTAAAACAGACAAAACACTTGCTCAAATCATTTCATGAGTTAAACAGCCCTGGTAGGGAAATGGAGGTTCATGGGGTACGGCTACATTGAGAATCATTTAGACTCTTCCTGTCATTTCAATTCCTATCTGGAATAAATGGAATATTACTCCTTTTCTCTCAACTACACCAGCTCTCCTCTCCCCAAGGTCCTATGTTCTCCATTGCCAGGATATTTTCTCTTACTATTCTCTTTTTAGGAGGAAATCGGTGTCAACTCGTAGTATCAAACAGTTTTTCCTACTTCTCTGCATTTCTAGTTCACCTGTCCAGTGTCTAAACCACTGTAAGTATAAATAAAATCCTAAGCAAGAAGCAAGCACCCAGACAACCCATAAGTTTGTGAAAGTTAATACACTACTGCTTCCAGCCACCACATTTTAGCATGGTTTTATGTAGCTACAGATAACCAAATAAAAGTTCCAGAATGAAAAGGCAATTTAATTATACATAAGATGAACATATTTTGTGAAACAGGTCAAATTAAAAAGAAGACCATTGCCCAATTATAACCAGAAAAAAGTAATCCCCTGAAGTTAGTGTGACAAAACAAGGTTTCAGATTTCTTTTGACTTTTACTCCTTTTGAAGAAGAGGTAGGGGTGAGATGTGTGCAGGTGGGAAGAGGTTTCTACAGCATAATCATGCCTCAAAGTTGTTGACTGTTAGCAACAGAAAGTTTCCCCTGTAGATGATTCAGGCATAAGAATCTAACTCCTGGTGAAAATTAAGGAGGTACAGAGTAGAAATTCCTCAGTACCTTCCCAGGATAAATCCAGGAATGAGGATTTCCAAAGCTTTGACCTAGAGAAGGAGGGCCCTGGTTGGAGGAAGGACAAACAAGTAGAAGAGAGAAGAGGAATGCTGGAGACACTCCAGGAACACCTGGGTTTCCATCTGAGGCTGACTTTGTATCCCTGTAAGGTAATCCTATGGGAAAAGAGAAGACATGCTTTGCTCTATCTGCTGCTCCTCATGGGTACTCTCAGCTGGCTAATAAAATAAACTGTGTACGCACCTCACAGTGAATTCTTTTTTTTTTTTTTTTTTTTTTATTCATGAGAGACAGAGCGAGAGAGAAAGGCAGAGGGAGAAGCAGGCTCCCAAGGAGCTGGGAGCCTGATGCGGGACTCGATCCCAGGACCCTGAGATCATGACCTGAGCCGAAGGCAGACGCTTAACCATCTGAGCCACCCAGGCACCCACAGTGAATTCTTTTCATGCTTTAAGATCTCATTAGTGTCTGGATTTCAATGAGCTTATTTTCCTCACAGAGAGAAGGGTGATCATCTTGTGGAGTAAGGGGTGCCTGAAAATGTCTCCCTTCAACTTTAAAACAAGGAAGTCCCAAAATTGTGTTTCTCTAGTTTTGAAAGGTGTGTGTGTGTATGTGTGTGTGTGTGTGTGTGTGTGTATTCAACAAGGTCAATGCTCTGAAACAGTAAGTTTTAGTCCTTCCTTCTCCAACATCTCCCAACCGCTCCCCCAAGCTTGTTGCTTCTACTTTCTCTTTCTCCCTCCCTCTAGTGCTGGGTATGCTACTCCAAATCTGCTCTGCACTCATTTCTCCCCGGCTCTGCACAGGAAAGCTGACTTACAACAACTTCACCGATGTACCCCCCCGCCCCCCCACCAACTTGCCCTCCAGTTCTGGTTGAGTTCAGCCAATGGGGAGCCCCGGAGAAAAGAGTGAAGGGAGGGATAAAAGTGAGATCACCGTATTTATTCCTCTGGCTTCCTCTCAGTCACCTTGGACCAGTGGGGTCCCTTGTCTGAAGGTCTGAGCTCCTCTCATGATGCCCCTCTCTGCAGGACTCTCTCATTTTGGGTTCGGTAACCACTCCCTACCCTCCTCTCTTGGGCCTAGAAATGGTAACAGCTGTGATTTTATTAGCTCAGGGTGCTGCAGTAACCCTTATGGTTCCCTACAACTCTGTAAATAGTCTTTTATTAAATTTATTAAATTTGCATGGAATGATCCTAATTTGAATATGCCACCTCTTTCCTGCTAGAACCTGATGGATATACTATTCTACACTATTGGCCATTACATCTTAATATTAATTTAGTTCAAGGTTTTTTTTTTTTTTCTTTCCTTAGTTATTTGTGATTTTAAGTCCAACTATGGCACTAAAAGATTTTTGGTTCCCAGGAATTTCATGGAGAAACAACCAGGTGGAGTTTGCATTGGTGCCGGAGGAAAGGGTAAGAAGATTAAAATCTGCCCCTCATGAATCACACCCGAAGGAGTCTTCCACTTATTCTGATGTTAATTTTATATAATACCCTGCCCCTCACCTCCATGAAAGTGTTAGTTAAGTCAACTAAGGGCTAGGTGAGGGTGGAGAGCTAGTTTTCTTCTTCCTGGCAGGGCTGGGATGGAAGATGAATACATGGGGATGCAGGGGCAAGGGGGGACTGGTGGTACAGCGGGTGGGGGGACACACCAAGACAAACCTCTTCTACACTGCGGTTGTGCTAAGAAGAACCATGACTAAGCACATAGCTTCTTGAAGTAGAAAATACAGGTTTTCAATGTAATTCCCACCTTTTCTGTTGTGATTTTGTTAGTTTTAAAACCACCGTGTTCTCACAAAATTTAGGTGATACTGAGGATGCTGTTAAAGGTCTCCTGAATAATCTCTGAGTTTCTAAACTGAA
The DNA here is from genome assembly GCF_054177405.1 of Leptonychotes weddellii. Taxonomy (NCBI): domain Eukaryota; kingdom Metazoa; phylum Chordata; class Mammalia; order Carnivora; family Phocidae; genus Leptonychotes; species Leptonychotes weddellii. The sequence goes on from NC_138382.1 coordinate 7,735,568, forward strand.
GACCTCCTCAGCAGTAAATATGAAAGAGAGATACTTGATCACAACTGTCATTGTCCCTGCAAAGCCCCCAGTGGCCCTCCATTGCTTAGGACGCAACACCCAAAACTTAAGCCTGATGTTCCAAGTCCTATGATCTGGATCAAGGCTTTCTTCTCAGCCTCACTCCAATTCCTAGCCCCTCTCCTACCTCTCCTCTCTTTATTTCTCCATGCAGATTAACCTTCAGCCAAATCAACTTCTTCATATCTAAGCATGCTATACAAGAGCCCCCCCCTTAGATAGCCCCCCCTCAGGGCCTTCACTCTGCTTCTCTGCCAGCTGGGAGTCCTTTCCTTAAAACACCCAGCCTCCCACTGGGCAGTGAGCTATGGGAGGAAAGGGTGCTTGATTTCCCATTTTGTACATCTCTTCTGCATAGCACAGTACCTTGTACATTCTAAGTATCATCAAAAGAATTTGTGGAGTAAATTAAAGTAGCTGATCCAAATGGCAATTTTTCAGGAACTGTTTCTAATTTTCTTTGCTTGAGAAAAACAGGCAAAGTTGAGGTTCAGAAATGAGAGAGGTAGACAGCAAGAGTTCTGTACTACAGGATAATCCTTAACTTTTCCTTTTCAAAGAAACATCTATTTGTCTATCTATCAACAGATCCATGTTGAGCTACTAGACCACATTCATGCACAACTATAAGGATAGGGATGAAAAAGAAATTAAAAGACATCTTCAGTATCATCATTTGCCAGTAGTAAGTTCCCCATAAATACAAACTCCACTGGAATGTGTAAGTTTTTCAAGGTGCTGTGGAGGAGGGGACAATTTCTTTCATGTTTCCTCTGTATTTATCCAGGTAAAGAAGTAAGACAATGGAATCCAGGAGAAAGTCAGGAATTGAAAAGACAGAGTTGAGCGTCTTAACAATTTTTCTTCCTGATTGGAAAAATGTCCTATTCTGCTGTTTGATGTTGCAAAAAGTTTCCTTCAGCAAGGAGTTAAGGTTAGATGTGGCCCAGTGCCTAGTGAAGTCCTGTGGGAAGGCCAAAGGAAGGCAATGGACAAAGCAGTATGGAAAATGTTACTTCCAAGTCGTTTTATTCCCTGAAGATGGGCCCCAGCTCTAACATTTACCCTGTACCTTATAATAGCACTTGGGGAATCATTAAAAGCATTTGGTGTCACTATTTTAATTAAGAGTGAAAATTCTACAAGGGCCAGACACGCCAAGGCTCTGTCAGTAGTAGTCATAGGGGAGAAGTGGAATGTCAAATAAACGCAGGCTCTTGGCTTCTACCACAGAGTCCTAGAACCCCTCATTTGAAGCACGTTTGGAAAGCGTACTTCCTGTAGCAAGGGAAGTGCAGTTGGTAAAAGTAAAGTGCAATGCTAGGCGTTCTCTCTACATCTCTATCCAGATCTATACCTATAACATGTATGTCCGCTGAAATACGGAATCCAGAGTCAGCTAATGAGAGTTTACATTTTTTGCTAAAGATCGCAAAAGTGTTGTAAAATTGGATGTGTGGAAAGCTAAACTTAAATTTTGAAATATAACTTACGACAGCATCTGCCACATGTGGAGCCTTCCTTTTTCAGCTTTATCCTTGGATACCTAGCTTGCATGACATATGTAACTTGACAATCAGTGAGGTAATATAATGTGCATAGTTTTTTTTTTTTTAAAGATTTTTATTTTTATTTATTTGAGACAGAGAGAATGAGAGACAGAGAGCATGAGGGGGAGGAGGGTCAGAGGGAGAAGCAGACTCCCTGCCGAGCAGGGAGCCCGATGCGGGACTCGATCCCGGGACTCCAGGATCATGACCTGAGCCGAAGGCAGTCGCTTAACCAACGGAGCCACCCAGGCACCCATAATGTGCATAGTTTTACACCTCCTTTCAAGATTGCACAACACATCATTTTATTGACCAACAGTACTCTGAAAGTGTACTTTCTTCAGGTTAGTCCACCTCTCCGCACCTTTTATGATACACAAAGAACCCTTTTTTTCAAATTCCTAATTTATCGTGATACAATGGCTGAATGAGCAGATTCTGTAATCTAACTACATTCTTTTGGCTTTGGAGGGGATCCAGGGATATTTACTTTAAGTACAGTGCAATCTTACTATAATAAAATACTGTTTGTGAAACACTTCCCAATACCCGCTTACATTAGGATGTTATGCCGTTAGCGATTACTACTCTACCCAGGGTACGCTATATCAGAGAAAACACTAAGCTTTAACTATTTCCTCCTTTGGGAATCTGAGAGATCACTTTGTGCAGATTAATGTGTTATGTATTCAATGCTCTGTAAAAATGGCCCTTGAATGCAGATTTGAGTACGCTTGCCCTTTGCAGAGGGCTCTGTCCACGAAGACAGGGATCCACAAACACAAACATGTGATGATTCTACATATATTTAGAGAAAACTTCAGCACGCAAAAAAAAAAAAAGTAATTTACATACAACTTTGCCTGGCCCAGCAGTACCCCGTTCAGGAAATACCTCCAGAGCTGCAGACACTAGTGTGTTAATGTCTTTGATTACTTTCATATGGTACACTTGGAATTGTTAAAACACAGCTGCCACACATCAGAAGGTACTAGAAACAATCTGTTGGACAATACAGCAAAATGGCAGTAAATGAATTTCAGAAATATCCCATGCTAGTTACTAGGGGATGATTTACATGAAAAAAGAAAAACAACAAAAATTTTAAAAGTGCCAAACACATCAGGAAATATCCCCCAAAGTCACTGGGTTTTTTTTGGTCTTAAACATCCCTCCAATACTCTGCTGTATTCCTAATGGGGGAAGGAATATACATATAAATATAAAATATATACAAATGTAAAATATATATTATATATAAGCATATATTATATAAATATAAAATATATATAATATGTAAATATAAAAATATATAAAATATATACACTTCCCCAATATTGATTAATAAAGTTTTTTCCCCTCCAAGATAATTTTGTTTGCTAAGAGCAAAACTTGCCAGTTTTAGAGGACTAATTATTATCCAAAGGTAGAAAAATCACCTTGCTAGAGCAAATCTCAAGGGGTGAATTGGTTTCTATCCCTAGCTTCTAAGGGCTATGACATCTCATCTAGTATAGGCAGTTAACCTATTCTATTCTTAAAACTTTCCAATGAAGATGATTCAGCAGTGTGTCTTAGAAGCTCATTTGGTGTCAAACCAGTCACCTAAAAGGACTTGGAAAACATCAGACATAATCCCAGTGGGTATGCAACAGTATACTGGGTATACTAAAACACAAGGGAGGGACCTGAATTCTGTTTCAAACAGAGTCTTTGGCTACCAATATTTTTAAAGCAGGCTCAATTTTGAGGATGGGAATCGCCACAAAGTATGCAGATGGTTTGAGTGTTGTTAATGGAATAAAAACCTGTCCTATACGTTGCTGATAGATCACAACTTTCAATTAGTGATGTGTTGTTTCAACAGCACTGGGTTAGAAGAGGTGCAGTCAGAACAGCAGAGATAGCTGATGTTCCAGCAAAATGAATGTTAAAGTATTGGTATGTGCAAAGGGCGAGTGTACAAAGGTGTCAGAGACAGGATCTTGAAAGTGATCTGTCTGCAAATACGAACAAAGCACGATTCCATGCTAATTTTGAGGCAGGAGTCCTCATTCTCATTTACCTAGAAAATGAATAAGACAAAGGGTCTAGAGACACCCTTTCCTATGCTGACCTATGGTGAGTATTTTCCCCAACTGCAGAGAAACTGAAAATGAATGTTTAAGATTAATTGATTCAACTAATTCTTAAAGAGCACTTACTATGTGCCAGGCGGTAATGTGCTGGGGAATACAGCCGGGAATAAGATAGACAAATGCCCTGGCTTTTTTAGTACTTACATTTTGTTGGAGATAGACAGGCGATAGATAAGTAACCAAAAAAAAAAAAAAAAAAAAAATCAAACAAGATAATTTCAGCTAATGATAAGTGTCATTAAAACCATAAAACTACATAATGTGCGGGAGGGACTGTGGGTGGAAAGATGGGCTAAGAAATTGTATAGTCAGAGAAAGCCTCTCTGAGGAAATGGCATTTAGGCTGAGATCTGAATGACAAGAAGGAGCCCACTTTGCAAAGCTTGGAGGGAGAATATTCCAGAGAGAGGGAATAGCAAATGAAAAGACCCTCGGGTGAGATTGAGCTTTGCAAGTTCCAGGGACAGATAAGGCCGGTGAGGAGTGAAGCCTGAGCCTAACAGGCAAGGAGCAACGCACTTCTGTGCAGCAGCCTGAATATCTTCACAGTTTACAGTTGAGTTCAGAAAGGCAAGAAGCACTTTTAGGATACCAAAAATCATTTTTGATTATGGATATCATCTTAGTTTTCACCTGTGTTTCCAACTATCAGAACACCTGTGTGCCCTCAGAAGGGAGACTCTGTGAGCACTTGGTCTTTGCTGGCTCTTACTGTGTTTCTGAATGCGCACCCCAGGCCTCTACAGAGTCCCTACATTTTCCTCGGGTCATCTTCAGGTCCCAACGGGCAGGTCATATATGCTCATGCGTAGATCCATCCCTCACCATGTGACTCTGGAATCATTCTTCTTCAGTCGCACTGTTTCTCTGGGTACCTCCCATCTGCTGGCCCTGCTGGGCCCCCGCGCCTAGGGTCACCTCGGCCGGGTATGGCTCCTTTCACTGCCTGGAGACAGCACCAGCACCTCGGAAAGGACCAAAGCCCTGCACCCCCACAAGCCCCTGAGGTGCTCACACTGCAAGGGATTTCTACAAAGTAGGGGAGAATGCCCTCTTTTGTGACACTGCCCTCTACATTGGGGCTTAAAAATGTGACTACTTGTGACCACTGCCTTACAATTTGGTGACAGTTCTTGCAGGTTCGATTGACAGTGCCACCAGCTTGTCTTCTCCTAACCCTCCACCCTGCCCCTCCCCACCTTTGGACGCACACACAGGTGCACGGAGCTCTAACCAGGAGACAAACGCAAGGGGAAGCACTATTCTCTTCTCAAAGGTATTCCTCTAACCAAGCAGCTTGCTTGGTGTCCAGCTCTCTGTTCCCCTAAATATATCTTGGTCTTTGGAGTCACGCAAACAGAAGTCTAATAAGCCCCTTCTTTTTCATTTCCCCATCTGCCCAGATGCGGCTGAGCCCCGGTAGTGGACGTAATTTTCTCTCCATTTGCTACCCCCCTGCGTGTCTGTGTCCTCTCTGTCGGTGTCCATCTCCTTGGGGATGCACCTGCCAGGGACACCACTGCAGGGGAGCCCAGCAATGCACGAGGCTGCCCTCACTGAGGCGCCCGGAGTGCTTCCGGCAGCCAGGACACCGGTGGATGTCTTAAGCCTTTCCCGTGAGAAGAGGACCTCCATCAGTTCCAGGATCTGTTCCAGGCCTGCAGTGATTTTTTTTTCCAGGTATGGATCGGGCACTTTCTGGTTTTTAGAATGTTATTTTCCTGGCCTTTTGTGTCCTTTACGACAGGCAGCTGCTCGGGGCTGCGAAGCAGAGCCCCGCATGTACTGTCTGGCCAGATGGAAATGCTAATTCCCCAGGCGGCGACTCTAGCCACACACTCTTCCTGTTTCAGGTCAAGCAAAGCCTCTGGCTCGTATCTCCAAGAGCATGGCCTTCCTGGTTTACTCCTGGTTCTTAACAGGGGGTGCCTCCAACGGACTCCCCCTCTCCTAGCCCGTTGCATTGGCTGGGCTGCCATGGAGAAATGCACTGAGATCCTGGGGGCCAGTTCCCTGTTTGCCAAGCTGTGCCCCCATCAGGGGTTGTCAGCCTGAAAAAGGTGTGTCTCCTTGCGACTTGGCCACCCAGAGAGGCTGCTTTTTTGTAATTTGCACAAAGACGCTGTCTGTGCTGTCCTGACAGGTGTTGGTAGGAGTGGTTCATTTCTCCATCCTAATGACATCCTCTGGGAGCCAACCTAGATTTCTCATTGTCTCTGCCCTTCCAACAGTCTTTCCACTTCACAGAGAGAACACAGACCAGCCCTAGGTCTCCTCATAGAGCTTCTCAGGAAGGAACTCAGGTGGCTCCTGCTTCAAGGACTCAAGGTGCTGTCCTAATGCCCCAATGAAAGGAACCTCAGGCGGGGACCTCAAAGCAGGAAGTGGGCATTCTTAGGGGACTGCAAGTAGTGTGGTGAGCATTTCCACGTGCCTCCAAAAACTCCCCTGAAGTTTTAGCAAAATGCCTTTCTTCTTGTTTGGGGAAGCCACCCAATGACCAGCACAATGTCTGACCACTCGTAGGCACCTCCAAGTCATCAGTTGACTAGCATTGGCAGTCGCGGTGAGAAAGTACTCTCGGTTCTTTGTGAGTCAGATCTGTCCTGGGAATCTTCCAACAGGAAAAGAGTCAACTCTTTTTTGAAAAGTTCTTGTCACCACCCACTAATGCAAAACTGTAGGTCTCTGCAAGTTCTTCCCTTCCCCCAGATTTCTCAGAAACCCTTTGGTAGTACATCCAGGGAATCTAAAGAAAAAGTCAAGTTAGTTATGATGCATCGTCTTTGTTTTTGGTCTTCTGATACCGCTCCCTGTGTCCTGTGCTTGGCGTGGGGCCCACGTCTACCTCTACCACTAGATACTGATGCATCTGTCCATCCCGATCACCTTACCAGGGGGACTGTGGCCTCCGATGGGCCCAGCTGCTGCTTTGGCAGGCCACTGTGCCCCCAGCTCCTCAGCCACCAATGGCCAAGTACCCATGAGATACCACAGCTGTTCAGAATCCTGTTGTGAAACAGGGGGCACACTCTTCTTCTCTTTAGCCTTCTGTTAACACTAGAGGGTTCCCAAAGCAATAATGTGCTCTAAAATCTCAGAATGGATCTCCTGAGCAGCTCTATAGTTTTTACTTATATTATCCCAGCTCGCCTCAGGACTCAGACACAGGGTGGAGGACTGGGCCAGGAGCTCATCCAAGTGACAGATGCTCTGATGTATTCATAATCACCTCTCCCTGGCTTTGCTCCTGACCGAGCTTGTGCTTGGTTCTCTTTTCCATTCTGATGAGACCTGCCTGGGAGGCTCCTTAGCTCATCATACAAATCGACTTATGGCAGGCCCACCTTGCCTGTTTGCCAGACTCACAAGGCTCCTTAGTCCCTCACCCCTACATATATTTTCCAAGTGCAATTAGGTCATATATTTTTCTATTTGCCATCACTCTTGTCCATGTGTTTTATAAGAACATTGGAAACACTCAACCAATTTGACAATATCTTAAGTGACAAAATACATTAACCAGAGATTCAATCAGTCATCTTCTTCCACATTCTATTAAAGGAGTCATGTTTCAAAAGGTTATGATGAGGATGAATTTGTTTGGCAGCTAATGAGGTCATCATGAATCAAAAATGTGGAGTAAAAAGCATACTTTTTCATTGGTATTCAAGAATATGTGTAGCGGTAGAGACAGAAAAACACCCGAATTTAAATGTAAGTTGTAATTGTTTCAAGCAGTTTAAATCCCATCATTAGGTGAAAAAAAAAAAAATTCCATCATTAGGTGACTGTACCGCTATTCTTGGCTGGGCATTTTGTACAGGTCCATGTGTATGGGTTTCTGTGGTTGAGCTTCAGAGACCCTAACCACCTCCTCCTCCCACAAATAATGCATTCTGAGATTTTTTTTTTTTTTTTTTTTTACGGGTAGGACTTTCCAGGGCAAGAGGCGATGTATAAAGATGCAGGTGCTGTTGGTGAATAAATTTCACGGATAGGTAACTCAAGGTTAGATCCATGGTTCCCTCTCAAAAGTACTTTTTATCCAACCCCCCCCAAACTGTTGCAAATTTGAAAGTTTTACTTTCAATTAGTGAAACAGATGCTCAGTGGGGTGCTGATAAATGTTTAACAACTGGCTCTCCAGGGAGGGGTCATCAGCAGGGAAGGGCATGATTTATAGTGCGGGCATCTCCCTCCACGATGTAAATACTTCCATCATCTTGGATTTCAAGATGTCAATACGATGTCACTGAACATGAACTTGGGAAGAGATGCACCAGGAGCACACGGTTCTAGAGTATTTCAACCATGTAAACACAATGCATGTCAGCAACCTCAGAAGCAGAGAGAAGGGTAAATTGTCGTAAACTAAAAAGATAGTGATGGGTTTTGAATATTTATTACCTTTGTTTTTAATGTAAGTTATTTAGTTACGAGTTGGCTTACCTTAATTTTAATAATGGCTGTGTTTAACAAGCCACATTAACAAAATGTGTGAAAGTTTAACAATCAACCCTTGAGAACCTATAGGAGCTGACCCCAGTGCATTAGCACATACATCCTCTTAATCAGAACTTGTAAGATCCCACTTTGGAAACCGGACATGAATGTTCTGTATCATGAACACTGACAAAGACAGGTTCTCCATCATTTGTGGACGATATCGCAGTGGGCTTTGTCAAATAAAACCCCAATGCATTAGAACCCTTAAGAAAACCTCTCAGTTGCCTAGATTTTAATTTTTAGTTTTTAATTTTTTTATTATTATTATTTTTTGATTTAGTGTTGGCTCCAAAATGTTTCTAAGTCAATATATTTACTCATTTCTTTAAAAAAAAAAATCTCTATTCTGGAAAAGGCTGACAGGTTGATATCATCAACTTCCTACGTTCCATAAAAAGACAAACAACCAAACAAAAATACAAGGAAAGGTAAAAGAGTGCACCTCGGGCAGGTAAGTTGCCTGGACCACACGTTCTGCGTCTGTGACTCCGCCCCAGCCTGGCCTGGCTGGCCCAGGTCCCCTGCTCCAGGTGGCCCATATCCAGTTTGCCCTCAGACACGACGGGCCTGGCAGGACAGGCTCTGCCCAAACAGATGTGCAAGTGCTCGGCGAGGCAATCACAGCCCTTCCCTCTGGAATTTGGACTGCAGGACAAGAAAGAATTGGTCCAGTCAGCGATAGGAGTTGAAGCTGAAACAAGGTCACGAGGCAGGCCCTGGGCCAGGTCGTGAGTTCTAAGTAGAAATTCTGAGCCAGCAGAGGTGGAGCAGAGTGCCAAGGGAAGGAGGAGACATTCTGTGAGAGGGAAAAGGGAGGAGCTTGTCTCCAATCAATTTAAATCCCTGTCAGCTGGTCCGTTCCGGACCACGTGTAATCTTTTTAATAAACCAAGGGGAAAAGAAAGGGGGAGGGAGAGAATGGGTGGTACAGCGCTCACTGAATCATAGGTAGAATCGTAATTTTACAGAAAACGGAACTGAATTTAGTCCTAGTGCTGGTTTTTGTTTTTGTTTTGCCAGTATTCGCTGTGTGGCTCCTGAAAATGCTGAACGGAAGAACGGACAGATGTTTTCCGTGCGAATTTTATAAATGACTGCGAACATGCTTCACTTGGTCATTTCTTAAATTCATCCTTAACTGCAAAAGCCTCGAATTATTAAATGATTCAGAGAAGACATTTTTCTGGGAGCTAAGTATTCGTGCTTCAACTGTGTAGCTTTTTGAGAATTTAACCTGAAATAAAAGTCAGATAATCTTTGAGTATCCTTCAAATATCAGGTATCGAAGGCAGCTGTGTGACAAAACTGAAGTCAAGTTTCCCGTTTGTCACCTCTTCCATAGCCCCAGCCAGCATCCCATGTAATTTTTGTTGGTTTTCTGGTGATATTACTTACACAAGGTAGTAACTATCTTCAAAGAAAACTTTGAGAAAGTAACATTGCCATGAATTTCTGTAATAAGCAAGGTTCTTTGTTTATGGTCTCCCATTGGAACCTCTTCACGCTAGGAGATGGTGGGCATTATCATCCCCATGTTTCACATGGGAACACTGAGGCTTAGAGAGTTCATGCCCTACCTCGCAGAATATGGGAGGTGGGGGGGCGCCCTGGTGGCTCAGTTGGTTAAGTGTCTGCCTTCAGCTCAGGACATGATCCCAGGGTCCTGGGATCGAGCCCCACATGGGGCTTCCCGCTCAGTGGGGAGCCTGCTTCTCCCTCCCCCTCTGCCCCTCCCCCTGCTTCTGCTCTCTTGTTCTTGCTCTCTCAAATAAATAAATCTAAAAGAAAAAGAAAAAGAATATGGGAGCTGGGACTTCAACTTCAGTAATGATGAGAACAATAGCTAAGATTTACTGAGCTGTAGCCACGTGCCAGGTACTCTCATAAGCATGTTTCTCACCATTGGATGGATGAGAAAACTGAGAACTCTCCTCACCCAAGTCACTGTCAATAACAAGAGGTAAAGGTTTAAAATGCTGATTTTTAAGTTTATGGGCTTTCTTTGGAGCTGTGAGCCAGTTAGTAGTTGACAGTGGGGGGAGGTTTGGAGAGTACAGGAAGCTCGTTGCATGGGGCCTGTGGGCAGAAGACCAAGGGGAGTTAGCTGAAGCAGGGATGGAAGGTTCTAGAGATACATTACCGACTGGAATCAGGCCAGTTAGGACTGGAGACTGGGAAAATAACTGAGAAAAGGCATAATGGCTAAAGAGATAGGGTGGACACCATGGAGGACAGAGATTCAGTAAGCTGGATTTTAGGAAGCAATGTGGATGGTATCTATCCTCAACAATGGAGAGTCTATCTTGGTTTTCCAAAATGCAGAGGCTCTCCCCTAGGGCCTCCGAGATATCGGGAGAACCGGACTTTTGGCCAAATAGAGGACAATGAGGAAGAGCTAATTACTGTATTACTGAGATATACTGGAGGTCAATGAGTATTTGTCTTTGCTACAAAATTATCCACCTGTTTTCAGCCCATACCTTCAAGACTTGCTTACACTACATGATTTTAGCCTCAGGCCCTAAGTGACTATATGTTGCATCAAATTCCCATGTATCATGGCGGCCTTGAATTCTGCTCCTGACGGGTGTGTCTCCTGTTCTAGGGATATGCGAACTAGTTTCATCATACCCTGAGTATAAAACACAACAATAAGATTACTTTCTAAAGCATCTGGGTCTAGCAAGCATTTATTATAATTACAGATGTCCTGAAGCTCCCCAAATAGAGAATTTGGAATTACCTCTGTAACATTTCCAAAAACCCACCCATATCCTTTCACCCCACTGCTATGATCTTGTAGATTGCCAGACTGGCATAATCTTTTGCCTGAATTTCTACCAAAGCTGTTACACACCCTCTTCTTATCCATTGTCTCTGGTGGATCTCCTCCCTCCCCAGGGCTTCAGTGACTCGAAGGACGCCAACATCCCCATGTGCATCCCTCACCTGATCTGACTTCCCATCTGTTCACTGGCCTGGTCACTTGCATATCCCACTGGCACCTCAAACTCAGTGTGCCTAAACCAGGACCAACAGCTTCCTACTGCCCCTGCCCAAACTGACTGCTCAAATGTCCGAGATTTGTGCCAAGACCTTCCTATTTGCACAAGCCAGAAGTGTCGGGTGTTAGCTTCCCTTCTTCCCCCTCCCTCACTGGTATAATAAGTTGACATAACTGGACTTGAGATAGCCATGGCCAGCCCTCTTCAGACTAATGCACTCTCTAAATGGCAATGAGAACGAGCTTTCGAAAATGCAGATGTGATCACATCATTCCTCCAGTGTAAAAACCTCTTAATTGCTTTCCGTGCTCTCAGGATAAAATGGCAGCTCCTTGGAGTGACTCAAGAGGTCCTTGCCCATGTAGCGCTTCTCCCTCCCTCCCTCCCAGTCCAGCTTCCTGACACCTCCGCACTTGCAATTCCTTCAGCAGACGCTGCTCCTTTCTGCTTCTGAGCCTTCACTCATGCTGCTTCCTTGCCAACATCTATCGCTTATCACCTTCCACTCCTTTAATTCAGATTACTTTTCAAATCCCAGTTTAGATGTTGCCTCCTCCAGGAAGCCTTCCGTGATTCTAGAGACTGGGTTAGGCATTCCTTCTATGAGCATCTACTACATTAGTCCTTGCTATAGTCTGCTGAAATTGAAGTTTTTTCCTCCTTCACTGGCTTTATCACCTTAAGGGCACAAACCTGTTCATTTTCAATTGCAAAACAGTGCTTAGTACACTATCTGACATAGGGCTGATACTCAGAGTGTTTATGCTATGTACACTGTATCCAAAATACCTACCTGTCGATTGAATAATAATGGTATCAGTGGAAATTCAGTGGGCAATGAATCCTTATTTGAGGTCCCCAATGCATTATACTAATATGAAGGCAGCTGAGAATTGTTGCATATCTTCGTGTAATCTTTTGTCCCAGAGGCATTTTAATGGAAGTTTGAGTCATTCTTTTCAAATTCACTTCCATTTACTTCACAAAATGACTTCAGCACCTGTCTCAGTCTCTCTCTCTCTGTACCATTTTTGGGGGCTTTAACATTCCTCTTAATAACTTTGCTTCCACTTGGCCTCAACCACACCGGCTGGCCAGACCAGAGACAATGCAGTTACACAGAACTGCTGCACGTTCGCATCTGAGACTGACCTTCGCCTGGGAAACTCCACTTCCCATCCTCCTGTTCTCTCGCCATCAGGGTCAGCATGTCAAACGCCTTCTGGCTTCTTGAAGCTTCCCAGTGTGGGGGTCCAGATCACATGCTGTGTCACTTCGCCTCTCTGGTAGGGACCTCAAGGCCGGCCGTTCTGATGATGTGTCTGCCGTCGTATCCCGATCCCTCGACGTCTTCACATTTAACCACTCGTCGGGGATGAATGACTTCCAAGAGGGCTTTCTCTTCTTACATTCTCAAACCGCTGAAAGCTGCTGAAAAAAATAATGAAAAATGTGCTGGATTGGGTCAGTTAAGGTTTTATGCAACCTCATCAGCTGAACCCTAGCGAAACCAAGTACAATAAAAAATAGTATCTTTTATTCACCTTGTTGTTGATGCCCTATCAAGCCCTCCACGCCGGTGTCCGAACCTTCTCTCCTTAAGCCCCCAGGGGAGAACTCCCTTTAGTGAGTTAGAGAAGACTTCCCACATCACATAGAGCCATGGGAATCACTGGGCTGCCTTCTCACTTACCACCCTTCCTGTTCCAAAATCCTACTAGTGGAAGAAGCAGAGCCCTTGGGGAGAAAGATCCCAGGGAACAGATGGAAGCTGGACTCGACAAAGAATGAGAATGCTCCTTTCTTGAAAGTGAGGGCAAAGGGTGGAGATAAAGAGGGAAAACAGGGAAAATGTCAAGGGTAGAAAAAAGCGGGGTTGAGAGTGTAGACATCAAGTGCTCTCACCGTCTCCAGAGAGATTTATTGAATAGACAGATACCTGGATTAGGCATCAAAAGATCTGCCACTCCATTTCTTCCTGCCTTAATTCCCTCCTCACTCGAAAGAGGGAGTCGAACCCTAAGACGTCTCTAGTACCAATGTCTTAAGATTCAAGCAGAGCCTTCTGAACGTGAGAAAGGTTCTCAATTAGTGGGGTACTGGGTGAGTGGGACAGAAGAAATTGGGAACCGATGTGAGGGCATTTTGTGGTTGATAACAAAGACAGGGGGGCTTCCTTGGCATTTAGTGGATGGGAATTGACAAGAAAGCTGTGTCCTCCCCTCGCAAAGGGGGACGGTCCCTCCTCCATACCGTATGGCTGCAAACACGTTGTGCGGGTCCCCAAGACAAGTAGCATTTGTCGTTTTCTGAGATCCCTTGACCGTGACTCTTCAGGACCAGCTGGGTTTGTAGTAGGTGTTCAATAAAGGCTTGTGAAAAGAAGTTCCGTGTCCCTACAAAATTGTATGTGATGCGAATTTTTGTGGCTTTACCAGTGACTTCCCATTGACATACATTTTAATTTCAGAGGCGCTTTCTCTCGACTTCTGATTGACTCTTAATAGGCAGTAGCTCCTAGCACTTAGAACGCTCAGTTATTAAAATGGAACCCTGCAGGGACTCCATTTGTGAAGACATAAATCCTTTTATCGTGTGGATAATCACCCATTAATTGATCTGGTTTGTAAATCTGAATTTTCATATGCTGCATCTTTTTTCCCCGTAAGTGTGGACACAGCTACATACCGTCTCCTTAGTATAAACTCAGAGTTCAAGAAGGGTCGAACATGGACGACAGTTTTTCTGTCTCACAACTGAGTCCTTTCCAGTAACTTCCAGGCTTTCCCTTCTTATTTATTTATTTATTTATTTATTTATTTATTTTTTATTCTTATGTTAATCCCCATACATTACATCATTAGTTTTAGATGTAGTGTTCCATGATTCATTGTTTGTGCATAACAGCCAGTGATCCATGCAGAACGTGCCCTCCTCAATACCCATCACCAGGCTAACCTATCCTCCCACCCCCCTCCCCTCTAGAACCCTCAGTTTGTTTTTCAGAGTCCATCGTCTCTCATGGTTCGTCTACCCCTCCGATTTCCCCCCCTTCATTCTTCCCCTCCTGCTACCTTTTTTTTTTTTTTAACATATAATGTATTATTTGTTTCA
>NC_138382.1:7750443-7781153 GCF_054177405.1 Leptonychotes weddellii
CTTGCATTCCCACCAACAGTGTAGGAGGGTTCCCCTTTCTCCGCATCCCCGCCAACATCTGTCGTTTCCTGACTTGTTAATTTTAGCCATTCTGATTGGTGTGAGGTGGTATCTCATTGAGGTTTTGATTTGGATTTCCCTGATCCAGGCTTTCCCTTCTATTAACTTCTTTTATAGGACATCTGGAACAAGTCTATTTAAATAATGACTTGTTGCCTGTGAAACTATTGGTCCATTCCCATCATCTTAAAAAACAATCGAGAAACTATTTGTCGCTGGGGGTCTCTGGGCTGCTCGATGCAGATTTTAAAATGCTATTCATTCCTAGAGGGTTTTCTTTCATAGAGAAAGGCTGTCTCCCAACCTTTATCACTGATGAAACAGAGTCCCAGAATGGCCCACAGAACATTACCATGTAAGTGTCTGTGGCGGAGATGTCAAGAGGATTTAGATCATCTCATCTCTCATTAAAGAGTTGCCTCTTGACTAAAGAACATTTTCTTAGTTCTGTGGAAGTGTATTCAGGACGGCTTCCCGTGACTGACGTGATGCTGTTCTGAGCAACGGTCACCGAGTGAGTCACCTCCGAGAGTGTCACAGGTGTCTGTCTGTACAAATTCCATCCTTAGCCTGATTTCTAGAAATGAACTCTGTTACACCAGGCTTTCCGCGGGTAAACCCATGCTTGATAATATTTTGCCCTGTTGCTTTGGGTATTATAACAGTTCATGCAGAAAGTACTGGATTAGCCTCATCATAGATGATGATGGGGGATATAAATGTGCGCGGAATATTATTACCAATAATTATAGAGGGAACATTTAGCCTGGTGTTCAATCCGTGATGCCCGTAGTGTGGGTTATAACAAAAAGAATCTTAAATGGTCTGAAGATACTTGTTTCTCAAGTAATAGTACCATAGGGGTCTTGGGTAACATTAATTAATATTTAGCATAACTACAGCAGGGTTTTTACTTAAGGTTGCTATGGCACGCTTTTTTTTTTTTTCATTCTCATATCAGTTTTTTCCCCCCCGCCCCTTTCAGATTGACATGGGCATCATTCTCTATATTTTCCTTCTATTATTCTGTTCTTGGACTTATTAATCCATCATTTTATTTGGCCCTGCTTTTCAAATGTTAGAAACGAGGGTGATATTTGTCTTGGCTAGCAAAATACACGGGATGTGAGGATTCCCTCCAAATGCGTCTTTCTTAGGTTCTTTTATGTCTCCACGAGAAAACCGGGAGACAGGCCTCCTCCTGACTTCCTTCCCTTCTGCCTAACCCCCTCCCAATCCACAACAGAGCCTGGTCCTGAAAGCTGGTTAATTATTTCCCCATCCAGGAGGGTGGGAGAAGCAGGGAAGGGACGTACAGGTTTATCAGAAAAACCTACGTGGCACTACCTCGGCACAGGGGGCTCTCTACCCAAAGAGAGTGGGTTACAAGCTAGAGACAATGACATTAAAAGCAATATTTCTGTCATGAGGCCTTCTCAGAGCTGTGAAACTAACCTGCTTGTATTTTTTTTTTTCTACAGCCCCATAAAAGGGCTCACAGCCAGAAAGTACAAATCCCATAGGCTGCTATTATGCTGATGACAGTGAAGAAAGGGGGAAAATTGTTTCGTTGCTGAATTGCAGATATAATTATGACATTTTATATATTTTGCAGCCTGTACCAAAGAGTTGTATTAATATCTACCATGCCCTATAGCGGGAGAGAAGTTAGCACCTTAATGCAGGGCACTCGGGTTCTGATTTTGCTCAGATTGAATCCCCCGGGCTATTTACTAATATGAATTTTGTGGTTAAAGGGAAATTCACAAGCAGGTGATAATGGCTGATTCATACAAATCATTCGTCCTGGCGCAGGGAGTGAACCTAATTGCACTTGGACAATGTGTCTTTCACTGCCAAGATCTGCAGCCGAAGAAGTCTGCTTACTTCAGCCAAAGATGGATACAATGGGGCGTTGAGAAAAATTTAAATACGTAGCCAGAGCTCACAGGAGAAACGTTTGGGGGTCAATTTGTGGGGCTTGCCAATCAATGCCATTATGATGGAAGAAGCCGAAACTTCTGTGAGTAAGGTCACCTCGCAGCCAAGTGTGTGTGTGTTGAAAAAGGGTGTAAAAAGGAAAACCAGAACCCGAACCAAAACATCCATCATTACTTTCCAGTGTTGCTCAGACCGCGAGGCTGGGGTTGGTGATCCATCCATACCTTATATTAAGAATTAAGTATTCCTGGTGAACAGTGAGCCAATAAATAAACAAACAACATTTTGGGAGATGCAGAATAGACAGGGAAATAAAATGTATAGTAATGAAATATTCATAACCTTGCATTTTATGGACCTCAAACACTGGTTCCATGATTTACACTATTTCTGTATGTAGTAGTATGGGATCTGCCGAACAATAATAAAGATAACATTAGGATGCTACTGCCTCAGTGTCATGGAAAAGGGAGGATTAATCAGCATCATACGATGTAAACTCGAGGAAATAGAAGCACATCTAAGTGGTTGCTTCCCTGTACACTTTATGCTTGGCCCATGGAAATGGAGGAGATGAGAAATACAATAATTATGAAAATGATGCGTGTCAGCACCCAGCTCCATGCAAATACCCACATTATTCTCCCAGCTTGGGGTTGCTCGGGGGCGCTGGTACAGACCATCTGCTCCCAAGAAAAATGCGGTGGTTATTACTTCGCATGGAGAATTACCTTTCCAGAAAAATCTTGGCCCACCTGACCCCTACACCCACAATGCTGTGTTCCGAGCTTGGTGGCCTCCCTGCGCAGGACAGAGGGGCCCGGGGTCGCTCTGGCTCTTGCCCCGGCTGACTGCGGTCGAGCTCTCGTTGGGAGGGATGCAGAGCTGCAGAGTGAAACCTGGGAGAAGCAGATAAACGGCCACGCCATCCTGTTTCAGAGAGGATCTCAAACATTCCTGCTCTCGATCTGTGCCTCCATTTGAGAGCCAGCCTCAACTCTTGTTCGTCTTGTCCCAGATTTCACAGGCACAGCTGGCCGGCCACACATCAGAGCTTCTGCTAAGTCCTCCTGGCCAGGCTGAGTCCCTCCCACCTTCACTGAGGGCTTAGATCACACGTGCGCTGGCGCTCAGAGCACCCTTGGCCCAGATGAAACTATAGTAATGGGCAATGCTCCATGAAAACCACCAAGTCATTTTGGCATTTCCCCCACGTCTTCCACACTCGCCAGCGCCCCATCCGTCACTGGGACCCAGTTCCCCACACACCCCCACTTTTGAAATGAACAAAATCAATTAGCCGTCAACTTGCCCCTAAAATATGAACCCCATAATCAGAATACACCCACTAATCTTCCTACAGGGTGAGTGTGAATGACTCTCATTAAAATTTTAGCATTTGTCTTTTTTTTTTTTTTTTTTAAAGATTTTATTCATTTATCTGACAGAGAGAGACAGCCAGAGAGGGAACACAAGCAGGGGGAGTGGGAGAGGGAGAAGCAGGCTTCCTGCTGAGCAGGGAGCCAGACGCGGGGCTCGATCCCAGGTTCCGGGGATCATGACCTGAGCCGAAGGCAGACGCTCAACGACTGAGCCACCCAGGCGCCCCTAGCATTTGTCTTTTATTATTTACCTGTCATGGTACGTCACCATCCCTGCCATGTTACTTTTTTTTTTTTTTTAAGATTTTATTTATTTATTTGACAGAGAGATAGAGAGCGAGAGAGAGAGCAGGGGGAGTGGCAGGCAGAGGGAGAGGGAGAAACAGGCTCCCTGCTGAGCAGGGAGCCCGATCCGGGGCTCGATCCCAGGACCCCGGGATCATGACCTGAGCCGAAGGCAGACGCTCAACGACTGAGCCACCCAGGCGCCCCCTGCCATGTTTTTTAATGAGGCAACACAGTAAGCCACATTTCCTTCAGTTATATATTAGGCTTTTGATGAAAATGATTCCACCTGCTTTTAGTTCTTATTAGACTTATGGGACATACTTGTTTCCCACACAATGGCAAAACTTTTTGAGTGAATAAATCCATTACAGAGAGTCAGACCATAGACCCATACTGGTGACAAAATGCACAACCAGCAGAGTAAGTATAAATTGATTTTTTAAATGTAAATTGTTTTTACTCTTTGCTCAATCCTCTATTTCAATGGCTCACAACTGGGAGTGTAGTGATGCACAAAGGATAACAATAGTACGTTCTCAGTAAGTGTTGAAGAAGTGAGTCAATGACTTTCAAGGTCCTAGTGAATTTTTCTTGCTTCTACATGGGACGACGACGTCAGCTGTCATGCTGTTCAAAGAAATTAAATCAAGTCAAGAGCGGCTTAGAAGGAATACTGAACTTAATTAAAACACAATGTCTTTTTTTAAAAAGATTTTATTTATTTATTTGAGAGACAGCGAGAGAGAGAGCACACAGGCAGGGGGAGCAGAGGGAGAGGGAGAAACAGACTCTCCGCTGAGCAGGGAGCCCGATGCGGGACTCGATCCCAGGACCCTGGGATCATGACCTCACCAAAGGCAGACGCTTAACCGACTGAGCCACCCAGATGCCCTAAAACACAGTGTCCTATTGGGTCTCCTGGAAGTATACTTTCTTCTAGGACATTCCTCTTTTTTTTTTTTTTTTTTAAACATTCTGTGCCTTCCTTCTTTAAATGCTGGGAGATTCTTTTACTTGGCATCTTCTAGCATATTTTTCTCTATCATTTACTCACGAACGCAGGTAGAACTGGGGAAGTCTTTGCTCAGTTGCAATGGTATTTTTCAGAATTTTTTTAATGTATGTGTGTATTATATATATTTTATATATCCATACATATACATATATCTCAGATATAATACAAAAGAATAAACAAGGTAATAAATTGAAGTTCTATGAAGCTGTTGCCTGATTTCAGAGCCTTTTTTTTAAGGTTTTATTTATTTTAGAGAGAAGAGAGACATTGCAAGCAGGGGGAGGAGCAGAGGGAGAGGGACAAGCAGACTCCACACTGAGCACAGAGCCTGACGTGGGGCTTGATCCCATGACCCCGAGATCATGACCTGAGCCAAAATCAAGAGTCAGATGTCCAACCTACCGAGCCACCCAGGCACCCCCCAGAGCCTTTTAAGAGGAGAAAATCTTAGAATATTTTGGGCCAGATAATTCCAAAGTGTTTTATAGCTATTGACAACATTCGAAGATTTAAAAATGGTGAAGGGTAAATAAATCATTGAAGGCAATTATAGGAACCACCACCTACCTTGGGAAATGAATGACACGAGTTATCTCGTTATTTATGAAAAGCAACCATTGCTGAATCATGAGTATCACCTAAAACACAGACTCTCCAATGGGGCTGCAGAATTGGTTCTACACCCATCACGTTAGATAGATGCTTCCAGCCACCGGAAGGGTCTCAACGTTCCCTGAACATATTCCCTAAAACAGTCCTCACGTGGGATGTACTTTATTCATTCAGGGTTCATTCAGGGTCTCAGCGTTCCCTGAACATATTCCCTAAAACGGTCCTCACATGGGATGTACTTTATTCCAGAAAGGTAATATCAGTAGATCTTGGAATGAAGTTTTAAGGATAATAAGCTGCAAACTCTACCTTGTCCTTTGGTTTCCCCTCCTGCTGGCATCCTTATAAATGTCTCACGCTATAACATTTTGGTCTGAGTTGGATAAAACATACCTTCCCAGGGTTCTCTCTTTGCTAATAGAAAAAGCACTGAATTGTTGCCACTGGACTTGCTGTGAAGTGCTTTGACTTCAGGTGAGCTCACAATCAGCTTATCACTGCAGCGCTGTGATGTGGGTCATAATTAAAAGATTTTACTACAGAAAAGAACTGTGCTGTTTGTACATTCCTTTCATGTCCTTGAGGAAGAACACCATCAATCACTTATTTGCCTTTTATATGAGTTTTTAAAGGCAGCCTAGTGAAAGAGAGAAAGCTAACACTATAAAAGAGAGGCCTTCGTTTCAAATCCTGGCTCTGGCAATTAGGAACTTTGTGAACTTGGGCAAATTACTTAGCACTGTTGAGTCTTGGTTTCTTCAGCTGTGCAACGGGCCATAACGTCAGCCTTGCAGGGATCCTGTGGATTAAATTAAATGATACATGGAAAGCATTGGATTTGTAGGTGTGTATTTCATGCTGTAGATCATTATTTTCTCTTCTTTCCTTCTACATTTCTATGTTCTTCAATATTATATATCCCTCTCTGAAGGGATGGGATTCTTCCAGGCTCTAAGTTAGGTGATGAGAAGTTACGAGAATCACGACATCGGTGAGCTCACTTTCTTTTTACTGAGGCAATGGTGCAAGGAGGCCCCATCCACGAAGCATTTTCCATTTCTCCATGAAAATCCCTCCTCCCATAACCCATTCTAGGGCTTTGCTTCTTTCTCTATTTGAGTCATATTTTAAGTAAATACTGTGTTACAGTCTGCAGATTGGATGGCACTCTCCAGGGGATCTGAAGCTCCCCGAGGGAGGCCCAGTTTTGTCTCTCCCATACACAATACCACCATGTTTGGGGTCCCCCAGATATTTATTGGCTTGGATAGAGAATGCAATAAGGTGCTCTCGTGGACTTGGAAGAGTAAATTCATCCTCCTGCACCCTCCAGTTCATGATTCTGTTGGAGAATCAATCCTAAGATACAATCTTCATTATGCAACTTGAAGAAAAAATGGCCCGCATCCTTCTGCTCACATCAGCAGGCACCTCAAGGAAATTCCCTGGGTTTCTCTACTTATCCACCTCCTTGAGGATGCCAGAATGGATGTGCTTCCCGATTCCTTCCTTCCCACTCTAAACACTACCTTTGGTACAACCAGAAAAAAGATGAAGCCACAGTTTTCTGTCTAATTATAGATTTTATAAGATTCATATGTAGCCTTTGAAGGGCTGGTAATGAAAAGCAGGCACCAGCACAAACTACGGCGAAGATATGACACGATCAGATCGTGTTCTTTCAAAGACCTTTGTAAAGCGACTATGAAGATATAACGGTGCAGCCGTGCTCTCTTCGTAGAGGACAAGAACGACTGCAGTTCTCGCTTCTGGTGAAACTGGGAAATCAGGCTGTCTGACTATAGAGGCTGCCCAGCCACCCTCCTTTCGGGAATAAGATCAAACTAAATAAACTTTGAACACCATGAGAGCTTTGGGTGGCTTATTCCCTCCTTTAAACACACCTTTAACTAACAAATAAGGGTCACTATCACAGAGGTGCCAAGACAAAGGGCTCTGGAGCTCGGGCCCGGTCTGAGTTTTGCCTCTGCCACTTGCTAACTGGGTGACCTGGGGGAAAGCTGTTGCAAAGTTGTTTTATGGTTTCCTTATTTATAGAGTAGGGAAAATGACAGAACCCACCTCATAGGGTTGTTGCGAGGATTGAACGTGTTATTACAGGCAAAACATTGCGATAAATGTCCTGGCACACAGTAGACACTTGATATATTTAGCTAAAAAGCAGCAACAAACCTCCCCAAACCTCAGTTTATTTGATACATGCATTTGGGTGGCAGGTGTTAAAATGAATGAGAGTTTGCTGGTCTTGGAACCCTCATTCCAATAGGAAGAAAGATATGTAAGCAGACAATTATGGTGGAGTAGGGTCTATATTTACAAAGGAATATGGGGCAACTTTACAGAGAGGGTAAGCTGGGCTGTCAGAGAGTAGTGGGAGTTTTCTCGGCAGAAAAGGGGGCACAGGGCAAGAGTGGTTCCATAAAGAAGGAATGGCGTGAGGGAAGCCTGGGTGGATGAAGGGACATTGGATTCTGCAGTGGCAGCCGCCTGGACATGGCTTGAGAAGAGGCAGGTTGTTTAGGGCAGTGATGAAAGACGGAGCCAGAAAGTTTAGGCTGAGGACAGGTGGCAAAGCTTGCTCAGGTCATGTTCAAGATCATCACTGATGGGCTTCCATAAGAGGCATCCAAGCCAAGGGAAGTCGTGATCATGTAATGAAGCACTCCTTTCTTATTGCATTCATGTTTAACACTCAGGGAGAAATCATAATAACTAAGAATTATAACCAACACAGACATGGTTAATTTGCAGTCAAATTCCCCTTGTATTACTGATAATTATCCTGTTGCCTTGAGCCAATTGCTTCACGTCTCTGAAGCTCATTTTCATCAGGGTTGTTGGGAGGTTTGAATGAGATAATATATGTTAGTACTTTGCGGGATTTAAAGCAACAGGGAACCATGCCATACGAAATGATAAGTCCATTTTAAATCCTTTTGGAACGAAGAAGGCATAAATTCAGTTGAGTGTCACGGCCCCTCCTACCAGCCCGCCAAACAAAGGGCTGCATCCTCTAGGGGATGAGGAGGGCCAAGGCTTAGTACCCTTCAGCGGAAAGGAAATGGGGCCAGGACAGGGAAAAAGCTGAAGGACTATAAAACTTAACGATCTTGCCTTCTGGGGAGGTGAGATTTTCTCTAACTTCGATTCTTTCATCTTTATTTAGAGATGACACCCACCATGTAGGTGCTGTTAGGTGGGGAGACAATTTACATCCCAAGCAGCGTTGGACAACTGCCAAGAGGGCAGTCTTTAGGGTCAGATGTGTCGTTTTGACCCCTAGCTCATTTTTTTTTTAATATCCTTCACAATTTAGCTAATCTAAATTGCCTATCTGTAAAGTGGAGTAAATAAAAATAATAATAATACTCATTTCGTGAGATTGTTTTCAAGATTAAATGTGGTAACACAGTAAAGTGCTCAGCATAGTGCCTTGTTCATAATGAGCATCTAGTAAATCTGTCATCGTCTGTAAATTTGTAAAAATTTAAAAAAACTGAAATTCAAATTGCTAGTGAATTATGTACTCCTGATCCCTAACTAGTAAAAGGCACACTTGGATTTTAAGCTTAAAATATATGCGGCTCCAAGGCTCTATTTTTTCACCTGTATCATGCTCCCTCTCCTGATATGTCATAGACCCCAACACAAAAGTGCAGCACTAGTATAAAAATGAGGAATTGAAAGTGAGTAGAGATGATCTTTCTAGATTGCCAAGTTTAGCAAAACGTGTAAAAGTAAGCAGGCAGTACCAAGACCTGAAGGTGGGTTGCGTATTTAAAATTCTTCCTTTTTAATAATCTAAGCTGTTATTATCAGTGGATAAGAAAACACTAATTAAAAAAAAAAACTGTATACGATTTTTTTTTTACCCTGATGCATTTTTACCTCTAATGCAATGTACATAGTATAAATAAGTAATGTAATCAAGTTTATCTTTTTTTCTTTTTTTAAAGATTTTATTTATTTTTTTGACAGAGAGAAACACAGTCAGAGAGGGAACACAAGCAGGGGGAGTGGGAGAGGGAGAAGCAGGCTTCCCGTGGAGCAAGGAGCCCGATGCGGGACTCGATCCCAGGACCCCGGGATCATGACCTGAGCCGAAGGCAGACGCTTAACCGACTGAGCCACTCAGGCGCCCCGTGATCAAGTTTATCTTTGGAAGAAAAAGTTAATAATCTTACTGGAGAGTTGGAAATAAATGGTGCTCCTATTGCATTTATTACAAATGACACAAATCAAACCAGCTCAACCTGAAATGATGTAATCATTTGCATATTTTGAATCCCTGTGCGACTGTTCTCAGCCTCCTCTGGACCTGCAGGCAGTGCATGGTGCAGAGAAGCTGCATGGCATGGGGTTAAGAGCAAGTAGGAACCTCCGGCTCTGCTCTGTGACTTCCAAGGGTGCCGGCATCCTTGTACTTGCGGTGTGGGAGCTGGAGACCCCAGGGGCCTGGGCTCGGCAATAAGGGCTCCAGAATGAATTGGATCCATCAGGTCAGTGGGGACAAATGGCTGACCCACACAACTGGATGACAGAAGGAAACCCACTGGGCCTGTGAGACTATAAACAGTGACCTGCGTGTAAGAGAGGAGAGAGGAGATAGGCTTGGAGCAGAGAGTGGATGGACAGACAGACATCATAGGGAAGAGTAGAGAGGACAAGGAGGCAATGTGGGTCCCTGAGGGACCTCCGCTGGGTCCTGCGACTGGGGGAGTTTATGCTACCTGTACAATGTGGCTTGGGAACTCTGGTGAGACACCCACAGCCTTCATTCCCTGGACTCTGTGCCTCCTTTTCCACACTGGGAATCTAGAATTGCTAAACTGGTGGAACCTGGAGGGCCCCTTTTAGTCCTGTGCCCAAGAGCCTTGTCTACACTGCTTATTCTGAATGTGGGCTAAGCTCTTCCCATGAGCTCTGAGTTCCTTCTCCTGCTTTCTCTTTTCACCCATTATCCTCCCTCTCCCCAGTATTTCCAATGTCTCTATCAGCACTACCCCCCAAACCCAAACCAAACAGAAAACACCCTCCTTCAAGTCTACCCTAACACCCCCACATGGCCGCCAGCCCTCGCTGGGGAGCCTTCTGAGACACCCATTCCCTGTCCTTCTGAGACTCTCCCCCTGCCACCCGCCCCTCTCCTTCCCTCCCTGTGTTCCCTCCGCACTCTGCATCTGCCTATCACGGCATTTCCACGGGGTATCATCCCAGCCTGCCCTCCCTCCTCTCTCTTGGTGGCAGTCCATGAGTCACTTCTGGAATAGGGATGCAATTTTCCTCTTTGCATTCCTGTGCCCGTGCTGTGCCTGGGACTTGGATGTGCTCAAGGTGCTACGAGTTTTTTTGCATACTTGTTGCATTGGGATTCTGCACAAGATGCAGTTGTGGAGACCGAGTAGTCCTGAGGTTACAGTGAGCAAGCTGGAGAGTCAGGAGAGGCTGATGGTATAGTTCTAGTCCAAGACCAGGGGCCTGAGAACCAGGACAGCTGATGGTGTAGGTTCCAGACCAAGTCTGAGTCCAGAGGCAGGAGAAGATCAATGTCGGCTCAGTCGTTGGGCGTCTGTCTCCGGCTCGGGTCATGATCCTAGGGTCCTGGGATCGAGCCCTGCATCGGGCTCCCTGCTCGGCGGGAAGCCTGCTTCTCCCTCTCCTGCTCTCCCTGCTTGTGTTCCCTCTCTCGCTGTGTCTCTCTCAAATAAATAAAATCTTTAAAAAAAAAAAAATGTCCCAGCTTGGAAACAGGCAGAGAGAGAGAGAGAGAGAGAGAAAGTTTTCTCCTACTCAGCCTTTTCACTCTGTTCCGGACTTCAGAGGACTGGATGGGGCCCACTCAATGGGGGAGGGCACTCTGCTTTACTCAGGCTGCGATTCAACCGCTGAATCAGTAGAAAAACTCTCAGAGACACACCTAGAAGGTTTAGCAAATACCTGGGCATCCTGGGGTCCAGTCAAGCTGACACATAAAATGAACTATCACACGTGTCCACCATATTCAACTCCCATGGTAGGTTCTATCTCCTTCAGGAAAACATTAGCATCACAGCTCTTAGAAAACCCTCCCTTCTGTGTCCTCCAACACTTATTCTCTGCACTATGTGATAGAAGGACCTGATTCTGGCTCTCATCTATTGTTCCCTGTCTCATGCATTCTTTATTAGAATTCTTTACTAACATTGCAAGCTCCTTGAGGGTAACTAATTACTACATGACACCCTTTTCCCACACTCTTCAATGTGCTTGCCTTTGAGTTGTTGAAGTTGGAACAGAGGAGGTACTCCAAAAATAATTATTCAATTGGATTAGATTAAAGTATAATATATACGATGAATGAGCTATCAGACATTAATGATATTTATCAGATTGCTGGTTAAGGATCCCAAACCCATTGTCCTCTTTAATGAGAAAGAGGACTCCTAAAATGTGTGGCTGTGGCAATGTGTTCTGGCCGCATATTGGGGCCTGGGAAAGGGATGGTGAATGTGGTGTGGTCATCACTCCACAGAGTTTAAAATTCTAGTACAGAACTCTGCTTGCTCACGGGACCAGGACAACAGAGGAAAGCTATCGTTTGGTCTTTGATCATGTCGTGCAGACAAGAGACACTGGAGGGAACTGGGCAAGGGAGGGACCTCTGTATGCTCTGGTGCTAATGTTTTTCCAGCTTCCTTTGCAGCTAGAGGTGATCCCGTGAACATGTGCTGGCCACTGAAATGCAGACAGACCATCGTGTGGCATTTCCAGGGATGCCTTTTAAAGGGAGGTGACTCAGCTGGGTGCTGTATGGCTTTTACTTTCCCCTTCCCTCTTCTGATTGCCAGGATCCCAGACGGAATGCCAGAGCCCCAGCAGCCAGCTTGAGGACGGAAGCTACGTGCTAGGAATGGTGAAGCAGAAAGATAGAAGGGGTCTTGCATCTTTGTACTGCTGCCCTACCAGCCCTGGACAGCTCATTTCTGGGTGTCTTTCACATGAAAGAATAGAACTTTGTGGTTTTAAACCTCTTTTGTTTTGGTCTTCTATTTTATGCAGTGGAATACAACCCTCGCTGAAACAGAGACAAATTAACACTTGCAAAAGAATTGGAGGGAAGTACCATCTGAAATAAAGGCAAATATTCTTTCAGTTTTTAAAAACAGGGAGTTTTTACTCATATCCAAGAAACAAGTAAACTATTATCATCAGATGTATTTGGTATTACTAATATAAAATATATCCCTTTTATTCATTTCTCCCCCATCATGACGAATCCCTCAGTGATGTGGCGCTTTAGCTTGTCTTTCCACACAAGGACGATATTCCCGTAAATTAGAGCAAAAGGAAAAAAGCCCTGTAAATCATCTCTCTCACTTAACTTGCCCATTGTCCTCTCTCTGCAGGAAACCCAGAGGTTGCAGAGGAAAATGGCTGGTAGAGATGCAGCAGGAATAACTTGGTTTAGAAATGAGGTGAGAATAAGTGAAATTAATGTAACAGCAGACCTTCCTTTTTTCCCCCCCTTCTTCACAAACTTAAAATTGGGGAAATCATTGAGGGGAGTCTTTGTTTTAAATGAGTGCAGGACAAGGACATATCTTTCTGAGGATCACACTAAATGAAGTGGAAAGAGAAGAGGACTCAGAGGATGGATAAAAAAATCCCACCCGCTTCTGTCTCCCCCAACACAAGGGATCTTTTTGCAGTCCTAGGCTGTGGGACTTTTAGAGAAATGCCCAACTCTTTCAGTCTTTGATAATTTCAAAAAGGTGTTCAGAATATGCGCATCAAAGTATCATCTTGCGTTTCTCAAGTTCTGCTATTTTTCCCCCAAGAAGGGCCACAAGGAATGAACCGAATCGAATCTTGTGCAGAGACCAATTCTAAAGCTCAAACCAGTATGATTTAGGAAGCCAATAGGCCTGTTTTATAATAAAACAAAATGGCGCAGACCAAAGGCAGACCTTAGCATGAGCAGCCAGGACACAGACACAACAGTATGTTAACATCAGGAAGAAATGATGGCGACAAAATCTGGAGGACTCACTTTCTGGATGCTCCCTTCACATGGCTGGCTAATCAAGGCTGGCCTTTGTCTAGAAGCTCAACTGGACTGGGGGCTGGAAGCTTTAGTTTCTCTCCACAAGGGACTCTCCACGGCTGCTTCAGAACATAGAGACTGGCTATCAGGAGCTGGTGTTCCAATGGGGAGAAGCAGAAATGCATGGCATTTTGATGCCCTAGCCTCAGAAGTCATGTAGCTCTCCACTTACCATACTCTATATTTAACGCATTCACGGAGATCCGCCCTGACTCAAGAGAAGGTGGCCCAGACCCCACCAATTCTGTGAGAGAAACGGCAAGGCCACACTGTAAGAAGAACAAGTGGGGTATCTGGAGAGACTGTGGTCTCCATCTTGGGAAAATGCAGACTGCTGCAAGAGGAAAAGCAGGTTCACAGTAGGGAAGGTGGGAGTTCTTCCATCACCCAGTCAGCTTGAAAGCTAATTTACCCCGGAATAGCTCTTTCAACATCTAGGAAGAGCCCGGAAGGAGATGAGATTCCACCCCCACGTCCTGCTAGCGCCATGAGCTGTCCAGGAGTCACTGGGTGCACGAAACTATGAAATTCACAGAGTCACAAATGAATTTCCAGGCACTGCCACTTTCAAGAAACACCCCACAGTCATTGTACTTTCACTAAGAATGAGGTGGTCTGGGGGGAAACTGTGCTCTTCTGGACTCTGCCCACCGAGAGGAAGGATAATTGCTAACCTGAGTTTCCAGGGCAGTGGGCCTCCATCTCAGGGCCTCCCTGTCATGGTGACCCGAGGGCCTAGGGAGGCAGGCAGTGCTCACTGGGGTGGCCACGGTCTCTCCTCCTGCCAGGGACACGAGTGCTATTTCTGCCGTAAGTAACAGTGACCCAAGTTCTCCAGCCTGTGTATGCAAATGAGGCCACAGTCCCAGTCATGAATCACATTTCACTGGTTAATACCCTCTCCTGGTATCTCATCTCAGGGAGCATTTGAGGGGTAACGCAGGGCTTATCTCTTGTGTCGGCTGCCTTTTCAGCTTTTGCTCCAGGCCCTTCTGGTGCATGTTTCCTGCCTGTGAAGTCATTCAAAGGCAGGCATCTCCTCACTGTTGCTGCTGCCAGGGCCAGAGCAGAACCGGGGACTCAGCAGTCCTCACGGAGCTAAGACAGGCTGTGTTTAGGGCAGAGAGAGAGAGAGAGAGGGTTTCCTGCCCCAGCCCCCCGCTCGGAGCCTCACTCTGGAGTCCTTGCGTCTCACCGAGCCCCTCATGACAACAGTCTCCTCAACGTCCGCAGACAACCTCTCTCCACAGGGCTCAGATGAGAATCCAGGGAAACCAACTTCTCAAAAATAGATGCCAGTAGGCTGCCTGCCCACCCCCTCCCCCAAGTCAGTGGACATTTCCAGACATGCCTGATTCCCAGCTGAGAACACAAATTAGGCTCAAACTTGAATCCCTCCTACGTCACCTGACGTGCATAGCACACCACAGTGCTTTCTCTTGAACTGACTCTGTGAGGTACAGAGGATAGATATTATTATGGTTTTCATTTTTCTTTTCTTTTTTTTAAAGATTTTATTTTTATTTATTTTATGGAGCACGCATGCGTGCACGAGTGGGGGGAGGGGCAGAGGGAGAGGGAGAATCTCAAGCAGACTCCCTGCTGAGCGCAGAGCCTGAGCTGGGGCTCGATCCCACAACCCATGATATCATGACCTGAGCGGAAACCAGGAGCCCGACACTTAATCAACGGAGCCACCCATGTGCTCCTGGCTTCCATTTTTCATATGAAGAGATTACTTCTTAGTGGGAATAAGCAAGGAGCCTGAAGTGAAATAATAATAAAGATTCAGGTTGAACATTTGTGGGGGGGCGGGGCGCCTGTGTGGTTCATTTGGTTAAGCATTGGACTCGATCTCAGCTCAGGTCTTGATGTCAGAGTCTAGAGTTCAGGCCCTGCTTTGGGCTCCATGCTGGATGTGGAGCCTACTTTAAAAAAAAAAAAAAGATTCAGATTGAACATTTCAATGGAGGGCTTTGAATAGCCGATCTGGAACTCTCCTTGGAGTCACTTCTTAATGACAGGTCACCAAGCTTGGCCTGGATGCTCCAGGCAGTTAGACACATTTTCCTGTCTGTGCTCACAGCACGCTGGTCTGTTGTCACATTTACTGCATCTTACGGCACCACTTTACCTGTCATTCTTCCCCACTAAATGCCTCTTGTGTCAGCGGTGTGCCTGGCATGGAGAGGGCATTGATGAACATTTCTTGGTGGAATGAGTATGAGTCTCTTAATGTTTCTCAAGTGGAGGTGCATCCTCCCAGCCCAGAGCGTGTTCGGAAGCGTGGGAGCATTTGTGGTTGTCACAACACTGGGTAGTGATGCTCCTCGCCTGTAGTGACCAGGGCCAGGAATACGGAATGTCTTACAATCTGTCAGGCAGTCCTGCACAAAGGAGGATTCTGCCCCAAATGCTAATCGCTCCTTTGTTGAGAGCAACTGCAAGGTAGCCGAAATGCAAGGCCTCTCAAGGCTTCGGGCTTAGCCTAGGAACACCTTAGTTACCTTCTACCCTGCTATTGGAGCTTTGGAGTTCAAATGGGGGCTCTGCTATCTACCCAACCCACGTTATTGATTACTGAGATCACATATGCAAAGTGCCCAGTTGAGTACTGGGCTGGTAGCAGGCGGACAAGTGGTCTGGCTCCTTTCCAGCTGTCTTTGGGTAATGAGAACGCTTGCTTGTCAGTGGATCAGTCTGGCCTACGGTATGACTCAACAGAAAGGGATTTTGCAGGCAGGCCTTGTGTCCCAGAATCTGCCCTTGTAAAATGTAGAAAGTATTACGGTAGGCACACTGCCGGATTGTTAGGAGGATTCAACGACATGAATATGTAAAGTTTCAAAGGACTGGCGCCTGGCACGTTGTGCTCTCTTGATAAACAAGTTGACATGACGAGTGGACAGCAGAGATCCAAGAAAAGCAGCGCTCTCGCTGAGACATGAAGGCAGCTGATCAAATCACAGTCTCTTTTCTTAACAAAATCAAGTGAGATTTCTTCAGCAATCTCCCCTCATCCTCTATTTCCTGCAAATTAAACAGATTTCCCGCAGAGGACACGCTTCTTGACTTCCCTTTCCATTCCCACCACGGCAGGATGAGGGATGCTCGGGGCAAAAACATATATGATTCGCCTGCTTTGCTCAGTCCCTTTGCACCCTTCCAATTCCCACTGGTGAGTGTATTTACTTTCCACCTATTTCTTATTAGAGAACATATGTCATAGCAACATTAAAAAATGTTGATAAAAATAGAAAAACCATAATCCTAACCCATCACAACTCTTTAAAAATTGCCTTCCGATGCTTTTCTGTAAGAATGCTTTTATGGAGTTGCTATCATAATGCACATAGTATTTTGATTTCTACTATATCCAATTTGTATTGTATATATTCGACATTTATATGTAGGGTGCATAATTATTTTGTCTGATGGCAGCAAAATTTTTCACTGCCTTAATACGCCATTCCATCTCCCTGGGTACGGACGCTGTTCTCAATGATAGTGCTGCCATAAACACTTACAAAGAGTTTTTTAGTACTGCTAAAATATTTCACAGAATTAATTCCTAGTACTTTAGATACAGAGTCAACACAGTGTGAACATTACGATTCTTGCTCTGTATTTTCTTATTACTTTCCGAAAAGGCTGTACCAATTTACAATGCCTTTAGAAGTATACAAGGATCTAGTTTCACTGTAGCCTCGGACTGGTTGCTTTTTTTTTTTTTTTTTTTAATTTAACAGGTGTAAAATGATACAAATGAAAGTTGATTTGCATTTATTTGATTATTATCAAGCATGATTATTTTCCATATGTTTTATTTTCTCTATTTTCTTTTTTGTGAATATTCACATCATCAACCTTCTCCCCAAGCACAGCCAAGTGTGGTGGAAAAAATGAGTACAAGGTTAGATGCAGGACTGCTAACAGCATGGTTTTCTGGCTTAACTTCTTTCTCTCCAGCACACCTCTTTCTCTGAAGGGGGTGAGC
The DNA here is from genome assembly GCF_054177405.1 of Leptonychotes weddellii. Taxonomy (NCBI): domain Eukaryota; kingdom Metazoa; phylum Chordata; class Mammalia; order Carnivora; family Phocidae; genus Leptonychotes; species Leptonychotes weddellii. The sequence goes on from NC_138382.1 coordinate 7,767,843, forward strand.
GTCTTCTAACTCTCAATTTAAATGGTTCTAAGTACTCTACATGACACAGATGAAACTCAACCATGTTTAGTATACACAGTATTATATCTATAGTTAGCTCAGGTAAACGTCTGGAATTTAACATGGGAGTATCTAGAAATCCCAGTGGATCCTAGGGATGTCCATGATTTCTAAGCAGCAGGTGAAGGTAAATAGGGAAATTCTTCATTCATTCATTTACTCATTTATTCAACAGATATTTAGAGAGGGCCTAGAATACACTGGACTCCGCAATAGATGACTGGCCTATAAAAATGAAGACATAGTCCTAGGGGAGCTTTGGTCAAGTGGAGGAGATGGTTGACAGATTAATTATGAGGGACCATGACAAAGGCTACAGTGGGCAGAATGGGGAGTGCTCGTTTTTTTGTTTGTTTCTTTAAAGTAAGCTCTAGGCCCAACATGGAGCTTAAACTCATGACCTTGAGATTAAGAGTCATATGCTCTACCAACGGAGTCAGCCAGGTGCCCCAGGGAGTGCTCATTTTGGAAGGCTTCACAGAAAAGGAGACATTTGAGCCCAGACTTGAAAGAGGAGTAAGATTTTGCCAAAAGGAAGGTGGAGGAGTAGACATAGAGAGGGAATTCTGGATGTAACCAAAGAGCATGTAACAGGCACAAAACTCAGAACGACAAGAGAATCACAGTGAGAAGTTAAGCTTCTGGAGTATATGGTGTGTTGGGCAGAAACAGAGCCGGACAGATAAACTGGGATTAGATTTTATGCCAAGTCAAGGAGTCTGTTCTTTATCTTCTGGGAAGCATGGGTTAAAAAAGGGAGTCAGGGGAGGTTTATAAGCAAGAGGGTGACATGACCAGGCTTATTCTTTAAAAAGAAATTTTTTTTAAAGATTGTTTCTAGAAAATTCCCAACTACAATTATTCATCTCAAAGCTAGACCTGACTGTGTGAACTTGGGAACTCTGTGTTTTGAGGCCTTCACCATTTTGCCTTTACCCCATTGTTGAGCTCTTCCTCTATTTGCCTCTGGTATCCAAAAAGTTGGGAAATCTAGAATCTACTTATTTTTAAACAGTATGATTCAAATGATGTTTTCCTTCAAAATCCAACATCTCTTCAGGTGAAGTACCTCTGTATGTAAAACAATGTGAATTTCAGTTGCATTTCAATTGGTTCAATTGTGAATTTGAAACAAAGTCTAATAAATAAAGTGTCCTGGCTTGGGTGATAAATGATACGGTCTCATGATCTCAGCTGAGATGCCACAGATCTTGTGGCAGAGGAAGAGAAAACATGGTGGAACCAAGGACGGCCACTTTGCTTCTGCTCAGACACAGCACACATCTCTTCCGCTCGTGTCCCATCAGTCAAAGCAAGTCGTGCACTTGCATTCTGAGTTCAGTATGCTTCCTCCTGAGGGAAGGTGCTGGAAGTCACATGGACAAGCAGCCTACACAGACAGACTCCATTCTTATGCAATATGTACACCGGTATCCATATCTAGATACATATCACAAGTATTAAGATAGGTCTTAACTAGTTTTTGAGCACTGAAATCAGGGGCTAGTCATTTTCCACTTCCTCTTGGCTACATTCCCTCAACTTGCCAGCCCTGCTCTGATCAAGGTTCTGGTCCTTGCAAAATAGGCTTCGCAAGCTTCCTTGATTTTGATTAGGTTTGCTCAAGGGTAGAGTCTGGCAGGAGACTGGAGGATGCGAGGAGGGGAGAAGCCAGGGTATTTCTCCCCTTCGCTCTCTGAGCTTCTGGTAGCATCTATGGGCATGACTGTGCCCACTTTGTAACTCCAGCAACCTCCAGGCCACCCTCCCTGTTGGTCCCCACTGCCTGCGAGCAGCTTCCACCTGCAGGCTCCTCTCTTTGTCCATCCAGCCCCAGGGATGAGTGGTTTCTTACAGTCCCCGATTTCTAGTCGCCTCACTGTTCGCTCCTTTGCCTCTTTAAATGCCTTTGTAAACAGTTCCTCATATTAAATCCCCTCCACTGAATGACCTGGTGTGGATTCTGTTCGCCTGATTGAAACCTGCATAATTCAGACTCCATTCTGTTCTACAAATTAGTTACCCTTCTCAAACCTGTCTAGTGGCTAGAAGCTTCAGTCATCTTCACTCCAAAGGTAAATTTAATAGAGTCGGCTGTGGATACTTCAGAAAATGTGGCTAAGCTCCTCCACACCTCATATCCCAAGATACCCCAAGATGAGGCCCCTAGCTTTTTGTTCGAGGCCCAACAGATAGAACAGTGTGGGTACAAATGAATATTTTAACTATTTACAAAATAAATATTTAAAAATATTTACAAGTTCTCATCTCCTTAAAAAACATAGCAGAGCAGAACAAGATGGGTGCAATTTATGTGACAGCAAACCAGCAAGTGATCGGCCCAGGTTCCCTCCCTCAAAAAACAGGATAAACTTTGTGTGTGTGTGACTAACATATGTATCTTCACGCAGGTATATACACGCAGGTACATATGCATTTATACATACATTTAGCATTTATAAATTTATACATACATATGTACACGTATATAGGGTACAACCATTTCTAAAGGACTATGGTTATGCATGGTCTTCAAGGAGTTTATTTAAAGACATTTAGAAGGTAATGATCAAAGCCAAAGGAGGATTCATTTAAAAGCTCTTACGTTTTGTATCGAATTTCTATTGATGTCTTTGATACCATAATGGAAGCAAATTTTAAATTTGGAAGGGAGGAGACAGAGACACTGCAGAAAAAAAGATCTGATGGCATCCAGACAGAAGGATATTTTTTTTTGCCAACATGTAGTGAGTGAATGGGCAAATGACAGCCACGGAGATGATGGCATCACATGATGCTTCCCCTGAATTAACGAGGGGATTTGGCTTCAAGATCTACAAGGGAGAGGAGCAGGAAGAGCTGGTTTCTAGGGAACAGTTTGCTCATCCTGCCTCGGTCTGCTACTGGTCTAAAACACCAGCAGGCACGGCTCCCGCTGGGGAGGCCTGGTGGTGGGAGCATAGCCCAGGGTTTCGCAATGGTCCCGGGGGGGGGGGGCCCTGAGGACCTCCTCCCTGGGGACTAGTCATCTCTGGGCAGGCCAGGACGGCACACAGGAGCTGGGCGGTCATTAGGTCTTTCTGAGTCCAAATGATAGCAGGCTCCTGTGAGGGATATTTGCTGAGGAGAATGGAGTGGCACTGAGTCCCTGATGTGCCTTTGTGCGAACTTCAGGGACAGACTGACCTGGATTCAAATCCCCGCTCAGCCGCTTACTAGCTGCGTGAGCTTGGGCATGTTATGCAATGTTTTGAATCACTATCTCTGCCCTCATAAAAATGGGCAGGAACGTACATATGGTTCATAGAAAGCACTCAGTGATGCACCATTTTTATTGCTGATATTAATAGCCGTTATTCACATGGTCATATTTGTAAAATGCTCACAGCCACTTTATAATACGATCATACGCCCCTGGTTTTCTCTGAGGCTACAGGGGCACGTCGATCAGGTTTTCTCACTATACAGACTGAGATCCTGAAGCCCAAAGGGGACGGCCAAACTAGACAGCTAGTGAGGAGGACACCCAGAACCATGAGCCTGCCCTGTGATCCCCATGACACGGCCCTTTCAGCTTAACCAGGAAGGTCAACAGACGACACACACGCCCCGCCCACCCCCTTTACGGCCACGTGCCCAACAACAGGGGCTGAACGCATCAAGACAAATCTTTCTCCTTTCTTTCATTGACTCCCTGCCTCTTTCCATTTCCTGTTTTCATACCAGAGGCTGAATTCTTTCCTGTCTTGAATCTTATTCTCCGCTCATCTTCCTTCAAGTGCTCTGACATTCTGTGCCTTTTGGTTACTTTTTTTTTTTTTTTTTAAGATTTTATTTATTTATTTGACAGAGAGATGGAGAGAGCACAAGTAGGCAGAGCGTCAGGTAAAGGGAGAGGGAGAAGCAGGCTCTCCACTGAGCAGGTAGCTGGACGTGGGGCTCGATCCCAGGACCTGGGGATCATGACCCGAGCCGAAGGCAGCCGCTTAACCGACTGAGTCATCCAGGTGCCCCTTGGTTACTTTATTTTTTAACTCACTCAACAAACATTTATCGGGCATTTCGGAGGTGTCAGACTCTGGAGAACAAATGTTTACGATAAACCCGAGGGGCTCACAACTTCTGGAGGGGATGAATCTGCAAACAGGAATTACAGTGCCTGTGCTCAAGAGGGGAATAGAAGACCATGGGACCTCACGCATCTCCCACCCATAGCGAGCAATATTGCTCACTGGCTCTGGAGTCCCGGGCCCGGGATGTGAATCTGCACTCCTTCCATTCGTGCCCTTGGGGGAACTGTACAGACTCAAAGGCGAATTGTATATTCCTCCTTTGTAAAGGAGGGATCCTGATAGTACCTGCCTCAGAGGGAAGGTGGGACTTCACTGAGAAAACTTTTAAAAATTAAATATTTAACAATGTTTACAAGTTGTCATCTCCCTTTAAATACAGAGCTGATTAGAACAAGGGCTGGAATCCACGTGGGAGCACACAACATTCAGTCAAAGCGATTTCTTATTTCCTTAAGAGGGAGAGTAAACAGATTACTCATTACTGAATAGCCGGGGTTGAGATCATTGATGAAAAAGGATCAGGATCTTTCCTCTTCCTGCAGCCAAAGCAAAAACCTCGTGGTGCTGCTCCAAACCCGAATGGTTACCGCGATCAGGAGAGGCAGCAGAACAGGCCCTGGGGGTGGTTGATGATCGACTGTATCTGGAGGGTGGCGTGCCCGAGTGGAGGGGATGAGAGAAGCCTGCGCAAATCCTGCGCAAATCCTGCATCTTACAACCTGTGTGGTCCAGCTGTGGGCTGAACAAAGAGCGGCGAATGTGCTGGGAGAGCTTTGAATGGAGCCGGGAATGCCAGCTTCCGTGTGCAGGAAAACGGTCTGCTCAGTGAATACTCGATTCCTTTCCAGCATCCATTCCTCCTAAGGAGCACAGAGGTCTGAAACCATGAGCACATGACAGTTAGGGGTGAGCTTATGTGCTGGCTCTGTTTCCTGGGCAAGATGAGCTTATCACTTTCCATTCAGCTCCCAGCTAATAGAGAAGTTCCTGAAGCAAAAGCAAACACACACTGGGAAGGAAGAAAAAAGGAAGGAAGGAAGGAAGGAAGGAAGGAAGGAAGGAAGGAAGGAAGGAAGGAAGGAAGGAAGGAAAACCATGGTAGTCAGAACAAAACACAAATGTTCTCTGCCCTGCTCTAGGGTTTGGAAAAACGAACTATCTGCAAAAGGGATGCTGAATTAATTCTTCAACAGGCAGCACACTTGTGGGTTTTAGCCAGGGGGAATCTAAACTATGTTAATCTGTGTGACTCTTACAATCCTTTGTGTGTATATGTGCGTGTGTACGCACGCTTATGTGTGTTCACGTGCACTTATGTGTGCACACGCGTGCGTGCGTCTCTGTGTGTTTCGTGGGGGTGCTTTAAAGGGGACTGCTGTAGCTCAAACAGGGTGGGAACTCGTTTTCATTTGGAATCAAATGCATTCAGAGCTAGATAAAATGAAAAACTTTATTCAGCATTTTCTGAAAGAAGCCATCCGAGGTCTCCTTCCTCAGAATCTAGGACCACAAATACCACTGAAGTCATACAGGCTGTGTAGACACACACACATATGTAATTTTTAATGTCCCCCACATGACCAGAATGGATTTGTTCCATTCAGTGGGAAGCCACAACATTTATTACATCTCTTTCTCAAATAAACCTCAAAGCGAGCATTTCGTCTTTCCTCATGTAACCATCATAAGGTAGGAAATGAAATTCCCCAAACCTAAAAGCATGTTGCTAAGAGCTCCAGGGCACTGCATGTCACTTCTTACTTTGATGTGTTCATGGAGGGGGGTGGGGGAATGACAAAAAGAGAGGAGGGGGGGAAGAAAAGAGAAAGAAGATGCACTGCATCTTCCTTGAGCTTTTCAGAAAGCCTCCTTCTTTTTTTTTTTTAACTCTTTATGTAGTGACAAGATGGAGCTGATTAAAACAAGACAAGGAAAGTCTTGGTGCCAGACCACTTCAGAAATGAAGCATTCCAGAAAGGCATGTAGGAACTCCTGTCAGAGACAGGAATGATTTCACGGCCCCTCTTGCATATTAATGAACTACACGTAACCTCCGTTTAGTGGGGCAGATGCAACATTTCAGGAGCCGTGCCAGAACTCAGCGATAAATGCCAGCTTCGGGGGAAATACATTTCATGACAGAATTAGGAGATCAGCCATCTGAGACGTCCGCAGAAATCGCCCCCACCCCTCTGAGATGCAGGGGGGTTTCTGGGGAGCGGGGCACTGGTGCCGTGGGGAATGTGGGGTGTACGAGGTCCTTCATCCGCATTGGCTTCCCGCACATTCGCTGAACCTCCAACTCTTCTGACACCGCGTAACTCCTCAAGCAACAAATCCACCCGCCCAAAGGTCGAGCGCAGGTGCATTGATTATTTTTGCTGCCTATTTTTCCTGGCGTGATTTTTTTTAAAACTGTTTAAACATATACTCCTCCTTGCTTTAGAAGCAGAACATCTCTTTCTGCCTCTTCTCTTCACCTCTGCGACTGCCTGCCAGGTGTTTTTGCTTTTCAACTTCTTGCAGCCCTGTGGCTGCATTTTCAGACAGAAGACAAGCGCTCAGCAATCCTCTTCTCTTCCAGGGCTCCTCCAGAATGTGCTTGCTTCTCGCCCCTTGCTCACTCGTTCCCCTTTGCCCCATACGCATCGAACAACCGTCACTGTCGTCTGTGCTCACCATCTGTTTCTAAAATTCCTATGATACAGAAATCACATGACAGTTTGAGGTGCAGCCATTTCAATATTGCGAGGTTTCGCTTGGCAGGATTTGGAAGGGAGGGCTGTGCGGTTCTGCCTGAGGAAGCTGACCAGCGAACACGGTGCGAGAGCTAGCTAGCCCTCCAGAAAGACCTTCACAAGTGGCTGCCGACTCTCGCCAATGCTTCTGTGAGATTGAAAATGGGGAATAAAGCCGCCGCCTTCACTTTCAGCTGAGACCCAGGCCAGACTGCAGCCAAGAGGAAGAGGAGAGATGGACAGAGCAATGCGCTAGCTGTCATGTAAGAAGACAGCACACGGCAGACTTGGGCCAGGGCCAGGGCCACAGTAATGTTACATATGAGAGCACTCACGGGCCCAGGTCTACTCCACGTGTCTGTCGTCCTCTTGGGTCAGTGGACTGACCACCTGGTTGATGTATGATGAGTGCAAGAGGACAGATCCAGCTGGGCTTCTGTCCCATATGCTGACATTCCATGGCCAACGCAAGTCATGTGACCACGGTCAAGGTCCAGGGAGGGGAAGAATAAGTCACATGCTTACGCCCAGGTTCAACAGAGATCAGAAAGTATACTTCTCCCATGGAGACACGAAAGGGGTGAAAATAATGAAGCAATATTATAAAATCTATACTTGCTGTGGTGGACATATGGCTGTCCTCCCAAGTTCCCACCCATTCCTTCTTTCAGTAAATCTGATTTTTGCCAGGTAGCAAGTACCTAATTCCTCAGCAATTAGACCTTTTGGAGAAACTGATGCTCCACCAGGTTCTAGAGAGACTGGGTATACAGATCAGCCTTATGTTACCAGCCTAATCCTGTCTGCTGGCCACAGGTACTGGTTTACAAATAGACATGTGATCCAATTTGGACCACTGAGAATGAAAGAGAAATTTGGTGGGAACTCCTAGAAAAGGAGATTTCTTTTTATGCTGTGAGAACTCCTAGGATATATGCTCGAAGTTGCATGTGTGGAGCTGTGCCTTTTGCAACTGCTGAGATGTGATGGGGAAGCTGGCACCCAGAGAACATAGGTGAGAGCACTGTAGGAAAAGCAGTCTACCCCCTGATCAATCCTAACCTGAAGCTCACACTATTTAAGCAATTTCTAAGTAAGTCAGCTATTAAATGACCTTATTATTTATTGAGCTTTCAAATTGCTCACAATCAACACTATTTTAATGAATTCACTCCCTGTGTGACTTTGGGATATTGGTGTGTGTCTGTCTCTGTGTAGTGTGAGGTTTAATTCCTTTAGGCCTGGGATTCCCAATCCACAATATGGAAATAAGTATTGTATTGCAGTAATGTGATAATGCCAAGGTCCTAGCTCACAGCAGGTAGAACCATCCTGCACTGTCTGCAGGTTGCTCCTCAGAAGAGGGAGGGAGTAGGGACTGAAGGTAGAGTTCATTCGCCAAGCCCTGTGCTGAGAGAGCTGCCTCCAGGGAGGCAGGACGTCTGCTTCTCATTTTCTCCATGCCCATGGGCTAGCAGAGGCCCTGACAGAAGACACTGAACAAACATCAGTCCCTTCTTCTTCCCTTCAGTAGGGAAGTGCTGATGGTTAAAAGAGAACAGCAATTCTTTTTGCTCAGCCGTAGGATTCAACAATATCGTTTTTACTCTTTTGTGAAAAGCAGTCAATTTCCCCATTTTGTGGTCACTTCTTTCCCCCATTCCTTTCCTGAAGTTCATTTCCTTCCCTCTCTATTCTTTGTTTTCTCGTTCTCAGGCTTCTCCTCTAGCCTCCCCCTTGTGCCCCCTTTCCTGGGCCTCTCGCTCTAGGAAAGGACTCCTGAGGACTCTGCCTTTTCAGTCTCTGGGTCTCTCCATGTAAGGGCTGATCCGCAGTCTCTACGAGCAGTTTCTGGAGTGAGATGTATGTGAACCCTGATCCTGGTTCTCTGACTTTGGACAGCCTGAGCTCTCTGGGCCTTGCTCCTCCGCTCTGGACAGCTGGTCTGACTCATTCACCTGCAAGCCCCCTAGTGGAGGGCTAAGCAAAATAACGTGTGTCAGGTGTCTGAGACCTGTAGCCTCCTCTCCCGCCTAGCTTCACGGAATAAGGTCAGAGCCGTAAATGCCTAGCAGAGAGTAGCCCTCAGACATTTAGCTTGCTTCATTTGCCACGGATTTAAGTAGAATGCTTCCTGATGTCAGCATTTTCCTGTCTTCACTTTCTTTCCTGTAAACAAGTCTCTACCTAATTGTGTGAGTAGCTGAAACATCTCTTATCTAAGCATGGACGGAGAATGTAGAGGTGAACTCTTTAGTTCATGGCTACTGAGAGAATTCTGGGAAAGCTTCCTGCATGCCCTCAGGCAGATGGCTGGCCCACATATATTTCATATTTCAACAACACAAATTAATGTAAAATATATTCATGTATGTATTAATTAATGCTAATGTATTCACAGGAGATTCAGATAATGGGCAGTCCATTCTGACACCTCCCTCCTAATTCATTCACCCTAAAGAGACTGAATCTTGCTTAATTTTAGGCTCAAACAAATAGGTCTATTGTGACTTGGGGGCTCCCTTTCTTCCGCACTCCCTATGGCCACCTGCTGGCTATCTAAGATTTCCTCCCACTAGTGGGGAAGGCTTCCATATTGTAATGAGACGAGGGGAGAGATGGGGTCTGCGCAGATACAAAGCTGTGGTAGTACTTGAAGAGGAGGCTGAAGATGAAGGAGGAGTCGCTTGGGGTAGGAGGAGGACCCAGAAAGGGAAGCCAGGGTGAAACAGGCCATCACGAAGAGGCTGGAAAATTGCCCAGAGTCAGATGTCTGTATCTTGAAACAGGAGCTATTTTCTGAGGAAATTTTTTTTTTTCTTTTTTTGTGGAGTAGCATGACACAATTTAGGCAAGGTTGAATTTTAAGGTTGTTTTGTCACTGCTATTTTTGTCGTTGTTGTTGTTTTTAAACCATCTGTCCTTCAATAGATGAGCATTTTCCCTAGGGAATTGTTTCATGGTGGAGTTTGAATCCAGAGTTACGAAATGAAGAAGGTCTCTGCCTTCGAGGAGCTTATAATCAAATTTAGATAAATGTGCAATGAGATAAGACAAGAATCGAATACTGTCCCCTCCCCACATAACACACCCATTCTGTTGCCCCCCCGTCTGCTGGATGGGCAGGTCTTTGGGGACCGGGTTATCAGAACTTCTGTTACCGGGATGTACACAATTACATAGAGAGCCCTTCCTGAATCTGGAGGAACTGGCACTCTGTTTTCTTACTGGTGTTACTTCTCTGTTCAAACAGGACTTTCACTTAAAAAAAAAACAAAAAACAAAACAAAAAACATAACTCATGCATGAGACACAAATCATTAATTCAAGGGAGGAAGAAGAATGCAGACCAGATCTGGAGTGAACACCAAAGGACCAGGTCCATGAGAAAAGCAAAGTAAGCTCCCACATTTACTCGTGCTGGGTAGTTTCTAAAACCCTTTCAGATGTACCATCACAACCATCCTATGAGGGCCCTGAGGTAAGTAGTAGAATCCAGGTTTATATTCAGAGGGGTTTCTGCTTCTGAAAATAAGGAGTTTGGAAGAAATGGCTATTTTGGTAGCACCTCCAAGATGGCCTCCAATGTTCATGCCCTTGGCGGTATTCATCCTCCCCTCCTTGATGGTGTGCTGGATCTAGTGACTCCTAGTAACTGGAATACGACAGAAGTGATGGGATGTCACTTCTGAGATCAGGTTATAAAAAGACTGGGGCTTCTGTCTTAGGGACTCCCTATTGTTCTCTCTCCTTCTTGGATATTCTCATTCTAGAGAAAGTAAGTTGCTCTTTTGGTGAAGAACTGATGTCTCTGGTCAACAGGCCAGTGAGGATCCGAATCTGGCCAACAGCCATATGCCAGAGTTTTAAAGCAGATCTTCCTCCAGTCGAGCCAGAGACTGACTGCAGCCCTGTAGACACATTGACCCCATCTTTTGGGAGACTCCTAGCCAGAGGTGCTCAGCTAAGCTTCCCCAGGACTCCTATCACACAGAAACGGTGAGACAATAAACATTTGTGGTTTTCAGCTGCTGAGGTTGGAGTAATTTTTCATGTAGCAATAAAGAACTAATACAAATGCCTTTTTTTTTGTCTTTACAAAGTATGCTGTATTTTTTTGCTTGTAAAACTGAAATACAAACAAAAAACACTCCAAAACTTGTAACCAAGAGGTTACCAATATTCTCCACATAAGAAGCCATTTAAAATGTGAAGCACAGCAAATGATCCCCTCTTCCAAACCATTCAATGGCATCCCCTTATGTTTGGAATATAATCCAAAGTTCCTGTTGTGGCCTCCGATTCCGACTGATCCCCTGCTGTCCCTCGGACTGCATCCTGTCTGCTTTTCCCCTCCCTCATTGAGCTCCAGCAAGCGTGGCCTCTTGCTGATTGTTCAGTCTATCCCATTTGCTCTTTCTTTTTTTGACAAATAGAAAGTGTATATATTTAAGGTATACCGCATGATATTTTGATGTATGTGTGCACTGTGAAATGCACAGTCAACACATCCATCACTTCCCATGGTTAGCATTATCTTGTTCGGGTGTCGTGAGAAAACTTGAGCTCTACTCTCATGTGTTACAGTATTATTAACTTTAGTCATGATGCTGTGTATTAGGTCTCCAGAACTTATCTTACAATGAAAGTTTGTGCCCTTTGATCAGCATCTCCCCTTTTCCTCACACCTAGCCTCTAGTAACCACAATTCTATTCTCTATTACTATGAGTTTGATTTTTTTTTTTTTTAAAGAGTTTGTTTCTTTTAAGATTCCACACTCATATGAGATCATGCGATATTTGTCTTTCTGTGTCTGGCTCATTTCATTTAGCACAATGTCCTTCAAATCCATCCAGGTTGTCGCAAATATCTGATAAGGGGTTGCTATCCCAGATATATAAGGAATTTGTGCAACTCACTAGCAAAAACATGAATAACAAGATTAAAAATGGGCAGAGGACTCAAATAGACATTTTTCCAAAGATGACCTATAAGTGACCAACAGATATATATACGAAAAGATGCTCAATATCACTCATCATCAGGGAAATGGAAATCAAAACCCAATGAAATATCACCTCACACCTGTTAGGATGAATATTATCAAAAAGTTAAGAGATACAAAGCATGGCAAGGATGGGGAAAAATGGAAACCCTACTGGTGGGGATGTAAATTGGCACAGCCATCATGGAAATCAATATGGAGGCCCCTCAAAAAAGGAAAAATAGAAATTTCATATGATCCAGCAATCCGATTGCTGGGTATTTACCCAAAGGAAATAAAATCGCTATCTTGAAGATATACTTGCACTCCACATTCACTGCAGCATTATTCACAGTAACCAAGATATGGAAACAACCTAAGTGTCCATCAACAGATATATACATATGTGTGTGTGTGCATATATATATTATATATTAAATATGTATATATAATATATATATTCATTCATCTATTGATGTGCACACATATATACTTATATTTGCATATACGTGTGTGTACATCAACAGATGAATGATTATATATGTATATATATAAAATATGTAATTGTATATGTGTGTACATTAACAGACAAATATGTGTATTGTATATATTTGCATATATGTACTAGAACATTATTCAGCCTTCAGAAAAGAAGGAAATGCTACCATTTGTGACAACATGATCTACACACTCGCCTCACTGTCATGTCCTTGCTGTTTCTTGGCCCGCTCCCTCACCATATTCATCTCTCAGATGGGACCTCCTTGGGTCTCTGTCCAAATGTTACTCCACAGAGGCACCTTCTCTGAATAGCCTCATCTAAAATAGCCCCCTTCACTACTATCCTCACGCTTCACTCCAGAGCTGAGCCCACAGCAGAGGCCTCAGGAACACATTTTATATGGTGTTCTCCTTCTCCCCTCCCTCACTCTGCTTATTCCTCCATTCTTGCCTCCTAGGATCACCTTGCACATGAACTCCCAGCATGTAGGTTCTTAACGGCTTCTCCTTTTGGGGAAACACAAACCTTAGACAGCCATTGATATTTCAGGGTTTATCAATTACAACTAACAGAGTTCCTTAAATAGAATATATAATATCGTTTAGTGGGATGTTGAGTTATAAATAACAGTGAAACATGGGGCACTGATGCAGAGGTCAGGGGAGGGAAACAGATATCAGAGACTGAAGAAAAGACATTATAGAGTGAAAAAACACATGGTAGAACTGTTTTCCACGGGGGCCTAGAAGACAGACTACGTGTTACTGACACTGTGGCTTGAGGGGAAGTAGTTGCCCAAAGTCCAAGTAATGGAATATGTTGGCTTTTATTTTCTACTTTTAGCAAATTACTGCAAAAAAGAAAATCTTGGATGAATGGCTAAGCAAAATGTGGTCTGTACATACAATGGAATACTCTTCATCCTTAAAAAGGAAAGAACTTTTTTTTTTTTT